>NC_050574.1:262396758-262743633 GCF_011100635.1 Trichosurus vulpecula
AATTCCCATTTGGGGAAAAAAATCTCTAACAACACAATGAGGTGACAACTTAACCCTACGATGTCTTTGAGGTCTATATATGCCTCCTTAAGCTCTGTATTTGGCTGGCTATTCAGGCTATCCTAAGGGTTAAATGCCAGTATCTTTGCAAACTTGAAACTGTACCATAAGTTTAATATTATTTTAAAACTCAAGTGATTTAACATGACACCGAGCTTGAATTAACATTCTACATGGTTGTGGAGATATTAGGGTTTAAACAGATGTCAGCAATATTTTTTTAGAAAACGGAAATTGAGTTCTACAGATGGTGAAGACTGGGGAGTTGAAAGTGGCTGTGTTACATAAAAAATGTACATTCAAGGACAAAAGTAATTATCTTTATATTCCAAGTTTGAAGACGCCTTTTTCATGATGAGGATAATTTTCAAGCTGATCAGACAGAAATCTATTTACCTTTCATTTATATATCATAAGTTTTCCTGCTACATTTTCTAATTAGGGAAGATATTTGTGTTGAAACTCAGGACCTCTCTCCTTCTGAGCTCCCTGACTTCTTCTAGCTTTTCAATTGACATAATGATGCTGAATCTGTCACATCCTATTAATTTTCACACCAACAAGCCATGATGTCATAAACCACTGCCTTTTGTATTTTTGCTTCTATCTATGGTTGGGGTTTCTT
Source organism: Trichosurus vulpecula (assembly GCF_011100635.1). Classification (NCBI taxonomy): domain Eukaryota; kingdom Metazoa; phylum Chordata; class Mammalia; order Diprotodontia; family Phalangeridae; genus Trichosurus; species Trichosurus vulpecula. The sequence continues at coordinate 262,397,444 of NC_050574.1, forward strand.
TTGGAAAGTTATAATTTGGATGCTCTTAATGGAAGCTTGCTAACCTATTGGGGAGTGTTTTTGATAGATTTTAGAAGATTGGTATGAACAGTCAAAAAATTTTGAGGAATGAAAAGTCCACCCAAAATTATTAGCACTACTTATGACAACATTAACAATCTTAAATCCATATGCTTCAGAATTTTAGATAAAAGAATAAACCAAGTGTATATTGCTTTATTACATGTGGAAAATCCTCATTGATTACTATGGATTCCATTTATCATTTTCCTACAAAAAGCCAAATAGATTTTTTCCAGGTATACATTTTGTTATCTTCCCCAGTTGAAAGACAGGTTGCCAAAGCAGCTCAAGGCAATCTACCTATTTGTCTATTCAGTTCTAAGTAGCAAACCATCAAACTAGTGAGGGAAGCCAGCTCAAACCAGCTGGAGACATTTGTTAAATTTTCAGTGTAAACATGTTTACACCTTGGAAATCAGCAAATGCTACAAATTGGGGCTTGATCTCTTGTTTTGGTGATTGTCCAGACTTAAGAAAGTGACAGGTAGAAAATATTGATAATGTAGATTAAACTTAAAACGGTGTGCTTTTTTTTCTTAGCGAACCAGGTGCTAAACTTTTACCAGCAGAATACCGCCAACAGTCTTTCTTCTTTCATAATCCATGCTACCTTCTTTTATTATACTTTGCTTAGGACAACTCCCCACTTTCCTCAATCATATCATCAACTGGTTCATAATTTTCTTCCCCATCCAATTCTGCCTCAGGCTGACTTCAGCCTCCTTGTAGTTGACTCTCCTACTACTCTGGCCTTGCAATTCATTAATAGTCTCTACTCTAATACCCTCTACTTCTACTCTACTTCAACCATCTGTGGATATTACTACAACTGAGACCTCATGCTCATCTGGTGCTGTCCCGTCTCTAAGATTGAGATCTTAGAGTCCTCAAATCCCGTTTGGCAACAACCCTTTCAATTTCTCCTATTCCCTTAATTCTATTAGAGTGCCTGGGATAACTAAGGAACTTAAAATATATGGGGATTTGCTGAGAGAGAAAAAAAAGCCCCAGCAACTGGAGATGTTTATGCTAGAAAAGAGAAGATTTTGGTGGTACATTATTGATGTCTTCAAATATTTAAAAGGGGAATTAGGCTTGTTTTATTTGGCTTCAGTGGGTGGAATGAGAATGAAAGGGTGGGGCTTACAAAGAGCTCAATTAAAGTAAAAACTTCCTACCTATTAGAGCTGTACCAAAATGGAATGAGCAGCTGAAGGGATAGTACTTGTTCCTAGAGATTATCAATAAGATTCAAGTCATGGAGCATTTTTAAATACCTTCTACATGTAACACACCATACAAGGTGTTGTGATCATAGAACAGAACCAAGTAGTCCCTATTCTCAAGGAACTTACGTTCTACAATAAAATAACAGCAATGATAATAGCTAGCAGTTATGCAGTACCATTAAGGCTTACACACCATTGAACACAAGTGGCCTCATTTGACCCTTACAATGACCTTGTTACGTAGACATTATTATTATTCCCACTTTATAGATAAAGAAAATGAGGATGAGAGAAGTTAAGCGACTTCTCTCCCAGGGTCACACAGCTAGTATATGTCTGGGGCAGGGTTCAAACTCAGGTTTTACTAATCCTAAAACTATTTCTCTAATCGACGAGGACTACCTAGCTACCTCAAACATGTTAATGGATCATTTGTTGAAGATGTTGTGATGACTCTTGCTTCAGATATGAGTGGGATTTAGATGACTTCTATTTTTTTTTTTTAGCTTTAAGGCGGTATGATGCTTTTTTAGAATCATCTTTAGGAGAGACATCATAGTATCATGGTGAGGAAAGGAAGCTGAATTTGAAGTCAGAGGATCTGAGTTCAAATCTTGCTTCTGTCACTTATGACCTGTATAATCTTTGGCAAGTAACTTCACCTATCTGGGCTTCAGTTTCCTCATCTGTGAAGTGGAGGGGAGTTGGAGTTTCTAGTTTCTAGTTCTAAATCTATGATCCTATGATCCTGTGGTTCGTTTAACTTCTGAATTCTTCTAGTCCATCAGCTGTCTTTTGGCTTCCATGCCTCCCTAACCAGCCCAAAGCTTATGGTCACTTATTTCGACAGTGCAATCAGTATCGCTCTATAATTCCCTACTCTGTGACCTAACTTTAGGTTTTACTCAACTACTGACTTTACTTTCTCTCACAAGAGTTCTATCAGCTTCCTTTCAATCCAAATCCAAATCTCTTCATCTGCTCTTTCTTCTTTTGTTCAGATCTCCATGGAAACAGTTTCCCTTCTTGCCAAGATTAATGATGCCACTTTTATTCTAGATCCTGACTCTAAATGTCTTGTTCCATCATAATCATACACTCTTTCTTTTATCTTCCATTTCTCCCTCTCCAATAGTTTCTTCCCCTCTACATATAAATATATTCAGTTTTCCCTTATTCTAAAAACAAACACAAAATTCCACCTTTTTTTTTCGTTTGCTACCTTTTTAGTTATGGCACTATCATTCTCTTTCCCCTCACTAACAAACTCATTGAAAAAAAGTCTACATTTATTCATCTTGCCTGATTATTTACAAACTACTTAACCCCTTATAATCTATCTTCTTATTTAAATCCAATGACTTTCCCCTTATTCTCATCCTCTTTAACCTCTCTGTCATATTTGGTATTATTAGTGACTATCTCCTCAGTCAGTCAATAAACAATCACTTATTAAGTGCCTACTCTGTGCCAGGTACTATGCTAAGCACTTCGAAACTCTTCTTTTGGTTTCTGTGAAAATGACCTATTCTATTTTCTTCTTAGTTCTCTGATCACTCTCTGCCTTCTCCCTGGAATCCATTTCTTCTTTTCACTCCCTTAATATGGGCATTATTATTGAATTTTTGAATTAGATTATATCTATACAACACTTAGTACAGTGACAGACACATAGAGGTCACTTAATAAATCTTTGGTCCTTCCCTCCTCTACTCCATTCCCACTCTCCATTATCCCCGTCTCTTCACAGATGGATCCCAAATCTATATCTTTTAGACTCATAGAATTTTAAAGTTTTAAGGGATCTTAAAGATTGGCTGATCTATTCTCCCCCTTCTTTTACAGTTGGGAAGGTTGAGGCCATGGCCTAAAGCCACATAGCAAAGTAATGCCAGATGAAAGTCTAGAACCCAGCCTAATACTCTTGCCCCTGTGCCAATTTGCTTCTCTCTAGCTTTAACCTCTTTAGAACTCTAGACCTGCATCTCCAAAAGCCTAGTTGACATCTTCCTTTTGGACACTGTGTTGGCACCTCAAACTCAACATGTCCCAAATAGAAAAGGACAGGGAAGGGAATAAGGATTTACATAGTGTTTGCTATGTATCAGGCATTGTGCTAAGTGCCTTACAAATATTATCTCATTTAATCTTCACAACTATGAAAAATAAGTGCTGTTATTATTCATACTTGACACTTGAGGAAACTGAGGCAAATGAAGGTTAAGTGACCTTGCCTGGGATCAAACAACTAGTCAGTGTCTGAGGCTGGACTCAAACTCAAGTCTTCCTGACTCCAGGCCCAGCTCTCTATCTACTGTGTCACTTAGCTACAATCAGTTGAAAAATTCTATGGATCCTATGATTCCTTGGCTTATCATAAATATGATTATGAATCTTCATCTTCTAGATTATTGGAACATTATAGTGGACAGGAATGCCCAATAAGAAGTCAGAAATTCTAGGCTTAATGGATAAGCGATAGATAACCGTCGAATGAATGGATGATTTTATTAATAAATAATGAAATAGGAATCTTTTTAGAATTTTGATTGAGAAGGTAGTGGAATTGGAAGAGGCAAAAGGTTAGGAAATCCACTATACCTCATAACACACAAAGCATTTTTCAGTCTCAGGCGTATACAATAACCTTCTTCTTTTGATGGATCTATGACCTCTTCAACGTATGTACTCACTCCAAAATAGATTCTAACTTTTCTACCCCTCATCCTGTTTGGTTTTCATCAATATTTTTCTATATCTCTTCCACATAGGATTTCATTTCTGGAGGACTTCCTCTGATTCTTTTCCTTTTTTCTTACTAACTTTCTGCACTTACAAGGGCAAAATTTGACTTATGCTTCTGTTACCATTGCTACAGGATTATCTGTCTTATTTTCTAGTCAAGAGACTCTCCATCCTATGCTTTTATACCACCTTTCATGCACAAGGTAATCTTTGGTAATATGCTACAACCTGCTTAAGGTCCCTCCACTCTAATATCATAGGGTCATTGATTTAGAGCTACAAGTGATGGTACAGACCCGCTTGTCCAACTTTCTCATTTTGTAGATGAAGAAACTGAGGTCCAGAGAGTTGAAGTGGCTTTCTAGGTTTCCTTTGCCCTTTGGGTAATGTATATCATATTATCTTCACATTGATATTGTCATGATCCCATGACATTGAGGTAAATATTGGAGTATCCAAGGCCATGGAGAAATTGCTGACATAGTATAAGAACACAGCTAAAAAAAAAAAGTTCTGGCTTTAGAGCCTAGGGATTTGGGCAAAGCAGAATTGAAACAGCTCAAAGGAAACACACGATGCAAAAATTTAGAGAATCCACACCAAATGTTCACAGGGACTATTTGTACCTGACCTGTGGTAGAGCATTCCAAGCTCATGTTGGTCTGATCAGCCACAGTTGGACACATTGAAACTTGACTCTAGCATGGTGATGTCATTTTGGTCCTCTTCAAGAATGAATGACAACAACCAACCAAGCAACATATATATATATATATATATATATATTCATGGATATATATATATTCATTTATATGTGAATGATATAGCCAATACAGGGAATTGTTTTGCTTGATTATACATATTTGTTACAGTGGTTTTGTTTTTCTTTCTTTTTCAATTGTGGAGGGAGAAAAGTAAGGGAGAGAAGTCAGACTTTGGTTAATTGAAAAAACTAAAATTTAATTAAAAAAAAACAAATTTTGCTAGACCACACACAGGAAATATGTTCAAGTCCTACAGAATTATGAATTAAATAGGGGAATTTTTCAGTGGCAGTCTCCCTTTGAACAATCCCCACTCTAGTGACTGTGATGCCCCATCACTTTAGGTTTGTCCTCCATGGCCTAGTGCCTTCATTATGCCCCCAGGGCCTGCCCCAATTTGATACCCTCTCCAAGGGTGGGGAACCTGAGGCCTAATGGCCACATGTGGTCCTTTACGTTCTCAAGTGCAGCCCTTTGACTGAATCTAAACTCCACAGAACAAATCCCCTTAATAAAAGGATTGGTTCTGTAACATTTGGACTCAGTCAAAGGGCCATACCCAAAGACCTAGAAGGCCACATGTGGCCTCAAGGCTGAAGGTTGCCCAAGTCTGCATACTATCCTACACTTGCACCTACTCAAGCATTGCTGTTGCTGTGCTTCCTCCACTCCACCCACCCAACCCCATTGAAACAGGGTAGAGTCCATGTGCCTTCTAAGATGACAAACCAAACTAGAGTCACAGGATTAAGAGTTGGAATGGACCTTAGAGATCATCTAATCTAACCTGGCATCTTATAGAGGTAGAAGCTAAGGTCCTGAGAGGTTAATAAAGGACTTGAGTTCCATAGCATATTAGTGACAGAGCCTGGACTAGGACCTGGCTCTCAGGTATAGGGAGAGTGGGAAGGTGGCCATCCCTTTGTAGAATGGCTTCCTTCCCTCTTTTTCCCCATCACCCAGCAATAAGCCTGCCAAGTGCTTAGGGTTGAATTACTTTTTCTTTTTCCAAGGAAGTAGTTGACATATTAGCACAGTGGGAAAGAGGGATGAGAGAGATCTCCTGACATGGAGGAATGAAGTCTGCACTTGGATTTCATTTCTGTTCCTTCCCCACCTGATAATGGGACTCAACCCTTGGAACAATTCTGGATTTTTATTCAGTTCCAGGTGTCTACCCACACTTTATGGACATTTCCAGCCTTGTCTATCCCTTGGTATCCCACCCTTGGTATCTTTCTTCTCCCTCCGCCTTTTCCAGATCTTTTTTATCTGTTGTCTCCCTACTACCACTAGAATTTAAGCTTATAGGGAGCAGGGCCTGCCATATTTGCTTGTATTCATATCCACAAAACTTAGTACAGTGCCTCACCCAGAGTGAGCCCTAAATATTCTATCTAGCTATCTGCCTGTCTACGCTGTTCTTTTGCTGCAAGATGAGGGGAATCATATAGATAGTAGCAAAGCAGGGACACAAACCCTTGTCTACTGAATACTTTCCTGTCTAGAAAGCTAGGAGAAACAGGGCCTTCCAATTTCCTTAGGTAACATGTACATGTTTGCAAGTGATCTTCTAAAGACAATGATCTATTTTTTATTGTTTAACCTTAAAGGGAAAGCGCCAATGGTGAGAATATCAGTTTAAGAAAGAAGGAGGGCAGGGTAACAGCAGGGCAGTAGAAGATGTTCTTGGGTTGGCAGGACTTCAAAGCATCCCTCAAATCACACTGCTATCACCTATTTTATGTATCTACATAAATACTCCTCAGTTAACCAATAGGGCACCTAAGGATTAGTCCAGAATTAATCTCCTGGGGAGACCTGGCAAAGATGGCAGAATAGGACGGAGCAGTATTGCCCAGTTTTCTCCATTCTTATCCCAGAATGAATCTCCCACAAGACCTTGGATGGTAGAATAGATATATTTACATTAAATAGATATATTTAACTTCAATATGGCATGGCCATCTTAATTAGGAATAGAATTTAAAAGTAGACAGAAAGAAGAGACTCTTCCCTCTTGATCACTAATGTCCAAAGACTTTTTTTAGTTTGCACCCACCGTATAGATACGGGTAGAAATTCAAAGAGAATATTAAAGACAACAAACACATAGACTGGTGTGAGAGAAAGCACATATCAGATTTCTAAGCCAAGAGGCAACCAAAAATTATTCCTTTCCTTCTTCCTCCTTCTCTTCCTCCTCTTCCCTCCTCTTCTTCTTCCTCCTCCTCTTCCTCTTCCCCCCTCCTTCTCCTTTCCCTCCTCTCTTTGTCTGTCTCTGTCTTTCTATCTCTCTGTCTCTGCCTCTCTGTCTCTGTCTCTCTTTCTTTTTGCTATGAGCTGAGTACATCAATAGCATCTCTTAAAAGCTTTGATGCCCCTTTGGCAACAACTTCAGCTCTGCTATATGTAATGACACATCCACAAAACAGCAGTTACTGTCTCATGTGGGGAAGCATATTTGTGGTTGATAAAAAGCTGCTTCAATAGAAAAAAAGGGGGAATTGATTATATTGAGCCTCTAAATGTTACAGTTGTCACTTTTCTAAAAAACTGAGGAATCATTTCTGTTTCTGCACTTATTCCACATACGTGCTCATTTTTAATTATGGTGAAATCTTATTGAAAGAAATTCAAATTTTGGTAGATTGACAATATAAGAGGTGGAATTCTACTATATAGGGTTACATTTGGGGCTTTCTGGAGGGCCTTGGAAATCCTTTTGGTTTATGCAAGATTTGCTCATATAAGAGTTCACTATAAAGAGGCCTTTACTCAGCGTAATTATATGCTGAATAAGAAACAGCATGCTAAGGAACTGGAATCCTCTCCTAAAGCCTGAGCTCTGAGAGAAGAATAAATGCCTCCCTACCTCATGTACAGTAGCAATCAGCTTGATCTTTGCTATGCTGTACTTCTGCCTTCTCCTCTTTCTTTCCTTTTATTTCCTTTTCCTCCTCCACCAATGTTCAAGGGAATTGCTTTTGTAAGGCTGTCCAACACTCCTCTAGGGGGCTATCAAGGTTCTTAATGGACATATGGGAACAGATTGGGACTCTCTCACCCAATTATTGGTGAACTTTCTAGGCCCTCCAGGCATCCACAAGATAGCTCTCTCTAATCTCTACCTTTTGGACTTGGAGTTTAAGGTGAAAACAATCTTTTGGCATAAGAACTACTGCTAATTATGGAAAAGTTCCCTGCCTCCCTACTCCCTCTTCCCCCCCCAAAAAAGTAAAGGAAAAATTTCTATAACAATTCTTTCCCCAAAGACTGCTAGACAATGGTGACTTCTGTTTTCAGAAAATACTTTTAGAAAATCCCTAGAAAGAAAATAAACAATCTTGTTCAGTCTTGTTCAGTGACAGTGCTTGTATAGTTTTTGTTTGTTGATAATTGATTATAATTTAAAAATGGGATCATTCACTGCATATTGTCATTGAACGGATATTATCAGTAGGGCTACTGATATCACTTAGTGTCAAGTACTCATTGTGTGAGGCTTGGACTACAGGGCTCCATCCTCAAGGTGATGTCTGAGGAACCTCTTTTCCCCCTTTACCCACAAAAACCCATTTCATTTTCTCCCCAAACACTGTGTTCCTTTCTCCACCCTCTTATACACCTGTTGGTTTTCATGTATGAATGTTTCCCCTGGTTTCTGTCCTAAGTAATTAAGAAGTAAGTATTTATACTGAGTCCCATATTAGTTAAACTATGCATAGCTCTACAATCAGAGAATCGTCTTTCATGTGCCTTACTTTTCTGCTCTGTTAAATGGCATCTTGATAAAACCTAACTCCTGTTGGTAAAAGACTAAATGAATGTTTATTAAGTGTTTTTGAGATTTCTGGTTAAAGGTATTGTAAATGTGCCAAGCATTATTACAGAAAAAAAACCATGTAGATGGGGGTGACATATGTATGCTTGAAATCCCTATTTGCTGTAATTTAAGAAAATAGATACTGTAACGGTGCCAGGATCTCTTATGACTGAGCTACTGTTCTGGCTCTGTTAAGGGGGGAGTATGTGGAACCCACAGGGAGCTATAAAAAATCAGCTAAGCATTGATAAAGTTTGGTGTCAAATGGAAACCTGTTCTATGAAAACACACACACATATGTGGAATCACATTGTGAGATCAAGATACTCAACTGGATTGACAGATGCGCCCAATTTTCGGTTTCCTCTAGATTTTACTTATTTCACAAGAACAAACATGAATGAGAAACCCACAAAACTGATTTTGAATAGCAACTTGTGGGAGTCACGAATCTCAGTGGTGGAAATGGAATTCACAAAGGCTAATAGTAAAGTGATACATGTCTCTACTTCTTTGTAATATACTACATTGTCTGTTAATTTTACATAGAATGAATGGTAGAAATCCTTTTGTTTCTAAATCGGAATCCTAAGAATCCCTTCCCCCTCTAAAAATGTTTTAATTCATCCAACATTTTTTTTCTTGATTGTATCCTCATGTTTTCAAGGTATGGAATTATAACCAATTGATTATTATAAAATAAGAGAAAGAAAGGAATATTGAGATTAGGGAATGAATACTGGAAAGAGAAAATAAGAGCCATTCAGATCTCCTAGTACTCTATATCTAACTTTTCTCTCATGAATTTCCAGAGGGTTCTTGAAATCCCTTATGCTGCACTCCATCCCTCTACAGTAAAAAAAAAAAAAAAAAAGAATGAAGTTTGATGATGTGGAGAGGCTTTTCCCAGTTTTATTTTGTGTATAAGTTAAAAATCATGGGTTTAAATCAAAATCAATTGTTTACTACCTGTGTGACCTTAGCCAAGTCTCTTCCCTTCATCAGGACTTGATTGCCTCATCTGTAAAAATTTCCTCACTCTAGTTAGATGATTATTGAGTTCCCTTCCAGTTTTTCTCTTTTGGGGGAGATTAATCCAGATCTGTGTTTTCAGTGATAGAGGGAACTCCTGAGAAAGAAACACCTACCAATGCAGATAGACAATTACTCCGTGATTTTGTTTCCTGGAACTATAAGTGAAGTGATTCACCCATGGTCACACAGCCGTTGTTGTTGTCCAGTTGTTTTAGTCATGTCTGGCTCTTCATGACCCCCATTTGGGGTTTTCCTGGCAAAGATACTGGAGTGGTTTACCTTTTCCTTTTCCATTTCATTTTACAGATGAGGAAACTGAGCCAAACAAGGTTAAGCGACTTGCCCAGGGTCAGACAGCTATTAAGAGTCTGAGACCAGATTTGAACTCATGAAGTGGAGTTACTCTGCCTAGCTGCCTGTAAGGTTAATGGGGAATAAGATCTTCCCTACCCATCAATAGGCCTCGTATGTGGAGCCCATTAAGGGAAGTTTGCTTGCTTATAGAAAGGCTTACACACATTTTGTTAATTTCTAATTAGGTACTGAACCTATTAGCTGAGAGAGTATATATTGAGAGAGGTGAGCTTTTGCTTTGGGGGCTCGCTTATGAGAAAGATGTTGTGATTGCCTGGTTGAGACTCTGAGTGGCCATATGTTCAGAGCTCCCCGACTCCTCAGAAACAAAGGCTCTCTCGATTAAGTGGTGGATGTAAAGCTTTGATTCAGGCAGTAAAGCCCTGTCTGTTGGTCTTTATTTCTCTTCTCTGTATTTCCTCTGTATTTTATGTAATTAAAGAAGCTCATTGACCCAGTTTAAAGTTGCTTTCCTTAGAAAAGCAAATAAAAGAACCTGCACTAGCAGCCATCCTGGGTATGCCAGTGTGGTTGCCTTTATACTGCCCCATCACATAGCCATACCTATCAGAAAAACAAAACAAAACAAAGACAAAAACCCCTTAAGCCTAGATGGGTCTTCCAGACTATAGGTTTCACACATTGCTTCTGCCCTTTCTCATTTTAAATCCAATCTCCTCACCATATCTGTTAGCTGCAGTGTCAGTCAGTCAATAAACATTTATTAAACACCTACTACTTTCCAGGCACTGGGCTAAGTGCAGGGGGTTGGTGGGGAGGTACAAACAAAAGCAAAAGATAGTTCCTGCCCTGGAGAAGCTCACCATCTAAAGAGGGAGACAAAAGTTAGAAGATGATCTTCAGCGACTAGAATTAACCTCAGGTCATCTGGGAAAGATTGTGTATTCTACCACACCTCCTGGGCATCTAAATAGATAATAATGAAGCTAAGGTAGAGTCCAAAGATATTGTTGCAGACCAAAGCTGCCCTTGATTCAGGGGAGAAACCTCCAGGTTTGGTGTTTCTCACCATCCTCTTACCCTTCATTTACAAGTTTAGGCCAAGGTGTAAAAAGGTGAATGGAGTCTCAGGAAGTCTCAGGAAGACCTGAGTTTACATATGGCCTCAGATGTTTAATGGCTCCATAACCCTAAGAAAATCGCTTAATCTCTCTTGCTCTCAGTTGCTTCATCTATAAAATAGGAAAAATAATGGTACCTACCTTCCAGGGTTGTTGTGGAAATAAAATGAGATCATATTTGTAAAGTACTCTGCCAACAAAGGGCAATATAAATGTTAATTGCTTGTTATTATTATTATTATTATTATTATTATTATTATTAAGTGGGTCAAGTGAAGAGAAAGAAACAGAGAAGAGGGCAGTACCCTCATGGGCTCCTAAGTGCAGACACAAGGTTAAAGGACCCCAGCAGCTTCCAAGTTCCTTCCTGCCAGATGCAGTTCTTTGATCTCTGGTTAACATGTATGCCCCTCTCAGAACATTCCCTTATACTAGTGTTACTTAGAAGCCCTCAAGGATTCTTTGTACACCTCAAAGAAGAAAACACTTATTACTTAAACCTTTTGCTTTTTCCTGTTAAAAGCAGTGGTGAAAATGTGGGGGACCATGCACAGAAAGGCAGTTCCAGAGTCTTCTAGCCTTCCAACACCCTACACCATACAAAACATTTTCTGAGAAAACAAAATAGTTTACTCGTGATACAGAGTTTCTACTATAAATCATTTTCATTCCCATCACTGGTTAAAACTCTGCAAATTAGCCAGATTATGATGATCATTTCTATAAGCTGTTAGCCTAGAGGAGAAATTCAGTAAAAGTTTGCCACTAGTACTGCCATGGTCCGTCTGTTTCACTGTTTGATTTTATTCGAAGAACAGAAGAGAGACAGGAAAGTGTGACCTACTAGACACAGCCCTGATCCAAATGGCAGGGGGACTTGGATTTCAACACTGGCACCTCCATTGAGAAGTTAATCCCAGCAGGAGCCAATTGGCCTCCTCATTTTTTTGCTCTTCCTTTCTAAAATATCATCAGGTAAAAAGGTTAGAGATTCAAAGCACCGTGCTCCCGTAGAGTACTTTGAACAGTTGAAAGAAGTTTTATTTGGCCTAGTCTATCAGCAAGAGAGGCATCCAAGGACAAAGATACTCCTTGGCCAGGCCACACTCCTTCCTTAGCCACATCCACCTCTCCAGGGGAGGTCAGCTACTTCTCCAGAGGCACTGGGCTGTTCTAAGAACCCCCTGACTCCTTGATTGAGGCCATTTGGGGAGCAGGAGAAGAGAAAGAGAGGAGTGAAAGAGGAAAAAGAGGGAGGAGAAAAGGAGGAAAAAAAAAAACCCAGCTTTCCAGTCTCGTGACACTCACTTACGTGCGGCTCCTGGCTGCTGAGGGTCGGTTGTGAGTGGTTCCTGAGGCCCTGGAGTGTGACCACCCCTGCTATAGATTAATTCTTTCCTCTTATAAAGTTGGTTTTCAGTATAGTTAATGAGGGAGAAATAGGATGTGAAATATTTTTTTCAGAACCACTCCAGTATGATCTGCAGAATGATTAGCATGGCTCAGCCTCAGTTGGGGTATTATGGCTTAAATTATTCCTATTAGTTTCCAGCTGACCTTGGAACACAAACATTACATCTGATTTTAATGAAACTTTAGACTTTGTTGTTTTCAGTCAACTAATGAAACAGTTGAACCTTCCCATGACTCTCTGTAATTATAATAAAGGGTAAGTATTATCACGAATAATGCAAACTGATTTACAAGATGTCAAATTCATCTTCTCAAACTTGTGCATGCAGAAACACAAAAATATGAACGGAGGACTGAGAAAAAAAATGCAGCACCATCAAAGAGATCACTGCTTTGCTGCAGAAACCCAATCCTACCTGGCACTGCTGCCGTCAGTCAGTCACTCTTGGCATAGCCAGCTGGTTACATGTAGTTATGTTAACAGGAAAAGCCACTTTAAAGTCTGTTTGATGCTTGAAACTCTCAAGTACACACCAAACGTTTAAAGCAATGCTCCAAACTGATTAAAGCATTTACTGAGAAGAAAAGTATCTTGCCATAGAGAAAGAGGAGAGAATTGTTTGTTTGTTTGTTTGTTTTTATCAAGATATGGGGGGTGGGAATCCCTCAATTTGACAAGTTCCAATTTAATTTGAAAAGATTCACAGTTGGAACTATACTAATTCAATGTATTTTCTAATAGAACAAAATAAGCCCAAGGCCTCAGAGTCCTTATCAATAAAATGAAGGGTTTGGACTAGAGGTCCCATGATGATTACATAACCTTTTTGTAGTGAATAAACATTAAGGTCTCAGAGGAATACTGCACTGTCCCATCTTATAACTCACTTTGTACAGAGCCTAACTGGGTACCATATACAAATCCACAGCAAGGAAAAAAAATATCTTTTGACGGGAAAATGCCAGCTACATCCAGACTATTACAGAACAGCACTCTCATCAATATGTGCGATGAAGAGATTAAATGGATTCTGGAGGTTATCTTACATCTTACTCTTTAAAGAAATCTTATGAGGTCAAGAGGTAGCCACTATAGGAGAACAACTGAGTTGGAAAGTTGGCAATCCCACATCCTATGAATAAAGTAGAGATATAGACAGTCTTATTTAAAGTTTTAAAGCAATTTTGAAATAGTCACAATATCTCATTACTATATATTTTCTTTCAATAACAAATGAAACAGTTAAGTGTGATTTTGTCTTTACATCATCTCCCATCATTAACCCTCTACACAGACTTTCCCCTGTGCCTGGAATACACCCTGTCCCCCGGCCCTTCATCTCCACCTCTTAGAATCCCTAGCTTCTGTCAAAGCTCAGCTCAAATGCTACCTGCTACATCAGTTCTTTCCTGATCCTCTGCTGCCAATTATTATGTGTGTGTGTATGTATACATGGTATTTCCCTCAATAGAATGTGGTTTGCTTTAGAGCAGGAAATATTTCATTGTTATCTTGTTATCTCCAACACCTAATATAGTGCCTGGGACATAGTACATACTTAATAAATTCTAACTGATTAACTTATTTCAGAGGCTTTCCCTTATCATCATTATCATTTTGAGCCAATTCGGGTTATTCTTGAATTACTGCAGTTTGGCTAGAATACTACGCTAGGACAACTTGAATCCCTGGGGACAGGGCCAGGGGCTCAGTTGGACTATGTCACTTTCATGCAAAAATTTAATTTATTAGAAGATTATGTTTTCCCACAACTTTTAAACTTGTTTTCTGAAGATGTCATAGAAAGAATTTTCTCTAAGTTCTGTTTTAAAGAAATATTTTCCAAGCACCTAAATACTCAAAGAAGGATCATGAAAATGCGTTGCTAGATTGCCATAATGCAACTATAAAACTGAAGTTGTTTTGTAGTTTCTAGGAAAATAATTGCTTTTATAATTAGTAGTTGAGATTATATTCTACACCAATGCCTCAGATCGTGTACAAATCAATTATAAATATTGTGGCCTCTCAATAAATATTAGATAGCAACTTTCATGTGGGCAGCACATGAATCCAGATCTTCATACTCATGCCACATTTGATCATCAGAGTGTTATAGAAATAATGCCTCTATTATGGAAATTAGCATTTTACTGGGGAGCTAAGCCCTGGCTCTGTAAGGTTAATCCAAGTGGAATCGATCTGTGAACCATGGTGACCAAAAATTCTAAAAATAATAATAATAATAATTTTAAATCATCTACTTCATTCTGGGAGCGTTGGCTCTTTGGGAAGCTCTAAGGGTGGAATGTCTGAATCTGAGGCTGAGTGTAACAGGATTGTGAACGTAAGCCTTTGTGTGGGGTGCCATATACGTTGGTCAGAGTTCTTCCTCTGTACTTTTTGATGAGGAAAGCTATCTCTGGACAGAAATGTTGGCATGGCATAGCCTCTAAATTGTCTATAAGGTTGGAGTAACCATCCTCAGGTAGCAGTGCTCTGGAGCTACTTTCTCTATTCCACTGGCTCCTCAGAAAGTGGCTACTGCTCCTCTCTTCAGGGTTCTAGGGGACCCTTGGAGAGTGGGAGGGGAGTTTTGAATGTTATAGCCTCCATAAATATATGTTTAACATTGATTATAAGCTGATATCAACTACTTTGCTAGACTTAATTAGCTTTTAGAAGGTTTTTTGGGGGAGTGGGGTTGTTTGTTTTTTTACTGAAGTGGTGTATGAAGAATGGTTGGCCCAAAACATTCTC
Source organism: Trichosurus vulpecula (assembly GCF_011100635.1). Classification (NCBI taxonomy): domain Eukaryota; kingdom Metazoa; phylum Chordata; class Mammalia; order Diprotodontia; family Phalangeridae; genus Trichosurus; species Trichosurus vulpecula. Next base: position 262,412,716 of record NC_050574.1, read on the forward strand.
CAAAGAGGTTCTCTCATCGGCACATACAAAATGCAGGGGAAAATGGGTTTAAGTTTAGACAACAAATGGGTTTAAGCTTGGACCATGAGGCAAAGGAGATAACTCATACCTCCTGGAAGACTCTGTTGGAGCATTCAAGAGTTTCCCCTTAGGTCTGATATACTTTTCTGCTAGACTCCTTGTAGAATCCTGAAAGTGACTTTCCTCAGAAAGTGCAGTTTTAGGGGCAGCTAGGTGGCGCAGTGAGCAGAACACCGGCCCTGGAGTCAGGAGGACCTGAGTTCACATCCAGTTTCAGACACCTGACACATTTACTAGCTGTGTGGCCTTGGGCAAGTCACTTAACCCTAACTGCCCTGCCAAAAAAAAAGGAAGTATAGTTTTCCTCATCCCTCTTTGTAGACACTTCTACCAACCACAACTGTTCCCTGGGCCCTGCTAGAATGCTGTTGAGAAGTCCAAATTCTTCAACCCTCTCAAATCCATAGGACCATTCTCGTGTCAAGAAATGGAGGAGGAGACAGCATGAACTCCTCCCCTTTCTCCCAAGTGATTCTCTCTCAGGGGATTGGAGCTGCTATCTTCTCTAAGCTGCCAGACACTTGAATGCTGGTTTCCAAACTGACTTGGTGTTATCTTGAAGATACACAAGGTATGACGGGGTGTACACCAGTCGGATGTCCTTGATTGATTGATTCAATAGAGATGTTTTAATCGGATCAAAGTAACAGTGTTAGGGTATTTTAGCTAGGCTACAAGTACTGGAGTATTTTGATAGGCACTTTAAATGGGGTAGGGGTGGTTAACTCAATTGACTTTCATCCTTACACTAAGTACATTGTACCTTTTACTATAAGCTCTATTTTATAAAGGGCCATAACTAGCATGGAATAAGTGGGGATTTACCCTTGAGTATCTACATTCTGTTTGGGAGTGGGAAGGGGTTATTTCTGGTGGTGGTTGTGGTAGTAGCTGGTTTGCTGTCCCCATGCTTTCAACAGCTGGACAACATTAGGTCCATTATGAAAAATGCCAGTAAAGGAAGGATATAGGGACATTCCTGAAATCACAAAGCAAGACAAAGAGAGAGTGAAAGTACTAACTCCCTAGCCTGCGCTTGTCATCCTTTTTCCTTACAGAATAACCCCCTACCTCAAGTCACCCCACCCCATGCTAGGATCCAGGGCCACCTTCTCCAGTACCCAAAGCAGAAGTAATGGTCGGACCTTCTCCTCTCCTTTTGGCACCCATGGTCAGAATGGCCTCTGTGCCCATTGTTCCCATTCACATCTAAGTTATTTTGTATAGAACCATAGCCAAATACTACTTAGTTATGTGTGGAAAGGTAGAGATGGGGAGCAGGGGAGAAGAGGAAGAAGAATTGCATTATGGTAGATGATCTGGTATAGATTGGGCAAACTATCTTTTTTCTCCTTATAATTTGCCCAACTGTGGAGTGTGTTGGTTTCCTACCTTTCTTTAAACAATATCTCTACTAGTCTGCCTTTCTAATGCTAAGCAGTAGTTTTTCAGGGCAATTAGTTTTTCCTGAAACAGAGTCAGTACCCCTCATATTCTTGGGCCTTAGGCACGCACAGCCCTTTCCCCTTCAGTCTCATTTGCAGTTATGTTAAAATGAAGGCTTAGAGGTAAGTCCATCTGTGTGTCAAAACATTTGGTAAAGAGAGATGTGTACAAGGCTACAGAAAAAGTCAGAAATCATAAAAATACCAATCAGATTTTCTTACAGATCCAAATCAGACCAGCCATTAGGACTTATACTTCTGGGCTTAACATTTATAACAGACAGAAATTTTCTTAGGGTTTTTCAAATGCTGGTTTGCTCTCCTTATACTCCCAATAGCTGGACAACACTAGGTCCATTAAAGAGAGAGGGCAATATGAGGAGGATAAGGAATCTTCCTGAGATTACAAAGCAAGTCAATGGCTGAGCAAGAAGAAGCACAAACTCTCCGTCCTGGGCTTTTACCACCAGCTGACACTCCCTCTGTAATTTCTAATGCCTGCCTAGGGAAAAACAGATGTCACTCCACAAGTTTGTATTTGGTGGTCATGCAGTTTGGCCACCACTGTGACAACCTTTGTACAGTGAACGCACAAAAGAAAGAATGGAAAAAACTGGGGTTCTGCCTCCCCAATCTCTCCAGCTCCCCCTTTTCACACAGAAGAATTGCATTTCAGTGTGCTATTATGCAACCCATCAATTTGACTCTGCCTGGCAGCTGAGGGGGGTCAGGACTTGGGTTCTTCCATCCTTCCACGAGTTTATTTTCTGCTTTGGAAACTGAACCACTGAACTGCCCTCGTTAAAGAAGTTAGTCATATAATCATAGAAATTACAGATGAAAGAGGTCTATTAGGTCATCTAGTTCTTCTCCTGCCAGTGTGGGATTTTTCCAAGCCCGACAAACATAATTTCTGATTCTTTATCCAGTCCAGTTTTATATGTCCCCAGGGACTCTACTTCTACCACTTCCCTTGGAAAGCTATTTAACAATCTAACAAACTTCACTGTCAGAAAGTTGCTTCTGATAGCCTCATTTTTATCCCCTCCTAGTTAGGACCCCTTGGATCAAGCTAAACAATTCATCTCCATCCACTACAATTATATCCTCTTATGTTCCCTCTTCCCTCTTCTTCTTGGTTTTTTTCTAGCTGAGTTGTATATATTTTGTTCTTTTAATCCTTTACTCATTAACTTTATGCATTTTCAGGGTCAGTCCTTGGGCAAACATATGAAAAAGGCAAAAGTCTTTAGTACCCCCTGAATCTCCTTTCTGCATCCTGTTCTTCCTTCTCGTAGATGCTCTTCCTACTCCATTCAGGTAATGAGCATCTTCATGGTCTCTTTGACTTCCCCCATTATAAGGCCTTCTTTGAGGAAAGATCTAATATCAGTCACCTACATGTTAGTGTGAATTTGAGCCATTGCGTGATTGATCCTAAAAGGATTTTAATTTTGAAGCTTTTCTGAAGTTGTGGGATAAAAGGTTTCATCCAATAATAATAATAATAATTATGTGGGCTAACATTTATATGGTACTCTAAGTTTTACATATTGTCGCGTTTTGTTCTCATATAATCCTGTAGGGTAAAGGCAATTATTATTCCCTTCCAGAGGAGGAGCTTGAGGCACACAGAGCTTATATGACTTGCCCAGGATCATATTCCTAATATCTGAGACAAGATTTGAATTTAGGTCTTGATGACTCCAACTCCAGTGTTCTAGCCACGAGTCAGGCTTTGGCAAGCCAAATTCAGATGGATTATGATAGAGATCCAGGCAGAGAGGCCTTGCTAGCTATACTGCTATCATACCTACTGAGAAGATAAGCTTTGGTCATTTGGATTCTTTCATTTCATCCTACCAATATATCCAGTGTCTTTGTCTGTTGGGTCTCCAGATTTAGAAAAATTTAAATCCAATTCAGTCAGTCAATAGGTATCGAACAAGCATCTACTACATGTTAGGTACCATATATGCTAAGTTGTGTCTGTTGAAGGCCAACCTGGATAAATTTGGAGAAGCTTCTCACCAAATGTAGTGGAAGATAATTAGTTTTTCCAACACGGTTACTCTCAAAGACCAGTTAATAAATCATAGAAGGATTACAATCGGAGACAGAAAAATAAGAGCCCACATTGCTGAAAACTTAGATTGTTCAAGGATTAGAAAGGGCCCAGAGCATTGTACTAGGAGCTAGGGGAGATATCGAGTTTAGATTAGGTACTCTTGTTCTCAGAAGCCTACAATCTAGTAAGGACAAATAACAGATTCAATTTGATTCAATTATAAGCATTTAGTAAGCATTTACTATGTTCCAGGCAAGGTCCTACGCTTTGGAAATACATAAGCAATAGAAATAACCTCATATATACATATATACACATATATACATATATACACAAATATTGACAATACAAAATAAAGCATAATGAGTACATAAAAAATGCGTGAGCAAAGTGTTCATATGGTCCAAAATGAACCTTAGATTATTTTTATTATAGCTATTCCTGTGTATGCATAATTATTTGTGTTTGTTTTTGAAACACCAGCACCTAGCATAGAAAGGTAACTGAAAGTAGCAACATTTGTCTCAGGTTTTAAAAGACAGTCAGGAACTGAACAGGTGGAGGCTTATATGGGTAGGAAGGGTATTCCAAGGGCAGTTAGATGGCTCAGTGGATTGCTGGGCTTGGGGTCAGGAGGATCTGAGTTCATCTTCATGAGTTTAAATCCATCTTCAGGCACTTGCTAGCTATGTGACCTTGGGCAAGTCACTTGACCTTGTTTGCCTCAGTTTCCTCATCTGTAAAACAAGTTGGAGAAGGAAATGGCAAAGAACTCCAGCACTTCTGCCAAGACCCAGAGTCTGACATGACTGAACAACAACAAAAGGGTATTCCAACCATAGGGAACAACATAATCAAAGCATAGAGGCAGAAAAAGACAGGGCTTTTATGAATAGTGAATAGCACAGTTTGGTCAGCACATCAATTTGGAGCCAGAGAATGGATACCCTTAAATGCTAGGCTAGAGTGTTTTTTTATTCTATAGGCAATAGGGTGCCATTGACTTTTGGTGGGCCTGAGGCGTGACATGTTCAGGCTTATGCATTAGAAAGATTAATTTGGCGACTCTCTGGAGAACGAAATGGAGAGGCTGAGATAGGGTAACCGGTTATTAGGCTATTATAATAGTTCAGATAAGAAGCAATGAGGGTCTGAATCAGTGTGTTAACAGTGTGTGAGTGAAGAGGATAAGTTTGACAGGAGAGATATTTTGAAAGTAGAATCAATATGATGTGGCTGTTGGCAGAATGTAGGGAAGGAGAGAGAGGAAAGTCAAAAATAATTTCCAATTTTTGATCCTGGGCTACCATCAACAAAAACAATAATATTAGGATAGGTTTGAGGAGGTGATAGGTTTAATTTTGTTCAAGTTAAGTTTGAGGTATAGTGAGTATACAGATCAGTTATTCCCTAAGGCAAGAATAAGCAGAGGTTGATTAATAATAACAAGAGAGATTTAGATAAAAGGGAGAAAACCAACATTTCTATCACTCAGTGTTAAATATTGCTATGGAATCTTTTAGAAAGTTGCCCAAACTGGATTTCTCAGGTCTTTTGATCCCCTGTTTCTGGGATGGTCTGGCTAAAGTCCTCCCAGAAGGCAGGAGTCTGAATTCCACTCTATCCCTGTGTTTTTGTTGATGGTAGCCCAGGATCAAAAATCGGAAATTATTTTTGACTTTCCTCTCTCTCATCCCCCACGTTCTACCAACTGCCAAATCATATTGATTCAACTTTCAAAACAGCTCTCCTATCAAACTTATCCTCTTGACTCACACTGTTAACACACTGGTTCTATCCCTGTGGTTCTGGAATCCTTTGAAACATTAAATGATAGTTAGTGTTGGCACAGTGGGAACTGAGATCACATGAAACCCAATCAAATTCTCAATTTAAGCCTCTCTTTTTTATCTTTCTTTGTGTCATGATGCAATTTGTGTAAAGCCTGAAGTAGCATTGTGCTATGTTGTGTTTTTTTGGTTGTTTTGGGCTTTCCCCTTAAACTTCCAATAAGCACACATTAAAATTTTCCATTAGTGACTCAAGACTTATTTGGCCTTCTTCTTTGGCAGATATCTTCTTCCCATAAATTCCTCACATATAATACTTCCCTAGCAATTTTTGCCTCATTAATACCCCTGATTGTTTACAAAGCAATTGCTCTTATTGCTTCGGTTAATTATCGCTCATAGTTAAACCTTTCTTTCTATTCTTTGTTTTGGTAGGGTAGCCAAAGGAGGAAAACAAAAGAGATGCAATCTTTAATAAGAACTGAATCCATCTCTCACCAGAACATTTCTTAGTATTTCAATGACAAGTACTTCAGAGGGGTCTTGTCAAACATGTAAAATAGTGGATGGACTATCTTTGCATTCATAGGAACAAAAGCCCATGTAGGCCCAATCCCATGGAAGCAAGGGCTGTGTATCGCTAGAGTTTACTTGGAACTTTTCATTGTACCCCAGGAAACAAAAGGGAGAAGGGGCTGAGTCTGGGTTCTCCACAGGCATGTTAACCTGCATGCCATAAAAGTTGTCATTCCTTCATTCATTCAATTGATTCAATTCAAGCATTTATTAAGCACCTACTTGGTGTAGTGGATAGAATTCTGGTGCCTAATCAGGATGACTTGGGTTCAAATCCTTCCTCACATAGTAACTAGCTATATGACCCTGGCCAAGTCACTTAATCTTTCTTTCAAAGCCTCAGTTCCTTATTTGTTTGACAAGTGGATTAGAGTATATGGCATCAAAGGTCTTTTCCAGCTCTAATTCTATGACACTATGATGATATTATGTGCAAGGCAAAGGTAAGGAAAGGGAATCTTGGATATTAAATCCTTATTTTAAATTAAGCCTGACCTAGGAGCCAGTGTCTTCAAGAAGCTTACCTTTGGTTAGGTAGACAAGAGATATGAAGACAAAATAACTAAATAGCAACACAAGTAGTGCTGGCAACAAGTGCTACAGAGGTTTGGCAAAGAAGGTAGATCAGGGTTAGAGTGGTTGAATGGAGGAGCTAAGACTGGAGGCAGACTCTGAAGGCTCAGTAGCATTTAGGTATGTAGACAGAAGCTTGAAGTCATTCTTGGAGAGAAGAAAAAACATGAGCAAAAGCTTTTAGAGGAGAATGAGTATGGCACATTTATGGAACATTGAGGATACCACCTGACCCTTGAGAGCCATGATCCTGTCTTATGCAGTTAGCATAGTGTTCAGTAAAAATCTATTTTATATGGTAAAGTTGGGAATGGACTTGACGTTATGGGCAGAAAAAAATCAGATTGTGGAGGCAGTATGAACAGTTCGAAGGAAAGAGTGTGGGATCTGTAGTCAGTCAGCAAGTATTTGTTAAATGCTTACTGTGTACCAGGAACTGTGCTAAGCCCTGGGGATACAAAAAAGGCAAAAACATAGGCCCTACCCTCAAGGAGCTCACATTCTAATATTCTAATGGGAGAAACAACACCAAAAAATGTACATAGAAAATATATACAGTGTAAATGACAGGCAATCTGAGAGGGAGGGCGATAAACATGGAGTTGGTACCAACAAAGCTGTCTTGCAGAAGGTGGGATTAGTGCTGAGTCTTTTTGTTTGTTTGTTTGTTTTTGGAGGGTGGAAAACAGGGCAATTGGGGTTAAGTGACTTGCCCAAGGTCACACAGCTAGTAAGCATGTCAAATGTCTGAGGTCAGATTTGAACTCAGGTCCTCCTGACTCCAGGGCCAGTGCTCTACTCACTACACTACCTAGCTGCCCCTAGTGCTGAGTCTTGAAGGAAATCAAGGAATCCAGAAGGTCGGAGAGTATTCCAAACGTAGAAAACAGCCAATGTAAAGGTGCAGAGTGGGGAAACGGAATATCATGGATGGTACATCAAGAAGGCCTGTGTCACTGGATCCTCACTGACCACAAAGGTGTTCTGTTAGGAGGAAACGTTGATAGGCTTACCTACTGGCGTACAAAACGCTTATAATGACTGATGTGCAATTTATTACCACTGGTGATCATAGTGCTCTCGACATCAATGTCACTGCATTTTGTAAGGGAATAGAGGTAGCTAGGGTTCACAGAGCTGAAGATCTGAGGAGAGGACCATATGGCTATCTGATGCCAGAACTGAGACTGTCCCAGCTAGAAGGACCCTTGGAACAGAGAATTGGAGCTCTTGTATGCTCACTTACATTGCATCGGCAGTCAGATGACCCAGGTTCAATTATTCATTCTGCCACTTAATAGCTGTGAAATTTGGGGAAACTTCTCTTCTCTTTCTATATCACTTCATTTGGTGATCTCACCAGCTCCCATGGATTTAATTACCATCTTTATGCTGATGATTCTCAAATCTACTTTTCCTGCTGACACCCTAACTCACATTTCCAACTGCCTTCCAGATATCTCAAACTGGATGTTCAGTAGACATCCTAAATCCCATATTTCCAAAACAGAGCTCATTATCCTTCCCTCTAAACCCTGCCCCCTCCTACTTTCTCCATTACTGTAAAGAGGCCCACCATCCTCCCAGTCCCTCAGTCTCCCAACCTAGGGAGTCATCCTGGATTCCTCTCTATCTCTCGCTCCCCATATCCTAGCTGTTTGTTGCCAAGGCTTCTTGATTTCACCTTTCAACATCTCCAGAATATGCCTCCTTCTCTCCTCTGGGCACTGCTGCCACTTTGGTACAGGCCTTCAGCACCTCACACCTTGATTACTGCAATAGTCTGCTGGTGAGTCTGCAACACAGGTCTAGTCAATCATGTCACCTCATTACTCAATAAACTCCAGCAGCATTCAAAGCCCTTCATAACCCAGCTCCCTCCTACACAGTATTCTTAACACTCTTCAAACCAATAACACTGTCCCCTTAGATGTTCAATGAACAAGACACTCCATCTCTTGGCTCGGGGTATTCTCTCTGCCTTTCCCCCATGATTGGAATGCTCTCTCCCCTGCTCTGACTTCTGACCTTCCCGGCTTCTTAAGTCTCAACTAAACCCTGCCCCCTCCTATAGGAAGCCTTCCCCAAGCCTTCCTCTCTTAATTCCAGTGTCTATACATAGCTTACTTTGTATATATGTGTTTGCATATTGTCTTCCCCATTAGATTGTAAGCTCCCTGGGGACAAGGACTGTCTTTTGCCTCTTTCATATCCCCATCACTTAGCACAGTGCCTGGCACATAATAGGGACTTAATAAATGTTTATTGAATTATGGAATTGAATTGAGCTTCAATTCCCCCAACTATAAAATGAGGATATTGGACTTGATAACTTCTAAGGTCCCTTTTAACTCTAAGTCTGTGACCTGTATTCAAGTCTTGAAATGGCTGGTAGAATGAATTCAGGGGGAGCCTCTGAAGATTTTTGAGCTGGTGGGGAGCAAGTCTCACATGATGAAATTTTTGTGTTATGAAAATCAATCCGCAACTTGTGTGAAGAATGGGGGCAGTAGTCAAATGGCCTGTGGTAAAGACTCTAGTTGTTGCGATAATAGGAATGGGATGGTAGCAGGGGAGATGGAATGGAATGAATGGATTCAAGAATCATTACAAAGAAAGAATTGAAAGGATTGCGGAAAATGCACCTCCCTCCCTTTGTTGCAGAGGTAGGGAACTGTGACTGTGGAATGTATATAGGATTGGATTCTGTTGATGTGTTGGTTACTTTGGGTGGTCTAGTCCTTTTTTAGTCTTTGTTACAAGGGGAGCTCTCTGTGAAAGGGAGGGAAGAAGGATAAATCTGGACAGAAAAGTCATGTTAAGACATAAGATAAGTTTTAAAAAGAAGATTGCAGAGGCAAATAGTTGTTCTGACTGGGTGGTTCTGTGCTCTGGTGACAGACTAGATGTGGGAGACAAAAGGAGAAACCAAAGATGACTGAGGCTTCAAGACTTAGGTGGGGACTGTAGTAATGGATAAAAGGAATGGGCGTCAAAGAACTTTCTATTGAATACTCAACAGCTCTTGTTGATTTTTGCCCTCATCGAGTCCCCTAACCCAAGTGTCTGGAAAGACTTGGAAATTCTTGGTCCTGTCGTGGACCTAGTGGTGGTGTTGTCTCATGGAACTCAGTCACAGGCCTAGGATGACAGCATGTGAGATGTTCTGGGACCTCTTTGCTCATGCACAGCTCGCATGTATCTAGAATGGTATAATGATTATAGTACTGGGCCTACAGTTAGGAAGACCCGAGTTCAAATACAGCCTTGGACTCTTAATAGTTATGTGACCCTGGGCAAGTAATTTAACCTTTCTCAGCCTCAATCTCCTCAACTGTAAAATGGGCATAATGATAATGCTTACCTCATACAGCCGTTGTGAGGGATCAATGGATTTAACATCTATAAAATTCTTTGAAAACCTGAAAGCACCATACAAATGCATCGTCGTCATCGTCATCATCATCATCATCATCATCATCATCTTTCTGGGAGGGTCTGAGTTCTTTTGAGAATATATTAGGGAGCTAGTGAGAAAATCCATCACAGTCCCTGGAGCTGTGATGAGACCTTTGCTCTTTGCTCATCATGGCTCTGGCAACATCATGGAGGAGAACAGGAAGCTCTGTCAGCAGTTGTGGTTTAGGAAATGCTTGGGGAAAATCTTCTATAGCTTTTCTATTTCCAGTTTCTCCATTAGCTGCCCACGATCAGCTGCAGCCAGGATGTCTCCAACAGCTCCAGACTGAACTGTGGAACTTCAGCTCACCCCTCTGTGGAACAGGGCTTTGGCGGCTTGCTGGGGCCTACAGGGATGGAGCAGGGACTCCCAGTGACTTCATGGGAACCTTGGGAGGCTTCAGGAATTTTGTCAGAGAGGCCAGAAGTTGCTGAGTGAGAATGAAGTTCATAGGATCAGAAGGTCACATATTTAGAGCTAAACAGTACCTTCGAGTTCATCTATTCCAATCATCTCATTTTACAAATGAGAACATTGAAGCCCAGAGAGATTAAGCAACTCATCCAAGGCCACACAGATCTCCATAAACTTCAGGATAAAGTCTTCATTCCTTTGCCTGCCATTCCAGACAGCTAGGTAATACAATAGCTAGAGCCCCAGGCCCAGATTCAGGAAGATTAGAGTTCAAATGTGATCTCTCATGCTTAGTAGATGTGTGACCCTGGGCAAGTCACTCAATCTCTGTGCACCTTAGCTTCCTTGTCTGCAAAATAGGGAAAATATTAGCATCTACCTCTCAGGATTGTGTGAAGATCAAATGAGATAACAATTGCAAAGCACTTAGCACGATGGGTGCCTGACACATAGTAAGCACTACATAAATGCAAATTGTTAATATTCACGACCCTTACACAGAATGCAGGCTTGGAGCTAGAAGGGCTCCTTGAGGTCATCAAGACCAATCTCCTCATTGAGGCCCAAGGAGGCTTAGTGACTCACTTTCCTAAGTAAATAAGAGCCAGGATCCAAACCTAGGTCCTCCAAATTCAATGCCAGGAGTCTCCACAAAATTGTATGGCCTCCACCCACATGGAAATTTCGGCATGTGGGTGATCCTCAGGAGCAAAAACTCACTATCTAGCAAGCTGAAACATACCTCTCCCAGAAGAAAGGAGGGGAAGGAGAAGAGAGAAGAGGAAAAGAAAAGGAGCTCCAGGCTGGGAAGAAAATGCATTAATTGTAAGGACAATTCTAAACTGAAGGCTGATTTTAACAAGGAAAAACGTCTAACTAACTTAACAATGAAATGGAAAAGAAATTTGAATACTCAAGACGTTACTAATGCCCTGGAAGCTATCAAAACCATTACAAGAGATATTAAGGAGAATTCACTGAGAGAGATTTCTAGAAGTTAGGGAACCAGACAGAATCTACCAGACCCTTTGAGTGACCAAGTGAAGTAAGCATGTACTGGAGGTCAAAGCAGATGCAAGAAGGAAGAAGGACAGTGACTGAATTATCACTGTCTGACAGAACCATAGTTACATATATATTTTTAAACAGCATCTTCCTGTAACAACAATGCTACTTGCAGCTACTGTGGCTGTGTAAGGCCAATAACACCAGCACACAAGAGGGCTGCTAACACAGATTCTTTGATCTGCTTTTCTAAGGAAAGCAAGTTTAAGGGGTTTACAATCTCACTTTAATTTAACATACATATATCATTCACTTAGTTCAGGGGGAAAAAGTTAGCACCCTGAACTTCAGAGAAAACCCAAACAGAAGTTATAAGCAGAGAAAATATAAACAGAGCAAATAACACAAATCAGCAGACAGGGCTTCTGTCTGTCCATAGCAATACATATATAGTCACCAGAGAGAAAGAGAGAGAAGCACCAACATCTGGGTTTTCAAAGCCAGGGGGGCTCCTTAACGGCTACCCAGAGTCTCATCTGGCAAAATCACAGGAACACCCTTCCAATTAGTGAGCCCCAAAGCAAAATGCTAACCTCAGAGTATATATACACTTCTTCAGGGTCAGCCCGCGGAGGGTGTCACAACCAAGTGACTTAGGCTTTCTTTTGACTTAAGCAGGTCATCAAAGACTCTTGATTAATCAAAGACTAGATTCAAACAAAGCCAAGTCTCAATCAAACGCTTTTGATTACCTTAGTGCTGAGAAGAACTAGAACTCTAAAAGAAAACAGAGTAAAACAAAAAGTTCCACTTTGCTTGCCATTACACTTCCAAATACCTAACTCAGCTAAACAACTCAGAATTAGTTGATGAATGGGGTTTTTTGTTTGTTTTGTTTTTCTGATTTGTTCTCTTGGATATTTCATGTTAGTTTTAATGTTGAAATTCTTTAAAACGATTTGTTTACAAATACTTTTTTCCTAAATTCTACCTATTGTATTAATAGAAATAGTCAATTTCTACAATCCGCAACAGTAATTCATATATAATTGGGCCTATGCATACATATTGACACATGTATAAACACATATATGTGTGTATATAGCTAATATTGAAGGAGGCATTGTGACTGTGGCTAGTTGTGAGAGAGAAAACAGAACATAGAGGTGAGAGCAGGCAGTGGAAGAGATATAGAAAGTAGGAAAGAAGAAAGAGGAGACTACTCTTTTTACCTCACAAAAGGTGAGAGTGGAGAGAAGAGAGGAAAGAAGGAAGAAAAGTAAGGTTAGGGAGGGCAATATATACACACATACACACATACATTCTATGGATCCATGTATATGGACAGCTCTAGCTCTGTACCTCTAGGTATATCTCTATATCTTAATCATCTATATCTAATCTATCCACCCATCTGTATCTATATCATCAATCTTTCTATATTTATCTTTCTTTCTATCTCTATATCTATTTATCTTTTCTTTCTATCTCTACATTTATATCATATGTCTATGTATCTATGCATCCATCTACGTATCCTTCTATCTCTCTGTTTACCTATGTTATCTATTTATCTATGTATCTATCTATCCACCTACCTTAGGCAAACACTATAGATGGGTAGTGAACTAAGCCTAGAATTGAATAGGAGGAGGAAGTGGATTAGCTTATCTTTGGAAAAATTATGCACTGCTTTTAAAGATTCCACACCTCTCCCTGAAACAAAGATTCCCCCGCCGCCCTCCACCTTAACATCAGTAACTATCCAGTGGTGCCGTATGGCTGGCTACAAATTATAGAATACCACCGTCTTGATAGAATTAAGGTTGTAGATCATCCAAAGGGTAGCAGTGAGAGGCACATGGTGGAGGAGGGAGAGAAGAGGAGGTAGGCTGCAATAAATTATAAATGAAAGAGAAGCAGTATAAAGGATGTCATCAGAAGGGTAGATGACCAGAAAAGGAAGTGGGAAGGTCATGTAGAGGGAGGAAAACTAACATCCTATATGCATTATTGCTCTCTATGAGGCAATTAGGTGGCCCAGTAGATAAAGCACTAGACCTAGAGTCAGGAAGGTCTGAGTTTAAATACTGCCTCAGACACTTACTGGTTATGTGATCCTGGGCAAACCACTTAACCTCTCAGTGCCTTAATTTCTTCATCTATAAAATGAGGATAGCAATAGTACCTCTTTCACAAGGTTGTTGAAAGCATCAAAGAGTGTGTGTGTATGTGTGTGTGTGTGTGTATGTGTGTATGCATATTTATGTACATATAAACATATATATATAAAGATGTGTGCGTGTGTGGGTGTATATATATGTACATTATATATAACATAACTTTTCAAACCTAGAAGTGCTTCATAAATGCTAATTATTAGAAGACTCAGTATTTTTGGTGGATCTCTATGGAGATTTTAGAGAAGAACACAGACAAAAATTTCACAGGATATTGAGGCATAAATGGGTTGTACTTCGGAAGGGGAATGCACCACCAATGAGATCGCAGATCCCTCAAAACACCAAAGTGCCCGTCTCTACTAAATGCTACCATTCTATTTATCCAGTTCACACAAATCTTGAGGTGAAGGGCTTTTTAGTTAGAACTACTCAAACACTAGGTGCCAGCTAGCACCAGGTGACCAAACCACCCCCTCCCCCCCCCCCCCGCCCCCCCCCCCCACAAAACAAAACAAAGAACAGTAGCAAGCTTCTTAGCTTGGTTTATAAAAGCTTAGTTCTAGATTCATCTTAAACGTGTAACAACCATAATAAAAAATGGTGATGGTCATACATGACAGTTACCATCATACGGTTTTATGGGATTTTGATCTCAGGCTGTTGGAGGAGGTATAGTAACAATGGAAGGTGAAGTCATGGTTTTTGCCAAGAGGAGATTGTTCATCTCCATACAGTACAACCTTTCTTTTATCTGTGATGAGGTGGCCTAAAACATCACAGACATTTACGTTGCAAAAAGCTATTTGGTTGTAAGTTTCTAAAAAACTATTCTTAATTTGAATCTACAAACCAGTTGGTAAAACTGGGATGTATCATCATAAATGTTGCATAAAATGGCAAAGGGATCCCAATGCTGAAGGTAAAAATAACAGAACACAATTTATTCATGAAATCAAATCTTTTCCTACAAGAGAATCAGTGAAATGATTGTATTGACTCTTTTTCTCTCAAACTTTCTGGTTGAATTTCAATTGATAAAATGATGAACAAATTTACCTAGATAAACAATATATGAATTATCTAAGGGAAATCACAGTGGAAAATTTTAACCAGGTGTTACCGGCTTCAGGCTTTCCTGAGTCCTCCATACCCCAGGTTATTAAGTCTCTCTCTCTCTCTCTCTCTCTCTCTCTCTCTCTCTCTCTCTCTCTCTCTCTCTCTCTCTCTCACTCTGTCTCTCTGTCTGTCTCTGTCTCTGTCTCTCTGTCTCCCTCTCTGTCTGTATGTCTCTCTCTGTCTGTCTGTCTCTCTCTGTCTCTCTTTCCCTCTGTCTTTCTATACATTATTTTGTGCTTCACCAAACCCCAGCCTTGGATTATTCTCAGCACTTGCCTCCTTCACTACGATTTGGGTACTGTTGGACAGAACTAGAGAAAATTGTACAACTGTACTGAATGGGTCTATTATAAATTTATGTCAAATCATCTCAGCTGGGCCCTCACTTTAGGAAGCCATCCTTTTACATTTCAATCAACCAATCTATGGATCAGCTAGCATTTATTAAGTGACTACTATGTGCCAGGTACTCTATTAAGTACTAAGGATAAGAAGAAAAGCAAAAAAAGAGTCGCTACTCTCAAGAAGTTCACAGTCAAATAGGGGAGACAACATGCAGAGAACTAAGTACAAACAAGATAAATATAAGATACAGTGGGGGCAGTCTCTGAAGGAAAGCACTATTAAGGAGGACTGTGAAAGGCTTCCTGTAAAAGTTGGGATGTTAGCTGAGAGACTAGAGTCAAGCAGACCCACCAGCAGGCTATTGAAATAATCTAGGAATGAGGTAATGAGGATCTGTACCTGGGTGCTGGCAGAAAAGGAGGAATATACAGTAGCTTCTAAAAAGGTAGAAAAGACAGGACTTGACAACTGATGGATATGACAAGTATGAGAGAATGAGGAGTTGAGGGTGACAACACAATTGTGAACCTGGGGGACTAGCAAGATGGTGATATCCTCAAGGGTAATATGGAAGTTAGAAAGAGGGGTGGGCTTTGAAGGGGAGTAATAGTCCTGTTTTGGACAAGTTGAGTTTATGTTGTCTATGGGACATCTAGTTTAAAATATCTAATAGGCATTTGGACTAGACAAGTAGATCTGAAAGTCATCCACATAAACATGATAATTGACACCATGGGAGCTGATAAGATCACCAAGTGAAATATTATAGAAAAGAGCAGAGTGCCTAGGAAAGAGCTTTAGGGGACACTCGCTGATGGGGGTCATATCCTGGATGAAGATCCAGCAAAGCTAGATTGAAACAGTGATCAGAAAAGGAGGAGAAAAACCAGAAGAGAGCAGTATCATGAAAATAAGAGAGAGAGAAAAAATCCAGAAGAGGGTGATAAACAGTATCAAAGACTAGAAAGAGATGGAGGAGGATTGAGAAAAGGCTATTAGATTTAGAAATTAAGAGATCATTAGTCAGTTTGAAGAGGGAATTTTCAGTTGAATGATGAGGTTGGAAACTAAATTTCAAAGAATAAAGAAGAGTCAGAGGAAATGGAGTGGGAAGCTATAATTGTAGATAGACTTCTCAAAGACTTTAGGCACAAAAGGGAGGAGAGATATAGGACACTAGCTAATAAAGATAGGTAGATCGAATGAGGGTTTTTTGAGCATGGGGGTGACATGGGCATGTTTGTGAGCAGCAGACAGGGAGAGATTGAAGATTTAATGACAAAGTAGGGTTTGAGTGGGGCTAGTCTTTTGAAGAAGACAGGATAGAATTTGATAACTTGTGCATGGTACGAGGGTTTGTCTTGGCAAAGAGAAGGGTCATCCCTTTATGTGAAATGGATGAAGAACATAGTTGTAGATGTCATCTCAGTGATCTGCTGGACTCCCTGGGCTTTCTCTTCAAAGGGCAGTTGCAGCCTCCACCACTTCTAACTGCCTACTTGGTTGGGTATTCTCATTTTCTCTCCATATGGAATGCCATAGTACTCTTATTCGGTTGAATTTCTACTCTTTTGACAGGGGCAGTTCTCTACTGTTAGCCTTTGATTGGCATAAATCTCTCTTCTTTGACTCCATTAGGGCCTAGGATTTTCACCTCTAGGCAGGAGGCAATACAAGTTTGGCATCTCTTGTTCAACAGTTCTTCTCAATTCATAGCATGGTCCCCTCAGTGGGGGATCCAGCTCTTTTAAACAAAATTTTAATAGTATTATATTTTTCCCCAATTAATGTCAAGACAATTTTTAGCCTTCATTTTTGTAAGATTTTGAGTTCCAAGTTTTTTTCCCTCTCTCTCCCTCCCTCCTTGCCCCTCTTCTGAAAATGGTAGACAATTTGATATAGGTTATACATGTTTTATTACATAAAATATATTTATGAATTAGTCACAGTTGTGAAAGAAAAAACAGATCAAAAGGAAAAAAGGCCACAAAAAAGAAAAAAAGTAAGTAAAAGAAAAACTTTGAACTGCATTCAGAGTCTATCAGTTCTTTATCTGGAGGTTGATAGCTTTTTTCTTCATGAGTCTTTATATTTGATCATTGCGTGGCTGAGAGGAGATGAGTCATTCATAGCTGATCATCACACAATATTGCTGATACTGTGTACAATGTTTTCCTGGTTCTGTTCATTCATTTTGCATCAGTTTGTACCAGTCTTTCCAGGTTTTTCTGAAATATGCCTTTTCTTCATTTCTTATTCCACAAACTATTCCTTACATTCATATACCACAGCTTGTTCAGCTATTCCCTAATTAATGGACATCCCCTCAGTTTCCAATATTATGCCACCATAGAAAGGGCTGCTATAAATATTTTTGCACATGTAGGATCTTTCCCCTTTTTTTATGATCTCTTTGGGATACAGACCTGGTAGTGGTATGGCTGGATCAGAGAGTATATACAGTTTGGTTGCCCTTTGGGCATAGTTCCAAATTGATCTCTAGAGTGGTTGGATCAGTTCACAACTCCATCAACAGCACATCAGGGTCTCAATTTTCCCAAATCCTGTCCAACGTTCATCATTTTCCTTTTTTGTCATATTAGCTAATCTGATAGGTGTGAGGTGGTACCTCAGAGTTTGTTTTAGTTTGCATTTCTCTAATCAAAAGTGATTTAAAGCACTTTTTCATATTCCTATAGATAGCTATGACTTCTCCATCTAAAAATTGCTTATTCATATCCTTTGACCATTTATCAATTGGGGAATGGCTTGTATTCTTATAAGTTCAAGTCATTTCTTTATATATTTCAGAAATGAGGCCTTTATCAGAGATACTTGCTGTCAAGATTGTTTCCCAGCTTTCTGCTTTCCTTCTAATCTTGGTTGTATTCATTTTGTTTGTGGAAAAGTTTTCTTTTATTTTAATGTAATTGAAGTTATCTATTTTATATTTCATAATGCCTGCAACTCACTTAACTTCCCCTCTAAGAATCTGGATGCTATACCACTTGGTGCATATATGTTTAGTATTGATATTACTTCATTGTGTATGATACCTTTTAGCAAAATGTAGTTTCCCTCCATATCTCTTTTACTTAGGTCTATTTTTGCTTTTACTCCATCTGAGATCAGGATTGCTACACTTGCTTTTTAATTAAACTGAATCATAATAGATTCTGCTCCAGCCCCTTACCTTTATTCTGTGTATGTCTGTGTTTCAAGTGTGTTTCTTGTAGGATTCTGGTTTTTGAGCCACTCTGCTATCTGCTTCTGGGAGAGTTCACCTCATTCTCATTCACAGTTATGATTACTAATTGCGTAGTACCTTCCATTCTATTTTTCCTCCTGTTTGTCCTCTCTTTCCTTTCACCCTTTAACCCTCTCTACCACCTCCCCTGATCTGCCCTCCCTTCTATCAGGCCCACCCTTCTGCCCCTTCACCTAATCCCTTCCCCTCCTACTTTCCTGTCAGGTAAGATAGATTTCTATATTCAACTGATTGTGTATATTGTTCCCTCTTTGAGCCAATACTGATGAAAGTAAGATTCAAGCGATATTCATTGTCTACCTTCCCATCTTCCCCTGCATTGTAATAGGTCTTTCTTGCCTCTTCATGTGAAATAATTTACCCCATTCTATCTCTCCCTTCCTTCTGTACCCAGTGTACTCTTCCTTCTCATTCCTTAATTATTTTTATGTCATTCCCTCAAATTTACCTCTGTCTAAGTATATTCCTTCTAGTACTATTAGTGATACAAATTTTGAGAGTTGCAAGTTAATCTTCTCATGTAGGATGTAAGCAGTTTAGCTCTACTGAATCACTAGTTTGTTCCCCCCCCCTCCCCCTTTTACCTATTTATTCATCTCTTGGGTCTTCATATTGGAGATCAAATTTTTGTTTTAATTCTGGTCCTTTCTTTATGAAAATTTGAAATTCTTCTATTTCATTGAATACTCATTTTTCCCCTTTAAAGTATTATGCTTAATTTTGCTGGGTGATTCTTGCTTGTAGTCCTAGCTCCTTTGCCTTCCAGAATATCATGTTCCATGACTACAGATCCTTTAATGTTGCAGCTGCTAAGTCCTGTGTGATCCTGATTGTGGCTTCCTAACATTTGAATTGTTCCTTTCTGGCCACTTGCAGCACTTTTTCCTTGACGTGATAGTTACAAAATTTGGTTTTAATGTTCCTTGGAGTTTTTATTTTGTGATCTCTTTCCTAAGGTGATCAGTGGATTCTTTCAATGCCTAGTTTGCCCTCTGGTTCCAGGATATTAGTGCAGTGTTCCTTGATAATTTCTTGAAAGATGCTGTCCAGATGCTTTTTTTGATTATGGCTTTCCAGTAGTCCAAAGATTCTGATATTATGTCTCCTGGATCAATTTTCCAGGTCAGTTGTTTTTCCCATGAGGTATTTTACACTTTCTTCTATCTTTTCACTGTTTTGAATTTGATTTATTCTTGATGTCTCGAATAATCATTAGCTTCCACTTGCCCATTTCTAACATTTAAGGAGTTGTTTTCCTTAATTAGCTTTTGTGCTTTATTTTCTATTTGGCCAATTATACTTTTTTAAGTGGCTTTTTGTATCTGCTTTTCCTACTTTTTAAGTAGTTGTTTTCTTTTTCCAAGCTGTTGAATCTTTTTTCATAATTCTCTTGCATCACTCATTTCTTTTCTCAATTTTTCTTCTACCTCTCTTATGTGATTTTTAAATTTCTTGGGTTCTTCCATGAATTCTTTCTGGGCTTGAAAGCACTTCCCCTTTTTCTTTGGGGTTTTGCCCGTAGGTGTTTTGACATTATTGACCTTTTCTGAGTTTATGTCTTGATCTTCCCTGTCACCATAATAACTTTCTCTGGTCAGATTTTTTTTATTGTGTTTTGCTCATTTTTTGGACCTTTACCTTTCTTTTAAATTTGATCTCTGCTTCCAAGGGGCATTGCTTCAGGCTTCTTGTGCCAGGGGATGCAAGCCCTGGCTTTTTACCTGGTGCTGCACTGATGTTGCCCTGAAGCCCATGGGGGACCCTCGTGTCTGCTGCTGCACTGAGGGGATTGGGTGGTGGTGGTGGTGGCTGGTGCTGCCAGAGGCCATGGGGGCCTGGCAGCTTACCTGGTGCTTGGCTGAGGTCCCAAAACTGGGATGTGTTGGCCAGTGGGGTATTTCTGCATTTCCTTGAGGACTACACTGAAGAATGTAGCAGTTTGGCCATTGACAGGTACCTGTTTGCCCAGGACTATGCTGAAGCAAGTGGCAGGGCCAGTACTGCCTGTTTACTTAGGCACTGATTGGGTACAATTGGCCAAATAGAAAAGAAAGTACAAAAGCTAATGGAAGAAAACAACTCTAAATGTTAGAATTAGGCAAGTGGAAGCTAATGACTCTATGAGAAATTAAGAATCAATTAAACAAATTCAAAAGAATGAAAAAATAGAATAAAATGTAAAATACCTCATGGGGAAAATAACTGACCTGGAAAATAGATCCAGAAGAGATAATATCAGAATCATTGGACTACCTGAAAGCCATAATCAAAAAGAGGACCTGGACAGCATCTTTCAGGAAATTATCAGGGAAAACTGCACTGATATCCTCGAACCAGAGGGCAAACTAGGCATTGAAAGAATCCACTGATCACCTTAGGAAAGAGATCCCAAAATAAAAACTCCAAGGAACATTATAACCAACTGGTTGGGGTCTACCTGTTTGCCTGGGGCTACACTGAAGTATGTGGAGGTCTGGCTGCTGGAGGTTGCCTGTTTGT
Source organism: Trichosurus vulpecula (assembly GCF_011100635.1). NCBI lineage: Eukaryota > Metazoa > Chordata > Mammalia > Diprotodontia > Phalangeridae > Trichosurus > Trichosurus vulpecula. Next base: position 262,433,539 of record NC_050574.1, read on the forward strand.
CAGGGGCTACACTTAAGCATGTGGCATTTCTCAAAGATGGAATCTGCCCAGTCCCCTAACTATGCTGAAGTGCATGGTGGAGAGGGGTAAGTACTGACGTTGGTATTTTCCTGCTCCATCACACCGGGGCTCAGTATCTACCACTAGTTTGCTGAGGTGGAGCTTTTTGCTGGCTTGCTGGGATGCTTCCTGTCCTGGACTGCATTCTCCTTTTATTCAAGTGAGACAGACCTTTCCTGCCAATCTTCCAAGTTTCTTGAGCTAAAAGATTATTTCACCCCATCTTTTTGCTGGTCCTGTTGTTTCAGGATTTGTTTTGGAGTACTATTTTATGGTTGTTTGGAGGCCAATATGGAAGAGTTATGGTGATTTTTTGCTTACCCTGCTATCTTGTCTCCTGGAAGTAGATGATGCCCTCTTAAAGGAGATCCAACTTTTACTTATGGTGGTGAATCAATTCCTACTGGGGACTTAGGCATATGAATGCCTGAGTACAAAAATATGGAGACATTCTGTACCCTAGGGCAAATTCGTTGTCTTTGCTGGCTTTTTTATATATATAGTTAAGCAATGTAAGCCTTATACCCTTTCTTTGGTTGTGGACTGCTTCACTTCTACCTGAAAGGATCTCTCTTTTAGTTTATAATGTGTCTGTGCCTTTTACAACAGCATTTCAGGCCCGATTTTGTACCTTAGCATTATCCTCAATTCTTCATTTCCTATCACCTTTCACATACAATCTTTTACAAAATCTTCATGTTTCTACTTCCACCATAGTTCTTGCATCTGACTCCTTCATTTTACTTGCACAGCTGCCACTTTTATCCAAGCCCTTATCACCTTCTGCCGAGATTATCATCAGTCACCCAAGTAAGGTCCCAGTCTAATATATCTCCCCAGTCAGTTCCTTAAGTGTTTATCTGAACATGTCACTCTCTTACTTAAACAACTCCAGTAGCTTTCTATTGCCTCTAAGACAAAATATAATATCGCCTGTTCATCTTTTAAAGCCCTTCACAATCTGGCCCCAACTCATCTTTCTAGTTTTAATATATATTACTTCCTCTCTCACACTCTTCATTCCAAACTGACCTTCTCCCTCTTCTCCATGAATAACCCTCATCTTCTATGCTAGCCTTTGCATTGGCAATTCCACAGACCAGGAATATACTCCCTTCTCACCTCCACCTTAAAGATTTCCTCTCTTCCTTCAAGATGCAACTCAAGTAACACCTTCTGTATAAATCCTTTCCTGTTAACCTCAACTACTAATGTCCTCCCTTCTAACTGTCTTGTATTTAACTACTTGGCATTTATTTTCTTTATATTTATACTGTGTATATTTAAATATCTTGATGTTTCCCTTATTAGAATGTTAACTCCTTGAAAATAGGGATTGTTATTCTTTTTTTACCTACTCAGCACCTGACACATTTGTTGTTCAGTCATTTCAGTCACGTCCAACTCTTCGTGACTCCATTTGAAGTTTTTTTTGGCAAAGATACCAGAGTGGTTTGCCATTTCCTTCTCCAGCTCATTTTACAGATGGAGTAGGGCTGATGACTTTGCACAGCTCTGCCTCACTTAAATCCAATTGCAAGTCAAGACATCACCCTCCTGATGTCATTGGTCCTCTTCGAGAATGAAGGATGAACAACAACATATATATTCCCATAGCAGATGAAGAAACTGAGGCAAACAGGAGTGACTTGCCCAGGGTCATGCAGCTAGTAAGTATCTGAGGTCAGATTTGAACTCAGGTTTCCCTGAGTCCACCTAGTTGTCCTGAACCTCACACATGTCAGACACTTAATAAATGCTTTTGGATTGACTGAATGGAATTGAACAACACTTTGTTCTAAAATACTAATAATTCCATTTCCTAAGTAGGTAGAATAAAACATCACAAAATTACTTCCTTTATTTTTCAGCATTTTTTGGTTATGTTGAGGGGATATTAAAACACAAAAAGAAACATAAAGGAAGTTTTGAGGACTTCAACTAGGGTTCTGTTTATGTGCCTACACTTAGATGCTTACAATATTTTATAAGAGCAAAGTAATAGGTTTGATTTTCTACTGGTGAGAGGTATGAGGCCAAAGAGCAATGTTGTTCTTTGAATAGCAACATTCCTTTTTGAAAGTATAGATGCATTTGAAACAAAACACTTCACCACCCACATTTAAAATGCCAGATGACAAAACAACAAAAAAGGCAAAGTAAATAAAGCACACTTTCTGTACCAAAGGAATACCCTTATAGGCCAAGAAACTAGTAATGAGTTGCCAAAAACTCATGTTTTTCACTTTGTCTTTGTTTCTCCAACACTTAGCATGGTGCCTTATGCATAGTAGTTGCTTAATAAATGCTTATTGGATCAAAGGTCAGTGTGGTACAGTGAGAGAAGTGCTGGATTTGGTTTGGATATTGTTCTAGTTCTGTTACCTATCAGCTTTGTGACCTTGGGCAAGTCACAGACTGTCTATGCTTCTGTTTCTTTATCTGTAATAATAATAACATTTATATCATACCTACTATTGTTAGGTGCTTTATAAATATTACCTTATTCAATCCTCACAACAACTCTGTGAGCTAGGTGCTGTCACTTCTCTCAGTTGACAGATGAGAAAACAGGTTAAGTGACTTGTCCAGAGTCTTCAGCTAGTAAGTGTCCGAAGTCAAATTTGAATTCAGGTTTTCCTGACTCCAGATCCAGTACTCTATTCATTGTACCGCTTAGCTGCCTAATAAGAAAAATCAGAAACAGAGAACCAGAGAAGTAGAGGATCTCTAAGGTTCTCTTCTACTCTAATGTTATGACCTAGAGGAGATTTTTTTGTCTCTGACTTTAACCTAACCAGAATCAAATTCACTAAATATTTTGGTCCTGTCCTTGAGAAGTCTCAGACCTAAAACAAAGATTATATTCTCTAATAATTCTTCATGCCCAAATAGCATTCTTACCAAAAGGATAAGAGTATAAGGTATAGGAAAAAAGTGGAGGGAACATGACCCAGAATTCTAAATTTCAGGATACTTTTGGTCTACTCTCCTGAATTTGTGTGGTTGTCTTTGGAACTATGGCTTTTACAGGAAGTCTTGCAGATTGCTGTAAAGTAATTACGCAAATTGCATTGAGTCATCTCACTCCACTAGATTCAACACATAGACCTAGAAAGTACTGCCAGGTCTGGTTGGAAATCTGTGATTTGTGAGCTTTAGGGAAAATAACTTCTTTCCCTCTCTCTCAAGTTTTCAAATGGAATTCTTTGCCAAACCAAAGTGTGCCATCCATCCGTCCATCCATCCATCCACACATCTAAACCATTTGATTTTAGCAGCTTTTTGCATCATCCCAGACATCATAATTCTTTCAGCTTGTCTTCCTTCAAAGCATACCTCCTTCTCTGACAGGATGGATGATTTACTGTGGAAGGATTAAGCACGTTTCACATCTTCAGGGACTAGATCCCCTAACTTGCCAACAACACAGCCATCCTTGGAAATCTCTCATTCATTCATTTGTTCAACAAACATTGTAACAACAAGAATTCATGCCAGTAGCCATTCTCATAACAGATCACAATTTGAATGTCCTCAGTAATTTAAACCCCATGAATAGGACAATGATATATCGTTTAACATAGAGTTCAGTAGCTGTTGTACTGGGCTCCTGGTATGGAACAACTACAACAAAAAATCATTAGCGTAACATAATTACACAATACTCCAGGGCATAAACAAACTGCCAAGATAAATACAAGGATAGTGAGTAACAAAGGAAAAAATATCTAATCAATAAGAACTAGTGAACAGAGCAACACTTTGAAATAAAATTGCATTTTCAACTATTTTTAAAATGTTTTCCATTTGGCAAAACCCCAAATGGGCTTTGCCAAGCACTCTTTTCTCTTAATTTTGAAACCCATGTGTATTTCATGGAAAATTTAATCCATATGTTCCTCACTCATTTACACAATTTATCAAAATGTTGCTTTGAATGAGCCATTTAATGTCTAAGAAATCTGAAGAGCATGTCTCCTTCTCAAAATAAAATAATTTTTACCTTTTTTTCTCCTTGAACCAAAAAAAATGTGTTCAGAGCTACATGGAAAATTAAAGTTTTAATTTTGTCCTAAAATTCAGAATTAGCAAAGCTTTACACAGTTCAAAGAAAGATTTCCTTAAGGTTATATTTTTTAAAAGTTTACATAAGTCTCCCTTGATTCATATAGTTTTTGCAAATCCACTTTTTTTCTACTTGTAATGACCTCAGTAATTTTTCTAATTATATAGTTTTCATTTGTTCATTCAGTCATTCATTCATTCATTCAACAAGCATAGATACCAGGTGGGAATATAAAGATAAATAATACATGTTTCAGTCTAGCTACCATTTATATTGTACTTTAAGATTTGCAAATAACTTTATAAATATTATCTCATTTTATCATTGCAATGACCTTGAGTGATAGGTATTATTATTATCTCTATTTTATAGATGAAGAAACTGACTAAGACAGAGATTAAGTGATTCACCCAGACAGTTAATAAGTGTCTAAGGTGAAATTTGAACTGATGTCTTCCTGACTCCAGGTTCAACACTATCTACACTATGCCACTTAGCTGCCTGGCTAGTAGGAAGATGGAATACATGTACAATATAGGTGTACAATATAGGATAATGACTGGACCTGTGATTTTGCTGCTGTAGGGAACTCTTGGGTCAAGAAACTCCCTTTATCTATGCAGATTGACTTCTCTGCTATTTGTAGCCTTAGAGATTTGCATATAGCCAGGGTATGTCAGAGACAGGACTTAAATGCAGGTCTTCCTCACTTTGGGGCCAGGTCTCTATTTACTATGCACTATATAGAATTAGAATATGCCTAAAAAGAAGATAAAATGAAAGATTTTTTTATGCTTTTCAATAAATGTAAAAAAAGTTCCAGTACAATGATAGCTTATGAAACAATGAAATTATTTAGATTTTATCTCCAAAAGAATTATTCAGTACTTGTAAAATTATATTTTAAAAATATATTATTGCTCCTTCTATAAATAGTGTACATTTCTACTATAATTTGGTGTAATCTGCACTAGCATGTAAACTCTTGGCATTTGAAGTCCAAAGTTCAGTTCACATCTTTCCACTATGACTTTCAGATTGCTTAGCCTCTTTGTATTTCAATGTTCCAAAGTATAAAAGGCAGCTAGATGGCTCATTGGATAGAGTGCTGGGCCTGGAGTCAAGAAGATCTGAGTTCAAATCTAGGCTCAGACATTTACAGTTATGTGACTCTGGTCAAGTCACTTAACCCTGTTTGCTTCAGTTTCCTATCTGTAAAATGAGCTAGAGAAGAAATGGGAAACCACTCCAGTATCTTTGCCAAGAAAACCCTAAATAGGGTCACAAAGAGTCAGACATGACTGAGATGACTGAATAATAACAATATATAAAATGATAGTAATCATCGCTTATCCACTTACTATCCTCATGAGGATTGGACCTACAATGTGCCATGACCTGTGCCAGGTACTGGTAATACAATTCCATAAGCCAAATAGTCCCTGCCTCAAAAGAACCATATTGTATATGGGTGTTGGAGAATGTGGGGGAGAGTTGGAGAGTGGAGTAGAGATCCAACATTTACAACAATAAATAAATACAATGTATGTATAAAACTTTTTGCTTGTATTTGCATTCCCAGTGGTAGCATATAGTAAGCACTTAACAAAAGGCTTGTTTCCTTCCTTGCTCCATGAAGGAAAGATCCTGAACCACTGGGAATAATCAGGAAAGGACACTTTCAGAAGATAACACCTGAACTGTGCTTTAAAGGAAAGCAAGTAGGACAGGATTCAGTGTCATGATGTTCAAGGAGTGAGTGGCTCCTAGACAAGGGTTACTGTCTGTAGAAACGCATAGCAAGGGAATATGGAACACATTGTCCGAGGATCAGCTGGATAAGCAAGTCTTCTGAAGTCTTGAGGAAATCATAAATAATGTTTATATTTTAATTGACATTCCTTTACTCTCCAAGATTTTAAAATTAGTTTAAGGCTCCAATTCCACGAGTCAGTAAACAAATAAATATTTGATGGCTTGAAAAACCCTTTTCATATCCACATGTATACCCAAGAGGTGACTCTAACAGAATGGCATGTATCTTCCACTGTGGCTTATGGGCCTAGCCTCTTTTATTTACAGCTATACTTGGTTATTAAAGTCCTTTCTGCTAAAGTTCATGGCCATGTGTACAAATAGTATGTAGGATGAGAGAATGAGAAAGCTTGTAATAATCCAGTTCAAACACCTGAACAGTAATCCTGGTCTTGAGTGAAAGCAGAGCTGATGTCCAACATCATTGTATCATGTAAGAAATTTCTAGAAGCCTCTTTACCCTGAAAATATCATGCTCATAATCAGTTACATTAGAGATTCACCCATTAGAAATCTACTCCTTCAAGATTTTTCAGCCAATTTTCAAGGAGTCTTCTAAAAATAAAAAACCCCTGAAATTAACACCCTATCAGCCATCAATAGTAACAACCCTTGAAACAGAACCTTTTATAATGCAAAAGTCCTGGAACCTCTCAGAAATGTAGTCAGCACTCAAAAAGTCTGGGAAAATCATTAGCTGATACCACCCAGTTCAGAGAATTAATCAAGGAAAGTTGCATGGGAATAGTTCACCATTCAGAGAAAGTTATTCTCAGCGTGGCCCATTTTTTCTTCCCTTACTCCTCTCCTTGCCTCCTCCCACCCCCACCATATCCCTTTTCTCCAAGTAGCCTTCCAATTATTTCAATTTTGAGAAAGGAACAATGAAACTGATCACTTTTGAGACTCAATGTTGTAACATTTAGGGTCCAAGAAAACCCCAAACAGCATAAGCACTTTTTGCCTTGATTTTTATACACAAGGTTTATGTTTCAAGAGAAGCTTGTTCCATGTGTTTTCGATTCACTTTTACTTAACCCATCAAGACATCATTTCACAAGATTGAGTTGATTTTCAATGGCTCTGCTGAACCTCCCCCTCCCCAAACCATAAAGCCAGTGAGGTAATATAGTGACCCTATAACCACAAAACAGAATGAGTTGACCTGGGAGCTATTTCTAGCTTTACTCTTGACTTGCTTCGGGACCATGAGTAAGTCACTTCTCTGGGCATCTATTTCTTAACTGGCTAAGTAAAGATAACAACAGTTTGGCACAGAAAAGGATTTGGATAATGTTTTACAAAAGGAGTTTCACAAGAGTAAACTACTGTGTCAGCACATGGAATGAGGTATCATAAGCAATTGATGGGTAGATATACTGTAAAGATATATTTTCCCTATGTGTATATGTGTATATACATACATACATATATATATATATACCTATATGTACATATGCACACATACATACACATATATACAGAGAGGGAGAGAGAGAATCTATATATGTCATAGGTTAGAAAGAAGAGGCTTCTGCCTAATTTTGAGGCGGGCTATTCTGGTAAATTCACTGGTTTTCAGTGTCTGGGTCAATAACAACACTGACTTAGGGAGGGCACACCTAGCATGCCAAAGCGTTGGCCCAGGCAGAGACTTCCTGTGAGGCAAACAATCATCTCATCACCACTCACCACTGCTCCTCTAGGGTTGTCCCCAGCTCCATGCTGACTCTCCCAGGCCTGGAACCCTGTGCAGATGCCTTTACCTCCCCACCCCCTGCTACCTCCTGCCTGGACTTTGCATTAGGTTACCCCATGAACTGACTTGACTCAGCAGGGCAAACTATTGAGTATCTCCTAGCATCTAACTTGGCTAACTCCTTTCTTCTCTCCCCCCCCCCCACCCCAAGGTTCTGTTAATTGGTCTCTAGTCCCTGGGGACCAGTGATTCAGCAACAAGCAACTCAACACAAAGTTAAAATAAAATAATTTTGATTGCTCAGTTTTAAATATAACCTTCTTCCCCCACCCTGCCACAAAAAAGCGCAAAACATCACATTTCAGCAGAAAAAGTCCAATTTTCCATTGATTTTTACACTAAAACAAAATGACACTTGTCGCTGATTTTTAAAAAGTTTTTAAAGAAGCTCACAAACAATTACATCATACAGAAAAAGGAATGATAATGCCAGAATCGGAGGTTCACATACCACATTTGATATTTACTCCCTGTGTGACCTCAAGGAGGACATTTAACCTTTCCAGCCTTCGGTTTCCTCATCTGTAAAATGAGAGGGTTAGATTAGATGGACTCCAAGATCCATTCCATCCTACGATCCTATGAAATAGAAAAGGAAGAACCAGCCATCTTCCTGAAGTTCCAATGCCTCTGAGATTCCGCTAATACTTTGTAGTAATAACTTACATTCACATGTCGCGTTACTCACAATAATCCTATGATATAAGTAGGTAGTACAAGGATTACTAATCAACCTCTTTTGCAGATGAAGAAACTGAGACTCAGAGGAATGAGTAACTTGTTTAAGGTCTTATAGTGATAGAAATGAGTTTCAAACCTAGTCTCTTGACTCCCAGTCGAAAGTTCATTCCACTATACTCTGCTGGCTCTTAGAAACATGCAAGATCCTCTTAACACCTGGAATGGCAAAAGAGTGAAGGAAGCAATGGAGCAAATACTTTCAATGTTTATTTATTCATTCCAGGTAAAATTTGTTAGAAAGACATTGTCCTAGAGTGATAAGAACTCTGTCTTTTTGAGTCAACAGACCCAAAATTGATTCTTACAGGCCAAGTGGAAAAATTATCTGATCTCTTTGAAACTAATCTCTTCCTCATTCAAAAATGGAAATGATACTTATACTACCAATTTCTACAGGGCTATTGTGAGGATAGCTCTTTGGAAAACTTAAAAATCTGTAGAAATATGAGCAATGGTTATTTCATGCTTATGTATTATTTGTCAGGAAGATGTATAATCGACATCCTTTGTATACTGGGTGAGTCAAATTTATATTTGTTCATATCTATTTCAACTTATATTTGAATGGTTCCATTTCTTCCTTCTGCCCTAGAATGGTATTAGCCAATTACCCTCCTAGGTAAAGAAGGGAAAATGTGAGCCTTAAATTCCCCTAATATTTCCTCTTCAATCCAAGTATAGTGTTGGATGGAGGGGAGAATGGCAGGACAGTTAGAGCTGTATCCATGCTCCCAACTGAATGATGTGAAATTAGTACTATTTTGGAGGGAAGCAGCTCAAGGATGGCGCATTGCTTTGACTTTGTGATTAGCCCAGGAAGCTTTAAAAAGAAAATAAAGGGTTTCAGCAAACTGAGAAGAAAATTGTGCATTTTGATGCATATGATTTCACTAAAAGCAAACTAATGATTTCTGTGTACTTTGCAGTAGAAACGAGAATTCTGAGTGATATTTTGTAACGATCAGAATGAGAAAATCTGAGGATGTGTACTGTTATTCAGCCCATTGGAAGAGGGGCAAACCCTACATTCTATCATCTTCTGGGATGAGCAGGACTCTTGAGAATATTTTAGAACTTGGTCATAGGAGTCCTGCAAACCCAAACCCAACACATTAAGTACATAATTTTTTTTCCTAGATAAAGAGGTATTTAACAGAAATCATCAGCATATATACTACAGAGTTCTTAGCTCAGTAATGACCATTGTTATCAGTACAAAATTATTCCTGTACAATGAAAATAGAATCATTAGCAATAACATTAAACATAAAAATGCACTAGTAATAGATCAGCACTTTTTCCTCAAGCCAATAATTTTTGCTCTATCATGAGGTTACATAAACTTCCAAATTACTAGTGGAGAGACAGACAGAGACAGAGAGACAGAGACAGAGAGAGACAGAGATAGAAAGAATACACAGAGAGCAACAGACAAAAAGAGACAGAAACATAGGGAGAAAGAGAGACAGAGAGAGAAAGAGACAAAGAGAGACAGAGATAGAAAGAATAGACACAGAGAGACAGAAACATAAAGAGAGGGAGAGAGACAGACGGACACAGACATAGAGACAGAAAGAGAAGGGAAGACAGGAAGGAAGGAAGGAAGGAAGGGAGGAAGGAAGGAAGAAAGGAAGGTAGGAAGGAAGGAAGGTAGGAAGGTAGGAAGGGAGGAAGGAAGGAAGCAAGGAAGGAAGGTAGGAAGGGAGGAAGGGAGGAATGGAGGAAGGAAGGAAGGAAGGAAGGAAGGAAGGAAGGGAGGAAGATATGAAGGTAGGAAGGGAGGAAGGAAGGAAGAAAGGAAGGAAGGAAGGAAGGAAGGAAGGAAAGAAGGAAGCAAAGAACTATAATCGGTGCTCCACTCACCAGAAGCATAATTTGTGAACAACCTCAACCACTAGAGAAATTGGGAGACCACCTAGGTTCCCCAGCTGCTCTAATCTGGCAGAAGAGGACCCCAGGAAAGAGAGCCAGTTCAGTCTGCTGATCCTTGTGGCTCACCAGAAAGAAAAAAACAAAGATCAACAACAAATATCCCAAAGGAACCAGTTGAAGTTCAGCCTCCTACTTCTGGGGAGACTAGGCCACAGGATTCCAGTTATTTGCTCCCCTGGTATGACCCAAGGCTCCACTTTAGATTTACTTCCTTTACAGGAGCAGTCTTCTATGGCAAACTCTTCCAGGAAGAAATCATCATGAATCTGAGGAGTTCTGGCCCCCAATGTTGCTTTCTCAATCTAGTTCATGTGCCTTTTTGGGTATCACATCTCTGGATCAAGGGAGACCTATTCTATATCTATTGTAACTATCATAATAAACTTCCCATCTAATTATTCAGTCAACAATAACATTAATCAATCAATAAACATTTATTAAGCACATATTATGTGCCAGTCGATGTGCTAAGTGCTGGAGATACAAAGAAAGGCAAAAACGTGGTCCCTGACTTCAAGGAGCTCACATTCTAGTAAGAGAGATAACATGCAAATAGCTATGTACATGCAAGATACGTGCCATGCAAGTAGAAAATAATCTCAAAGAAAAGGCACTGGGTATGCAGGTGTTCGTAGAGGAGTGCTGGGAATGGCCACTTGCAGAGGGTGGGATTTGAACTGAATCTTGAAGGAATCCAGGGACAGCAGAAGGAAGAGTATTCCAGACATGTAGGATAGCCAGTGGAAAGGCACAGAGAGGGAGTGTCATAATAGAACAAGAGGACCACTACAGCTGGAATGTAAAGTGTGTGGATTAGAGAAAAGAAGACTAGAAGAAATCAGACTGTGATGGGTTTTAAATGGTAAACAGATGATTTTATATCTGATCCTGCAGGTAATGGGGAACCAGTGAGGTTTATTGAGCAGGGAGTGGTCAAACATGAGCTTCGAAAAGATTGCTTTGGCAACTGAGTGGAGGATGAACTGGAGTGAGGAGACACTTGAAGCAGGTAGATCAACCAGAAGGCTACTACATAGTCTAGATGTGAAGTGATGAGGGCCTGCATGAAGATGGCTGCTATGCTAATGCAGAGAGAGATGCATGAGAGAAATTTTGTAAAAATAGGAATTAAAAGAATTGACAACAGATTAAATATATGAGGTGAATATAAATGAGTAGAGGATCATGACTCACAGGAGAACATTCTTATACAGGCAGTAGCTTCTTGGATGGAAGGGTAGGTTCTTATACTGTCTTCATCCCCATTAAAACAGCTAGAAGTTGTCACTTCTAACCACCACACTACTACACACGAGAAAAACCAAGGAGATTCCTAACAATGTGCATACAAGACATGAAAACTGATCACATAGACCATATGGGATGCATTCTGTTGTTTCTAAAGTCAGTCCAACCTACCAGCAGAGTGACCTGTCTAACTTAGATGCCATGACAACTCTCCCAAGAGATTTCCAAACCCTGAAGTACCAGGAATTGTGAATTGCCTTTTTTGCCATATGTGCCACATGTGCCACCTGCTCCATACATGTACCTCACTACCACTATAATCTCAATTTAAGCCTACACTTCCCATAGACACTGTGTAACTTTGTGGGAAAGTATGCCTCCAGGCTTTGGGAATGGGAAGGGGATAAGAATGTTTGCACCAACTGTTCTTACTAATGACTTTCCTAAAAATTGAATTGAGTCGATTGGTTGATTGTTAATGGGAAACACAATGGTGGGGGCTCAAGGGCTATAGAATTCTAAGAGTAGCCACAAAAAGTTCATCTCCAGAACTCAAGGTACCAGAATCCTTTGTGAGCTATCTCCCCAATATTCTCTCACATTCAAGGATTGGGTCCCCAGAGGGACAGCTGCCCCTGTGAAGAGCTGGAACTTCTCAGAGCCTAATCTATTAAAATAGTCTCTTAATTGGTGTCCCTGTCAAGTATTCATCTTTTCAATCCATCTACACAACTGCCAGAGTGATATTCCTAAAGCTCAGGTCTGACAATGTCAGTTCCCTACTTAATAAACTTCAGTCACCCTCTGTTATCTCTAGGGTCAAATACAATTCCTCTAATTTGACATTTAAAGATCTCCACAATCTGGTCTCAACTTACCTTTCCAGCTTTCTATTCATTACTCCCCTTCAGAGATTTTATAATATAGCTGAACCAGTCTTACTGTTTCTCACAATACCAAATTCCATCTCTGTATCTTTGTACATATTCCCTCATCATCTGTGTACCTTAGAATTTTTAGTTTCTTCCAAAGCTAAACTCAAATTCTACTTCCTACATGAGGCCTTTACTGATCCCCCAGCTACTAGTGCCTCTTCCCACAAATTATTCTGAATTCATTTTTTTGTGTGTGTATATATGTATGTATACACATATATAACATAGAAAGGATTATAGAATTAAAGCTAGAAGGAACTTTAGAAATCATTAAGTCTTCCTGACACCATTGTTCTATCCACTATGGCAGGCTACCTCTGTCTCACCCAAAAGGAATATAAGTTCTTAAGGTCAAGGACAATTTCATTTTTGTCTTTGTGGCCTCAGAGTGCCTGGCACACAGTGGGCACTTAACAAATGTTTGCTAATTAATCGATTAATTTGGTGGGGAAAATGTAATATATTTAAATGAACGGTATATAAAGTCCTCTACAAATGAGATTTTAATTTTGTTGTACTCCCTATAAGAGATTTCAAAATCTCAATGTATATCCTTTTGTGGTGTTTAATAACCCAAACTTGTCAAAAAAATTTTTACTTTTTTTCTAACACAAATTTATCATTCTATAGCAAGTCATCAGATTATAGGATCATAGATTTAAAGCTGGAAGGAACAGTCAAAGAGATGCAATTCAATGTCTTTATTTTACAGGTAAGAAAACCAAGTACAAGCAGTAAAATGACTTCCCCATATTCACCTAAGTAGCAGGTAAAAGAATCACTATTTGAACCCAGGTCCTCTGACTCCAAATGCATTCAGCTCCTCATCTGTGTATTGTTCAGAGCAATAGGGGATCTTAGATTTGATTTAATCCACCCCGTTTTGGAGTGGCAAGCTCTAGTTTATAGTACAAGGAATCTGGACATTTTGCCAATGTGAGTGGGAAAACCAGTCTCTGTTATCTTCTATTATGAGACACTAGTTTCTTCTCAGCCCAGGAATAACACAACACATACCTTTACATATCCCTAATTCAACTTGTATTCACAAGGATTACATGTTCTACAGCCCTGCAGTCCTAACAAAGGGGAGTTGTAGTTGCTTTTGGCTCTCTGAAATGTCAGTTTAGTTCCCAGGGGTCACATCTCATTGGTCTGTGTAGTGCCACATTTGAGGGCAGAGTAACAGAGCCAAGGCTGAGTCTCCATTCTTTAGGATGAGCTAGTTCTCAGGTTCCCTACTTCAGTGCTGTGCCTTTGGAGTTTAGAGTATCGCTGTTGGAGAAGGGAAAGATGGCTCTTTCCCCAGCCTATGGTTGGCTTGTTACCTACAGCACATACATTTGCCCTGCCTATGGAGACTCTGTAGAGTTCCTTATCTTAAAAGATAACTGAAGGAATTCATACATGTTCTACTGTATGGACCCTATGTCAAACTCTAAGAACATGACAGGTAGACAGAATTGTCCTAGTATATTTTGTTCGGTGGTGTACAAATGGTTCTATCTTGACAGGAGTATGTTCTTGTAGTCACATTATCTATATGATTAAGACTGCCTCCTGAATTTATAGGCCCCAGAGAGAGCAAGAAACTTGTTCAAGGTCACACAGGTACTAGTCTTAGCAGAATTGAATAGCTAATTTATCCAGGCATTCCGTATTATTCCTTACATCAGGGCTGTCCAAAATGTGGCCTGCTGGTCACATGCCCTCAGTGCAATTTATGTGGGCCCGCTTACAAGCATAGAAATTTTCATAAATGCTTTAGTCAAAGAAGCCAAGCTACTGCAGAACTCTCACTAAAATGGCAAATCAAAATATATTGCCTATTGTTTCAATAAAAACCTAAGGTTGGGCAGCCCTGCCTTATATCACATTGTAAATTCACTGAGGGGTATGTCTGGTACTTGGAATAGTATCTTGTATTTAGTAGGCACTTCATAAATATTCATTTATTTGAGCTAAACAAGAATCAAAGCTTATGAAGAAAGCAACAGCTATTACTATCAGACAACAAATGGGTAACACAGACTACCTGTCTTGGATCATCACTTTAATTACCTATGGACTCTTTAATTTAATTTAATTTTTAGTGTAGTAAAACATGAGCTCTAAATTCTGGAATATCTCTATACCAATATCTGACAGATGTTTAAATATCCTAAGTTACATTCTATCACACAAACACACCATGATTCTAATTGAAAATCAAATCAAAGTCCTAACAAAGAGAGCTAGGATGAAATGCTAACAATATATGTTGTTGTATCCCACATGGAAATAAAATAACAATTGTTGAAACTCCCACGTTTTGGGTCTGACAAACAAATTAAGCGTCTCGACAAAATGTCTGCACCAAAAAACCCAGTTGGGTTTTTTCACAACATAGTTGAATTTGCTAAAGAGTTCAAAATCTTTTTGTTTATGAAGTTTTAATTTTAATACTATTGGGTTACACAGATGGAATAAACAAGGAACGCTGCTGTTCTGCTCACTGTGGTTATGAATTACAAAGTACCATAGATTTGCATTGAGGTTCTTTAGATTCTAAGTTTCAATTTGCCCTGTGTGTATACTGTGTCTACATATATAATACAGATATATACGCATACTTTAAAGCTATTCCAATCTAGCTATAGCTGAAGTTGCTTGATCAGTCATGTTGCATTTCCCCAAGGCCAAAATCCACAATTGACAGCTCTCACTTTGGGTTACATATACAGCAGGGCTAAGTAATCAGAGGCAAGCAGGCCTCCACCCTATTGCTATCCACTGATATCAAGTGCTTAAGCCTAATTTACTTGACAAACTTTCCCATTCATTAAGATACTCAATTTTCAGGGGCCATAAAAAAATTCCTTCTCCCTAACACAAAGCATACAAACTCATCTGTGCTCATAAAAAAGAAAATGTATGACTATAGCTGAAAATGAGGAATTTCTAACTATTGATAGAAACATTCTCATAATGTCTTTAAATAGATTAGTTAAGGAGGCATATCAAGATGCCCCAAACCCACCCTTACTAAGTAATGAGGCAAATATCTTGGAAGAAAGTGACTATGTTATCTTAGAGTTCATAATAATGAAGGAAGGCAACACTAGACAGAGTTCGCCATATATCATGGACTGTATTTCTTTATTTTTTTTTTTTTTTGTAAAGGAAATTAATCAGGGCAGTCCTCAATCCAAACTGGAGTTTGTTTTTTTTTTTTTTAAATAGCCTCACAAACAAGTGTGAAGGAATTATCTAAACTAACAACCTGATAATATTTCACAGTGTTGGCCTTTTCTTATGACAAATTGGTCGTTTAAATCCTCTCATAGGCTAGAAAGGTGGCAGCCAGTTCTGTTACTGGGTGAGGGGTGGGGGGAGAAGGAAGGGGAGGGAGGAATGTCTCTCTCCCTCAAACCTCCATTGACAATGGCATTTTGCAGTGGGATTACATGGCCATCAGATGTGCTTGAATATTGCCAGAGAAGAGGAGTGAAGGATATTTCTCCCTGAATCAAACCTTCTGTATAAAGGAAGGGGGTTCTGAATTACTTCAACAATATGATTCCAGGTTTTGTCTTCTAACCTAAGCAAAGAGATTTCCAAGGTAGCATCATTGCCTTGTGAGAAACCCCAAGTCTGAGAATTTCAGGCACTAGATCTCTTAGAGACGATCTCCTAATGCCTCCTCTTCCATAAAAAAGAAGAAAAGATATTTGACATGGTTCCTGTGTACAATGTTACTTGGATCACAAAGCCAGGAAGGATTTCTGATGAAGGCAGTGAAAGATTATAGCCATGTAGTGTCCAGGGGGAAAGCATCCAGCAAAAACATTGAGATTAAGACCAGCAGAAGTAGTTCAGGGGCATGAACATCCTTACAGAATTGAAGGCCTCAGTTACAGCACTCCCCTATATACATCTTGTTACCTTCATGTGTGCCCCTTTTTATGTGCCCTGGCCACTTGGTTTCCCTAAACGTGAACCACTCTACTTCTGAACTCTATGTGAATCCACTGTGCCCACAGATGATGGGTGAATTTGTGAGAAAGTGTGGTGGCCCAGGCTTATGGGAAGATGTTATGTTCCTTGCTATGGCAGTTCAAAAAATGCCTTTAGATGGAGCTAATTGAATCCTCTGGCTAAGATAAGCACATAATTTGGGGGGCATAAACCATAGTTTTTAGGAGTGTGAACCCTTGAGTAGCCACCCTCTAGGAGACTCATCTGGTGAGAACAAGCTGGTGAGGATTGGCCAAAGGGATGCTACAATTCTAATAATTTTATTAGTGTCTTTTGCTTTTATATCATTCTCTCTTAATCCCCTGCAACCTTATTTTCAAATTTTGGATGGTGGACCTTTTAAAAGTTTCAGAGCAAAGATAGTTATGACCTCAAGGACAGAAATTCTCAGAGAGAAAATGGTTCAAGGGATGAGTAAGATCTCTAAAACATGTAATAGACCAGATTATCCTTCTGACTTCCTCATTTTTATTACCAACACAGTTTTTCTTCTAGTTAACCAGGTTTAAAACCTAAGGCATATTGTTAATTCTTCTCTTGGCTTTATTCCCCACATCTAAATGATATCCAAAGTTTATTAACTCTACTTCAAAATATCTCTCAAATTTCTTCCTCTTTTCTGCTTTTATTCTACATTTGTTCAGGTTCTCATTTTTTTTTCTTTTCGTCCAATGACAATTTTCATTTTGATTAGTACTGAGTATTCCCAGGGGGAACTGCTCAAAGTTAACTTCTCATTAACGTGCTTAACAAGGTTAAAGGAAAAGAACTCTGTCTTGGCATTGAAGATGGCTCCTGATGGGGTGTAAACTTTCTGTGCTTATCCCATCTACGGCCAGTTCCTACAACTTTAACTATGTCCTCAGTCTTGGCCTTGAAAAGGGAACTAGATAGTTGGAAGGAATCATAGCTGAAAAACAGAAAGAAGAGGAACTACACAAAGAGGCATGGGCCCCTGGGGAAAAAGCCTGGATATCCACAGTCTCTTGAAGGAACTACAAAAGAAGGAACCATGTGGTATAGGAGAAAAGGGAAACATGTGTCCTCAGAGATGGTGGAAGCTGGAAGCAGAGGTAGCATAGCAAGGAATTTCTAGAAGCTATGGGACCTCAAGAAGTAGTCTTCTTGGAGCAAGAGAGGAGTTCTTGTACATGCAGAGGAATCTTGGACTAAGCCTCTTGAACATAGTGCAGGATCAAGTCTCCTGGAGGCTATGGGATAAGTGGTTGGATGATGAAGAGTGCCAAGACCAAGAAGGATCAAGAAGCAAGAAAGAAGGGACAAGGGGAGGAGAAAAACAGACCTTACCTTCCATACACTGGGTTATGTGGATTGTACCTTTGTGAACCTTTGGTTCTCTTTCAACCCTAAGTTCTTTGTCCAAAGGACAATAGTCCTCCAAGACTTCTTTTGGCCCACAAATTTTATTTCAGTGGTGTAATAAATGCCCTTTACCAATGTAAATCAGCAACTGTTCTACAATTATGAGAATATGAACCCTTTGAAATCAGGGCCTGCATTGTTAATACATATGACAAGAGTAGAAATAACATTGACTGACAAAACAACATGAAATGCCCTCCTTTCAAGAATATTGGTTGTAGTATGTTGGAGGGGAAGCACCATAAAACAAGAGAGTCTGGTGCCATGTGAAACCAGGAGAAGGAATTTGGAAAACATCAAAGAACAAAGGACAGGATTCGATGTGAAGTGTTTGGTCATCGATTGCTACAGGGAAGGAATTCTCCACAAACAGAATACAAAGACATTTGTAGTTATAATCCTTGTCAAAGTTATCTGGCCATCACTTAGGTTCTTTTGTTACTGGTTAACCTGATTTCTGAAGTCCTTTTCCTTTCAAGGATTTACACTTTACAACCAATCTGCCCTTACATGATCCGGATAATCTTGTATCTTAAATTTCAGGTATTCTTCATTCCAAAAAATAGTACAAGTTTCTGGAAAAGTATAGGCTTCTTGTCTAGCAATCCTCAATATTTTTCCCCTACCATGGGTTTAATCTGAAAATGATTGTATAGATCCTTGGGAAAGTAGGGTTCACTTAAAGGAGAAGAGTTGACACTATAGTGATCCCAATTATTTTTTCACTTAAGGATTTGAGGTGAAGGGGGATCCTGATGAGGGGTGAGGATGGGAGGAGAGTGTCCATTCATTGGTAAGTGGCATACATAAATGTAGTGAAATATTATTTTGCCACAAGAAATGATAAATATGATGACTTGTAAGGAACACAACAAGACTGTATGGAACCCCAGGGATGTGGAAGCCTGCCATAAAGGGATAAAGAGTAGTCTTGACTGTTTGTGGGCTTGGGTTGGAGTCTTTTACGTTTTCTGTCAGGTTAAATAAAGTCTATCAATATACTGTTACTCAAAGTATTTGAGAGGGA
Source organism: Trichosurus vulpecula (assembly GCF_011100635.1). Taxonomy (NCBI): domain Eukaryota; kingdom Metazoa; phylum Chordata; class Mammalia; order Diprotodontia; family Phalangeridae; genus Trichosurus; species Trichosurus vulpecula. The sequence continues at coordinate 262,452,525 of NC_050574.1, forward strand.
GCTCTGTGATCTGGGGCTTTTTCTGTTGTTGTTTGGTCATTTTCGTCATATCTGACTCTTTGTGACCCTAGTTAGGGTTTTCTTGGCAAAGATACTGGAATGACTTACCATTTCCTTCTCCAGCTCATTTTACATGTGAGGAAACAGGCAAATAGGGTTAAGCTAATTGTCCAGGGTCACACAGCTAGTAAGTGTCTAAAGCTGGATTTGAACTCTTTCTGATGAAAATTAATCTTGCTGACTCCAGGCCAGGCACTCAATCTCCTGTGCCACCTAGCTGTACCTATATGAAATGTTACAGAGTATAGTAAGCAGAATCAGGGAACTAGTACACACAGGGACTATAATAATGGGAACTGAAAGAATAAGAAAATGAAACTCTGCACTGTGTAATAATGATAAAGTTTAGCCCTGAGCAAAAAAAAAATATGAGAAAATGTGCTTCCTCCTTCTGTTGAATAGGTGGGGACTATAGGTGTGAAATGTTGCATATGTTGTCAGTCACAATCAATATGTTGCTTGATTTTGCTTAATGGTATTTTTTTAAATCTTTATTATAAGGAAAGAGGAGAGAGGTGGGATATATTTGGAAATTGCTGCAAAAGTAAAATGTATCAATAAAGTTGTTTTCAAAACAACGAAGAAACAAAGAAAAGATTGATGTCTTCTACCAATGTTGTCCGTTGTTTTAAATGTGAATTGTTGGGTGTTTTTTTTTCTGGCTATTTAAAACTGTTTTCACTTATATAGTCACAATAATGTAGCAATTGTATATATTCTTTTGGTTCTGCTTTGTACACTTTGTTTCCCTTAATGCTTACCTAGACTATTAAAATAGATTCTAACTGGTCTCGCTCATTAGTTTCTTTCCTCTCCTTCCAGAGAACTTACATAGAAATCTTCCTAATGCACAACCGGAAAATATTCTCTTCCTCAAGAACCTTCAGTGGCTCTCCACTGCCTACCAAATTAAGTCCAAACTTTTTTACTTGGAATTAAAGGTCCTTCATGCTCTGGTTTCAGACAACCTTTCTAGGGCTGGCTTTCTCCTGCTACTTCCCTACGTATACCATAACATGTATTCTAAACAAACTGAGAAGTGTGCTGTTCTAGAACATTCCTTATATATCCCACTTCTGAGCCCTGTTCATGTTGTCTTCATGATCAGAAATGCTTCCCTTCCATTTCCTGACTGAAATCCTCCCTATATTTAAAGTCAAGTTCATGTTCAATTTCTTACAAGAAGGTTTTTCTGATCCTCTGTAAGCAGAAGTGATTGTTCCTTACTCTGAATACACACACACACACACACATATGAGAAAGAGATGGGGGCAGGGAGAAAACATATTTTTGGTACCTCTTCTGGTACATCACGCTTTATTTTGTATCATAGTTATGTATATACTTTCCTTATGTCTTTATCAGACTGCAGGCTATGTGAACTCATGGACTGTATCTTATCTATCCATGTTCTCAGAATAATCTAAATGAGAAAAAAAGTAGAGAGAGAGACGAACAAATCAATGTGGTGATAAAGGAAGCTCTCTGATGCTCCCAGATCTTAGAACATGTATAAAAGAGTACAGAAACAGTACATATTCTAAGGATGAATATGAAAGAGAGATATAAACATAAGAACAGAGTCAGATATTCCCAATCCCTATTTTTTATTAAATTTCATCTACCAAAGAAAATTAACCTCAAGCTGGAAAGGGTAAAATTTTATTTATTGAATATCCTTATATATAAATAATTATGTAGACTCTTTATAGAACATAGAAAAGACATTGTCTCTGCTAAGAACTTGAATTTTAAATAGGTTCTCCAAACAATATCATTATCTTAGGTATTTCTAGCAGTGTCTGTCAGAAGAGAAAACATGCTAGGAACCATATTTTCAAAGGAGTCATGACTCATATATTCCCTTACTACTCATTTCCTTTTACGTATGAAAGTTGTACATCTACAAATTGGCCACCTCTATGATCAAAACAGTCTGTGCTTTTAAGAACTGGGCCCCAATCATGATAGTCATTTCCAAGAACTGTCATCTTCCAGTTTCTACCAAGTTAAACCAGGCAGTAGTTGAGTGCTAGCCAAGTGGAATATCTATGGAAGGTTGGAGATGGAATCAAATATATTTCTTAAACATTCAAACCCCTTCCCATTGATGGCTTTACAGAAAAAGGAGCCAGCATATTGAAATGGATGTTATACTCAATTATCAGCCAAAATATAGCATGAAAAATTGAGGCCAATTATTTCGGACACATTCAGCTAACATGATTACTGTACCTGTCTAAAGGAGAAAGTGACCATAACAAACCACATTCCTGCTCCTATTCAATTATCCAACATCCCCAGCAAAATCTATTTTAAAGTTTTGATCTATGTGTATTACTAAGAGGCAGAGATGCGTATTTCAACCTAACTCTCCCAAAGGAACAGAGTTCATTTCTAATAGTGGTTGGATATGTGATACTGCTACCTGTTATGGATATTATAGAGGGGATTTCTTCATTGGGTAGGAGATTGAATAAAATAATCTCTGAAGTTCCTTCCAACTCCAAAAGTCTAAAATTGGCAAAGTCCTACTACATCACTGAAGTAAATGAACAGTGCCACAATCACATAATCTATCAAATTCAGTTACAAGATTTTAAGATCATAGGCTTTTAGAGCTGGAAGGGACCTTATAAATCACCTACACCAACCGTCTCATTTTATAGATGATGAAACTGAGATCTAGAGAATGACATGCCTAAAATCACAAAAGTAAAAATTGTCGAATCAAGGATCCAAATCGAGGTGCTTTGATTTTAACTCCAGTATTCTTTCCATTTCCAAAAGTTCCCACACCAAATGGCTGAACAAGTTGTGCTATATGTGTGATAGAATGTTATCATGCTCTGAGAAATGATGAGCAGGATGGTTTCAGAAAAACCTGGGAAGGCTTATATGAACTGATGCAAACTTAAGAGAGCAGAACCAGGAGAACATTGTGTACAATAACAGTAATATTGTAACTACAGTCAACTGTGAATAACTTAGCTATTCCCAACAATACAATGATCCTAGGCAATCCTGCAGGATTTATGATAAAAAATGCTATCTACCTCCAGAAAAAAAAAAAAAACCAACCTGAATGTAGATCAAAGCAAAATTTTTGAAAAAACTTTCCTCATTTTTCTTTTTTTTTGTTTGTGTTTTCTTTTACAATATGACTAATATGGAAATATGTTTTGCACAACTGTACATTTATAATCTTTATCAAATTGCTAGCCTTCTTGATGATGGGAAAGGATAAGGAGGGTGGGAGAGAATTTGGAACTCAAAATTGTAAAAAAAAACAGGTTAAAATTGTTTTACATGTAATTGGGAAAAAATAAAATATTAAAATTTTAAAGTCTCCACATCCATTCACTCTTAATAGTGTACCCCTTTTTACCTATAACATTTTATAGGTAGTATGTGGATAAAGTGCTGGATCTGGAATCAGGAAGAACTGGGCTTGAATCCAGCCTCAAACACTGTTATGTGACCCTGGGCAAGTCGGCCTTTGCCTTCAGTTTCCTCATCTGTAAAATGGAGATAATCATAATAATGCTTACCTCCCACGGGATAAAATGAGATATTATTTGCAAAGCACATTATAAACCTTAAAGCACCATATGTGTTTGCTGTTTTTATTATGTGTGTGCTTGTATATATACATGCACATTTGTGTATATAGACAAATGTGTATATATCTACATCTACATACATATGCATGTGTGTACACGAAAATCTTTATACACACATATATTTATGTTCTATATAAACACTTTGGAGAACAAATCCTTGATCTTTTGTCCAGTTGGTTCTGTTCAATTCAATTCAACACACACGTATTAAGCTTATACTCTGGACTAGAAATCATCTGCAGTAGATAAGATAGTGTTCTAGGCATGGGTGATACAAACCTAAAAGTTCTATGAAGCGTGGGAGACCAGGAAAGACTTCATATAAAGGGATACTATTGGAGTCAACCTCTTAATATTATGAGAAAATGAAGATGAAGGTGCTAAGAATCTAGGTACTACTATGTGAGGCAGAAAAATTATGACTTTAAAAAACCCAAAGTATGTATTTAATTGTTTTGCTAAGTATAGAGGGAGTCATCAGTAGTAGATTAGATATTTGGTACGACTTCTTTGGCCATGGGAACCCATGAAGCAAATTAAAATATAAAATGACTCTCAGTTTTGTATAGCTCCCTTGCACTTCTGCAGTGGTAGTGGCTATCAAGGAAAAGAGACAAAAGCATTTTAAGAATCACACAGTTTTTAGACCATCTATGAATATTAGAAGCCATTGGGCAACTAGGCAGGGCAGTGGATAGAAAGCTGGATTTGGAGTTGTGAGGACAGATACTAACTGCATGACCCTGAGCAAGTCACTTAACTTCCCTCAGACTCAGTTTCCTTATCAATAAAATGGGGATGATAATAGTACCTACTTCACAAGGTTAGTGTAAGGATCAAATGAGATAATAAAGTACTATGTAAATATTCACTAATTCTAAATGACAGATCTTTGTCCACTGACTAACAAGTGTATTTAATATTGGAGGAGCTACATCATATCAGTTTTAATATTCTTGCTAGATAGGACAGAAGACAAAGGGAAGTTGAAACCAAATAGGCTAGTTCTTGCGTTCTCCTCCATGAAGGAAATAAAGGAATTATGAGAAATGATTTTTTCATGATTCCAAATGCAACAATTTTTTTTCATAAAACATTTGGTTGTCTCATTTTTCATTGCTTATGATAGATATTCACAAAAAAGACCACCATGAAAATAATTATAGTTTATACACCAACATCAGTTGCAGAAAATGAGGAGGTAGAGAAATTCTACAAAGAATTTGTTAAGAACTTTCAAATTAAATCAACATCCACTTTTATACTCTTAAAGTTCAATACTAAATTGAGCATAGGGACAGATGGCAAAAATATGATGATAAATAAGGTTCAGGCATAAGTAATTAGAGAGGCCAAAGGCTTATAGAGAGTCACGAATGTTTTGTTTTGGGTTTTTTTTGAAGGAAGAATCAGGAGACACTAGCTATGTCAAAGTATCAAATAAGATCAGAAAAAAATGAAATTGATTTGATTTCTTAAAAACAAGAAATGCTTTGTTACTAATTGGGAATTTTATTCCTGGATCATCTGTCTGAACAGTCAGATCACCAACTTGTTAAAGCAAAGAAAAAATAATTAATACAAAACTGAGAATAAAATGAGAAAAAGATACAGTATACAATTAAAATAATTCCCACCTGACCTATTTTAAAAAGTTATTAATACTTAAATATGGGAATGGAAGAAAGGGCATTGACATTGATGATGATAATTTGAAGCAAATTTTAACCTCTATAAATCAATTGTCATGATGAAAAATCAAAAGAGCCTAGAAACTGCCCAGTCAGCAAACACTTGATTTCTTTGCCAAACCACATCAATTGAATGTAAATATTTATATCATCTTACAGACGGAATACTGATAGATTATGGAGAGTATTGCCTCATAAAAGCCAAAAGCAATGGAGGGGGAAAAGCAAGTTTAAAGCTTGGTAAGAGACCCAACTAAAGTAATGTCACCCAAATGCCATTTAAAGAAGAAACTGGAATGAGGACAATAAATATACAAAAGTGGAAAAGATCTGTGAAGATTTTTTATAGCAAACTCTTTTTCACTATGAAATGCATTGGAGCCACCACATCTAAACTCTAACATTACATTTCCAAATTTATTATGCAGAGAAAGTGGAAATGACCCTAAAAAAATAAAAACAAAGCTGGGTAAAGTGGCTGGACTAGACAAAGTATACACTAAATAGGTCTGTGGTGACAGAATTTTGAAGGCACTTATGATTAATTCTCAAGGTATATGAAATGAGACAATATTTAAAGGTGCAAATTTTTTGGATCTTATTACTATTTTAAAAAACGACACAAGACATTAGTAACTATTAACCCACATGTCTACTTTCCTATCTCAATCAGTCAATAAATATTTATTACGCACCTATTATGTGCCATGCACATATGTGCTAAGCTCTGGGGATACAAAAAGAGGCAAAAGACAGTTCCTACCTCAAGGAGCTTACCATCTAATAGAGGAGACAACAAGCAAATAAATATACACAAACAAGCTACATACAGAAGTAATTAGGAAGTAGGAAGTAATTAACAGAGAGAAGGTACTAGAATTAAAGGAGTTGGAGAAGGCTTCCTGTAGAAGGTGTGATTTTAGTAGAGACTTAAAGGAAACCAGGGAAGCAAGTCATCAGACTTGAGGATGGAGAGCATTCCAAGCATGGGGGCAGTAAGAGAAAATGCCCAGAGCTGAGAGATGTGGTGATTCATTTATGGAACAGCCAGGAGGTCGGTGCCATTGTATCAAAAAGTACATGTCAATGAGTGAGGTATCAGAAGAATAAAAAGGCAGATGAGGTCTAGGTTATGAAGGGCTTTGGACACCAAATAGAAGATTTTGTGTTTGATCCTGGAGGCAATAGGGATTCAGTGGAGTTTATGGAGTAGGAGTGGGAGGTGACACGGCCATCCCTATGCTTTAGGAAAATAATGTTAGTGGCTGGATGGAGGATGGATTAGAGTGGAGGGAGATTGAGGTCATGCAGACCCACCAGCAGGCTATTTCAATAGTCCAGTGGTGAGGTGATGAGGGCCTGCACCAGGGCAGAATCAGAGGAGAGGAGAGGGCATATTTGAGAAATGTTGCAAAGGTGAAATCAATAGGCCTTGGCAACAGATTGGATGTAGTGAGAAAAATAATGAGGTATCCAGGATGACTCCCAAGGTTGAGAGCTTGAGGGAGTGGGAGGATGGTATTGCTCTTTACAGTCAAAGCAAAGGTAAGAGTGAAGAGGGTTTAGGGAAGAAGATAATGAGTTCTGTTTTGGACACACTGAATTTAAGATGTCTACTGGACATCCAGTTTGAGATGTCTGAAAGGCAGTTGAAGATGTGAGATTGGAGGTCAGCAGGGAGATTGGGGCAGGAAAGGTAGATTTGAGAATCATCATATGGAGGTGGTAATTAAATCCATGGGAGCTGATGAGATCACCAAGTGAAGTAGTATAGAGAAAGGAGAAAAGAGGACTCAGGACAGAACCCTAAAGGATACTTACAGTTAGAGAGCATAATTGGGAGAATATAGCAAAAGAGACAGAAAAGTGATCTGATAGGCAGGAAGAAAATCAGGAGAGAGGGGTGCCCCACAAACCTAGAGAGAAGAGTGGACAAAGGACAAAGTGGTCAACAGTGGCAAAGGCTGCATGTAAAGGGGTCAAGGAGAGTGAGGACTGAGAAAAGACCATTGGATTTGGCAACTAAGAGATCATTAGTTACCTTGGAGATAGCAGTCTTGCTAGAATGACAAGGTCAGGAGCCAGATTATAAGGAGTTAAGAAGAGAACAAGAGTAGAGAAAGTGGAGGCACCTGTTGTAGATAGACGGCCTTTTCACAGGAGTGATATAGGATTATTTCATGGATGGAAGGATCAAGTGACGGTTTTTTTTTTCAAAATAAGGGAGACATGAGCATATTTGTGGGCCAGTAGACAGGGAGAAATTGAAAATAAGTGAAAGAATGGGGATGCCAGAAGCGGAAATCTGTTAGAGGAGATGGATTGGAATGGGATTGCTTCAACAAGTAAAGGGGTTAGCCTTGATAAGGAAGGAGTAAGCCCACTTTATCATGTGAGACAGGAGTGAAGGAGGAGAGAGTGGAAGAAAGCATTTGAGTGATAGATGAGGAAGAGGGGAAAAGAGGGAGTTCAAGGTAAATGGCCTCAATTTTTTTTTCTGCAAAATCTGAAAGAAGGATCTCAGCTGAGAGGGTGGGGAGACAGAGAGTTATGAGAGGTTTGAGGAGGGAGGAAAAGGTTTGGAAGAGCTGCTGTGGAGAGGGAGATAGTGAGTTGATAAGGGAAGTATTGTAGGATTTCCTGGCAGCAGTGAGAGCCCAGTTGAGGTTATGTGACCAATTTTTAGTGGACCCAGTTAGAACAGTTTTGTGATTTTCTTCACCAGCAGCATGTGTGTAAGAGTAATCCATAATGGGAGTGATCCAAGGCCAAGGTTTGGCTATGTTTATTGGCTATAAAAAACTGACTTGGCAACATGAAATGCTGCTATAAAGGCTGTCCTCCATTAATATATCTCTCATGCATATTTCAATCACGTAAGATGTCTTGAAAGATGCAATAAAAGAGATATTTTTGTTCAATGATCCTTTGAGTATTAGCATAATCAAATAGGCCACAAAGTAGAGATATATACTCACCAATAATGTTCTCCATTTTCCTGGAGGATGCCACAGAGGCCAAACTGAAGAGGAATTTGCTATAAATAGTAATATCTTACAGATACTACTGATTACAGATGGCATTGTTCTGATTATAGCAAATAACAGAATATTACAGAGCCTCTTAAGTACCATCTATCCTCACCTAAAGAGTTAGGCCTCAATATCCACACAGGAAAAAGAAAATGGATGAAGAATTTCTGATGTTCAGGATATTGTATAAAATAGAATGGACAACATAAAAACCTCATTCATCAGCACAAAAATCTGAGACATTGTATTGGTGATTAAGGAGGTCTTTTAGCACTTATTCAATCAAGTGCCCTTGAAGAGTTTGGCCTTTGTTTCCTTGATTAAATTAGGAGTCCTTGATGATCTCCTTGCCTCAAGGGAAAGCCTAGTTTACATGGGTTTGAGTGACATGTTTGTGACATCAGAGGCTTTTAGACTACATGAGTTTAAGTCGAATTTTTGTGATGCTTTTAGGTCACGTGGGTGAGATGGATGTGTGACTCACCTTTGACCCTGAACAAGATATATAAACCCAGGGGTTGACATTCTCCCTTGGGGGGGTCTCACTCTTGGAGGTGTGTTGATATGGAGACTCTGAGCAGCTGTAGTTAAGAGCCCTCCAGCTTGTAAACCTGGATGTTGCGACTTTGTTAAACCCTAGTAACTATGCATTGAGATTTGAATCAGACAAGGTCTGTCTGTTGATGCTTGTAATTTGTTTATATTTGCTCTGAAGTTCAGGGTGCTGGCTTTTTCCCCTGAACTAAGTGAATAATATATGTATATATTGGATTAAAATAAGATTGTAAACCCTTAATGTTACTTTCCTTAGTAAAGCAGATCAAAAGAACCTGTGCTGGCAGCGTTCTTGTTGTTGGGCTTGTGTTGGTCTTTCACCCCCACAACAGCTGCTAGCCTAATTGTTACAACAGACTTTCACTGCAAATTGAAAATTAATAGGTTCTAGGGTTGAACAGGAGGACAGAGACAGCTGGATTAGCTTTGGAAAATCACAAATTTCTTTTAATGACTCTTACCTCCTCTTCAAGCTTCTCTCTAAAACTCAAGTGTCTCCTTTTTAACATCAATATTTTCCCAGTAATATATGAGAGAGTTATGTGCAGTATCTGAAGAACTGCAATTGATCACTCAGAAGGCAATAGAGTGGTGCATGGAGGGTATGAACAGTCCTATAATCCATTACAAATGAAGAATTGTGCAGGAAAAAAGGTATAAAAATGTCATCAGAAAAAATGTATATTCAAAACAAAGAGATGGGCCAGTCATCTCTTAGTGAGTATGAAGGGCCAATTAATAGATAATCTTTGTGTTCTCTAGGTAGTCATGTAAGACAACTCAAGATCATCCTCTAGTACTTTGGGATCTAGCAGTGTGCTGGTAGGTGTTTAACAGATGTCTCAAAAAAATGTTCTCACCACATTTTAGGTTTAATCCTCATTATTAATATTTCTGAGGTGTAAATGTTCACACTGAAAATTTAACAATCAGCTTTTGTAAGCCAGTTCAAGCTGGCACAGCCCTGAGCGGATCTCTTGTGGTGAATTTATGGAAAGACATGGACAAGAATCACAGAGGCTGGGCAGGCATGGAAGGTTCACAATCTGCATCATTGAAGGGAATGCCAACATCAAAGAAATTATGGGTCCATATTTGTTACAATCAATGCCTACTCATTCCCCACCCCCCAAAACAACAATGTTCTGTAATTTTGGAACTACATTCTCTGAGGTGTTCTCTGTTTAAATTGAAGGTTTGCAGAGGACAAGGTTTACGTCTGTTTTGTTTATAGAGTGCCCAGCACAGAGACGTGCAAGCCCTGTGATTATTGTATATTCCCTAGTGATGGTTTATAGCTATCTCTGATGTTTGCCACCACCCACCAAAGAAGTTAAGTTGCATTGACACTTTGATGAGACTAGTTACTTCCCATGCCAAAATGTAACCAGGTAGTTTACGATTTTTGACACTATGATTTTTGACTGGATTCTCACCAGGGCAGTCATTAATAAATTGTTCTAACATAAGCATGGCCAGTGTTAGAAGGAATAATTCCCAGACTGGGTTATACATATCTCTTGCCCTCTTTGACACTCCCATTAAAATGAGAGGAGGAGAGGCTGATCAAAATTGCCTATGAAGGCAGATGGTGCCATAACTACCTTACTTGCCAGCTGCTGTATCACTCAACAGTCAAGTTCAATCAATTTGTCTTCCTAATAATAGTCACAGTCATAACTCACCTTAGATGAGTTAGGTACCTTAGTATCCTATTTTCTCTCACTGTCTTTGTCTCCATTTGTTTCTGATTCTGTCTGTCTCTGTCTCTCTGTCTCTGTCTCTGTGTGTTCCTCTCTCTGTTTCTCTCCGTGTCTCTCCGTCTTTCCATCTCTGTCTCTCTGTCTGTCTGTCTGTCTGTCTGTCTCTCTCTCTTTCCCTCCCTCCCTCTCTAGCATTCTATGGAATTTGGTGGCTGAATCTGAGAGCAGTGATAAGTGTAAGACATTCTGTCCCACGCTTTCACATAGCTTCACCAATGCACACGAATGCTCACGTTATGTTCGGCAGGCAGGATCCTGTATTTTCTCTCCCCATTTAGGATAGACAGTTTACAAGTCCATTGTAGTTCTTCGGCCCAAAACCCAAAGGGAAAAGTTTTCTAAGTCTCACATGAAGATTTCAATTTAATGGACACCTTTTAATACCTGAAGAGTAACTTACTGTCTTTAAGGAACGTGTCAACTGCCTCACACGCAGACCAAACCTAGGAGGACATGCGCAAGGGTCTTGTTTTGGTGTTACTATTCGCTTACTATTTTTCCTTCAATTAAAGTTTTGTTGTTGTCGTTTTCTCATTAACAGAAATCTCCTTTCTCCACCTCCTCCCACCTTATTGGAAAATGAAAAACAAATTCCTTGTGACAAATATGCACAGTCCAGCAAAACTCCCTCATTGGCCAAGTTTAAAAAAATACATCTCATTTAGTGCCCTTTATTTATTTTAATTAACAACTCAGCAAAGTAAAGAACCACTTTGAGGAAACACATGTGATTTCCAAAGTGTAGGCAAGCAGGCAGCTGGCCCATATAGAAACGGATTTAAGCTGCACTGTGTGACTGTATTTAAGCTTCTCCACGAACACACAGAGGTTTTGAGTTTTTCACCGAGACTATAACCTTTTATGATTATTGTGCCATTAAAATTTACCTTGTGCTCATTTGCATTTCCCCTTTGGAGTTGGTGCTTCCCAGAATTATCATCAATGGCATTTTCTCAGTGGTCTGACCTTGTCTCACCCCCAGGAAGTTAAAAGAGAACTTGAACCAGGCGTTAGGGCCCTGAATTCTTGCTCCAGATACTCCGTTAAGTAGTCATGGGATCTTAAGTAAATCACTTCATTTTTCTAGGCCTTAGTTTCCTCATCCATTGAAGGAAGGGATAAAATTATATTATCTATAAGACTTCTCCTATATTAAGACTCTAGGACTTTGTGTTGGGGGAGGTGGAATCCAGACCTAGGGTTCTTTAAGTATGGAAAACTCTCAGTACAGAAACGACCTCCATTGATGTAGATTGGCAACTTGGGGTAACTTGGAGTCTTAGACAGCTTCCTGAGGAACTGAGAGGTGAATTAACCTTCTGTTTTTTGTTGTTTGACCAGCAGTAACAGATCAGCAGCAGGACTCAAATCTGGGTCTTCCTGATTTTAAGGTTGACTGTCTAGCTTTTATACCAGGCTACTTTTGTGGTGTGGAGCCAAAATGGTGGACAAATAGCCCTTCAGGAGCACCCCAGCCCCTGAGACAGGATGGACATGATCACTATAACCCAAGGACAAAGAATAGAGTCCCAGAGGCTTACATGCAAGGGAGATGCTCAGTCCACCATTCATCAGCTAGTCCTTCTGACAGGATGATTTTATAAAGATATGACTCAGAATGGAGAATATTTAAAAATGATACCTTGGAGGTGGAGCCAAGATAGTGGAGTAAAGGCAGGGACTTGCTTGAGCTCTCCCCCAAACTCCTCCAAATACCTTTTAAAAATGACTAAACAAATTCTAGAGCAGCAGAACCCACAAAAATATGGAGTGAAGCAAATTTCCAGCCCCAGACAACCTGGAAGGTAGGCAGGAAAGGTTTATAGCACTAGGATGAGAGAGCAGCCTAGTCCAGTGCAGGCCATACTAGTGCAGACTGGGACCCAACAAAGGCCAAGCAGGCCTCAGGGGACTGAATCACTGGCAGTTATGGTGACTCTCGGGCAGTTTGGGCAGACTTCTCGGCCCAAAGATACCAAAGACAATTTAGAAAGTCAGCAGAAAAGGTCTGTCACACCTGGTTGAGAGTAGAGCACAGTCAAGCCCAGGCCACACCAGCATAACCCCAGCCCCAGCAAACCAGGAGCAGGCCTTGGAAGCCACTGGATCAGTGGCAGCAATGGTAGCACCAGCAGCTGCTTCCTCAGCTCTCAGTCCACAAACAGTGAAACAACTGGTCAGAAGGAGATTACAGAGGTCTCTTTTCTAGCACTGAGGCAAGCCTCTGTTGTTTTGTCCATTCTTGAATCCAGATCACAGTCTTGGTTGGCACTTCCAGCACTAGCATAGCAGAGCTTGTAGCCACAGTGGAGGGGAGACCCTTGTCACAGTTCCATGGCAGAAAAGAATGTTTGTGGTTGCTCACAGACCAGAGCACAGGCCAGGAAAGAAGTAAACACGTCTCCTTAGATCATACCACCTTGGAAAAACTGAAAACTTACAGGTCCCTAGAAGTATCTCTGAAAACAGATACACAAAACTTCTGTGCCCTCCACCACAAAAGAAAATGGTACCTTAATTTGTGTCCTTTTTTCAGTGATCACATGGGCCTTCAATATCCTAAGAAGGAAAATTACCTTCTTCCAATGATGTTCATATTTCAAAATGCTCCCTCTTTGTGGGGGAAGAAAGTCCTTACAGAGAGCTTTTCATCAAGGAATTGAAAAGTACGATACAAATTCCTTGACCCTCGTAACTTCTTTGTCATGTTCATAGGAAGACTTCATTTCCAAATCCAGGAGCTGAGAAACTGAGTGATTCTGAGAGGTACCTCATCTCATAGCAGTAATTAATGGGAGACTTGGAAAACTAAATCTGAGATTCCTGAGGCTTAGTTCACAAGCTGGTTTTGTGACTCCAGGAAACACCAGGCACAAGGGTAACTCTTTGACTAAGGAATTCATGTAGCTAGCATGTAATGTAAACACCACAGGGTGGGTGCTTACAAGTAGATTCTCCTGTCCACATAGAAAAAATATTACCCTGCAATGAAAAAAAAATCATCAAATATAGGTTCTTGTTAAAAGATCAATGTAGACCACTTTTAGGCTATCCTCCAAGTAAGAAAAGAATAAATGAGTGTTTTGCTTCCAAACACAGATTCAGTTCAGTTACAGAACATTTTCAGTCTTTCAGTTCCTCTAAAGCGATGAAGCATAAGAGAGATGTGATTCTCAAAGAGTTTTCTGAGCATGGACCTCTTAGGAAGTCACTACGTTACTCCAGTCCAATTTTATCAACTTATTAGTCTTCTCTCCTAGGTGGGAGGGACAGTATGTTGTAGCGGATAGAGAGATGGCCTCAGAGTCAGGAAGTTGTGAATTCAAGTCCCATCTCTTAATCATACTGGTGGTGTTGTAACCCTGAGCAATTATATTTGACCTTCCAGTGTCCCAGGCTTCTGAAGATTACAGTCACAGAGCAGGTGTTGATCTGTCAATACAGAGGGAATTTCCATACTGAAAGGTCCCTTTACCAATGAAATTATAGATTCAGGACGGTTATAAGTGTAGTTTTGCCACAGCTTATGAGGTATTTACAGCATCACATTAAAATAGGCATAGATGAATGAGGCAACTCTAGTCAATTCACACTTTTATTCAACAAGTGGAATCATAGGACCCCAGTATTTTAGAACTCTATGAGCCTTAGAAGTAATAGAATTATAGATTTAATACTCAAATGGAATTCAGAGGCCATCTAGCCCAACTCAGGGGTAGTAAGTAGCAAACCTGGAATTTGAACCCAGCTCTTCTGAATCAAAATCCAGTGTTCTTTGAATGACCCTGTCGACTTTTGTGTTTATATGTCATATTTATACTCAGCTCTGATCTTTTTGTCAGGTATGCTTGGAAATCCTCTATTTCATTAAAGATCCACTTTTTCTCTCATAGGATAATAATGTTCGGTTGTGCTGGGTAGGTTATCTGTGGTTGTAAGCCTAGATCCTTTGCCTCTTGGAACAACGTACTCTAAGATCTCCTTCTTTATAGTGGTAGCTGCTAAGTTTTGTGTGATCCTGACTTCAGTACTGATCTTCAGTACTTGAATTCTTTCTTTTTGACTGCTTAGAGAATATCTTTCTTGACCTAGGAGCTCCAAGTTTTAACTATAATATCCCTATAAGTTTTCAATTTGAAGTTTCTTTTAGGAAGTGACCTATGGATTCTTTCAATTTCTACTTTCTCCTCTAGGCAGTTTTCTCTTATGATTTCTTGAAAGTGATGTCTACTATCTTTTTTTTTGCTCATGGTTTTTAGATAGTCCACCAATTCTTAAATGATCTCTCCTTGATCTGTTTCCAGGTCACTTGTTTTTCACATTTTCTTCTATCTTTTCAGGCTTTTGACTTTGTTTTATTATTTTTTGATGTTCTCATAGAGTCGTTACCTTCCATTTAGCCAATTCTAATTTTCAAGGAGGTTTTTTTTCCTTAAGCAAGGGTTTGGACCTCTTTCCCCAAGCTTCTATTTGTCTTTTCATATCTTTCTTCCCTAATTCTTGTTTCTTTTTTCCATTTTTTCATCTACTGCTTTAATTTTATTTTAGCTCCCCCAGCCCCACTTTTTTTAACCTCTTGCTTTAACTCTTCTAGGAGATCTTGTTGGATTTATGTCCAAGCTGCATTTTTCTGTGAGGCTTTGTTTGTAGATATTTTTAAGTCATCCTATTCTTCTATATTTGTGTCTTGAGCTTCCTTGTCACTATAATATCTCTTTATGGTGGGGTTCTTTTTTGTTGTTTGTTCATTCCTCTAGCCTACTTCTTGAGTTGGGTTTTTTTATTAGTACTGGAGTATGTGCACTTCTAGGGGTGACATTCTTCTGATTTCATAGTTCAGGCTGGGGGCCTACAAACTTTCAGTGCTCCCAAAGTGATATGATCATGGGGAGATCAACCCTCCTTGTCTGACCTATCCGTCATTAGTTGGCAGTTTCAGTTGACTCATGTTGGATTCAATCTTTTGGAGGCTCTGTAAGTTCAGGGTGTTTTAACTGCTAGAATGAAATTTCTGCCCTAGTTATTCTATTATAGCCTTATATGCTGGGCTAAAGGCTAGAGCTAAGTCCCTGTTGTGCTCCTGGGATCAAAGCCACATAGCTATGCTTCTAGAAATAGTACATCACTAGGACCCATGCTCACCACCACTTCTCTCTGCCCTCGATCTGTGACCTGGGACTGGGTAGTAGATGACTGAATGACCAGATGACACTGTTCTTGCACCCAGTGATCCCTTTCTGCCTTGGTTCTTCCTACATTGATGCTCTGTCTCAGTCCCCTTTCTGTCCTTGGGGACTAGAATATTCCCCTTTACTGCCATTACAAGCATTCTTGGCCAGACCCTGTCCTGAGTATTCAAAGTGTCTCTTTATCTGTCTCCCTAAGTCACCCTGGGCCAGATAAATGACTTATTGTGACTTTTCTTGGTTTCCCCAATCAGAATTCGGTCTGGAACATTTTCTAGATTGTTGAGGAGAAGGGATACTGTAAAACTAGACTGTACAGCTTCCTCTCACTGCCATTTTGACTCTGCCTCCAGTCCAATTCTCTAACCACTCTAGTATGTTGCCTTTGCCTTATCTAGTCAATTACCTCATTTCACAAATGAGCAAACTAAGGCTCAAGGAGAAAAAACAAAGTACTTCTTGAGTATTCACTATGTGCCCAATATTGTACTATAGGAGATACAGAGATGTATTGATTTGGGCCCTATTCTCAATATAAATGAGAACATCGTGCTGATGGCCTACATAATACTAACTATTATTCCTATTATTATGATAACCTCTCATGTTTATATAAATTTTTGCATTACAAGTGTTTTATATTATGACAGAGTTGTTGTGGGGATCAAAGAAGGATTTGATTATCATCCTGTCGTAATTATTACCCCCATTTTAGAGATGAGAAAACCAAGTGTCAGTGACATTAATTAATGCCTCCAAGTAGACACAATGGAATATGGACAGAAAGGGGCAAAGTCAAATTCCAGTCTTATAATTCCAAGTTCAGAACTCTGTTTCTACTGTATCATATTGCCTCTAATATACATGACACAGAGAATCCAATACACATATTCAGAGGTATGGTGAAGACTGCAAATATAATAGTTCAAAAAGAGGAAATATTTCCCTTAAAATGTCAGATAATTGAGGCAAAGCAAAGTGGGGTTTCCTTTATATTGAAAAAGGCAATGACTGTTTCAGTTCTTCCCTTCTCTTTACATATGCAAATATAGCTTTACTTATAGCCTCATACTTGGAGAATGGATTCCAAGTCCCATTCACCAAAAAGACTTTATTCAATGACCTGATACTAATGTGAGGAAAAATCCTGAATGACAGGTGACAGTGTTCTCTTATTATTAAAATTCATTCAAAATCCTAGATGATATTAAGCTACATCTCTGCTTTCTGAAATTAATCACATTTATATATGAAGATAAATGTTCAGCATTTGAAGTCCTTTGGGATCTGGTTCCAACAGATCTTTCCAAGCTTATTACACATAACTCTCCCTTAAGCACTCTATCTTCTAGCCAAACTGGTCCACTTAACAATTCCTAAATGGAACATTCTACCTTCTGAAAGTTCTGTGCCTTCTTCCATCCCTGGAATCTCCTTCCTTACCTCTACCTCTTGGAATCCCTAACTCTCTTCAAGGCTAAGCTCAAATTCCACCAAATTCCACTGTGCTCTATTAGTTGACACCCCTTCTCCCCACCTCCCCAGTTGCTAGTGGACCTCCCCTCTAAAATTTACATTTACCTTGTACATATTTCGTGTGTGCTTTCCTGTTGTTGCCTACTTCCCTGGTAAAATGTAAACTCCTTAAGGACAGGGACCATTTCATTTTTGTCTTGGTAGGTGCTAGATAAATTCATGTCAAATTGAATCAAGTTTTAATTGAATGAAATTGAACATCACAGTTATAATATCTGATTGCTTTCTATGGGGAAAGCTTCAGGGCTCAAGGAGCCAATCTTCTTTTCTTAGTCTAGCATTGTGAATAGACCTCTAATCATACCACAGCATAGTTTAAAGTATTTCCTGGAGTGCAGTTGAGTTTTGGAACTTAGCAATCCACAGTCAGACTCACTCTCTGGGGATGAATAGGCTTGGCATGGTACAGTTAAATATTTCATCACCCAAGCTCCCTTACACAAAAAATCTCTTTATATTTGAGATACACAAAATTCCATTGCTATATACCCTGAGATCAAGTTACCTCATCCTACAGAAATGGTTAACACACTCCAAATGAGAAAACCCAAACAGATATTTGATAAGCTACCTACTAGGTATGAAAAACTGCAGCTGAGCCTAAGAATACATTCTGAGATGATTGGCAGCTTTTTGACAATACCCATTGTTACTGCTATGATGGAAGGTATGCTTTTGATAGACAGTGGGCATTATAATGTTATCAAAACAAAGCCAACTGGCCAGGTTGAAACAAGCATTACACTATTCTAAATAAATTCCAGGTGACTATGAACTATGTATTTGTCAGAAAAGAGCTACCGGATACATGATGTGGATGGACAGGGGATAAGTACTAGATTTGTAATTTCATTGGCACAAAGAACTCCCAGGTAAGGGAACTCCCTGTACCAATATGGGTCTACACCTTCTCAATCAGAGAGCTCATCAAGATCAATGAGGGGTTAAGTGACTTGACCAAGGTAATATATCCAGTATGTGCCAGAGATAGGACTTAATCCCAGATCTCCATGGGTTCCAGGCCAGCTTTCTGACCACTAAACCTCATGCCTATTACATAGTTGGTAGATTTTAATGCACATTATGATTTGAATTTTTCCATAGCTGCTTGCATTTGCTTTTTGCTTTTTTTTGGCTAGATGCTATTGTTTTTTGTCTTCCATCCTTGAAGAAGACCTTGACATCAGAAAGGTTAAATTCAAGACCTTTGGAACTCTCAAGGAGGAAAATCCTTCTCCCAACACAGATCAGCATCTACTTTGCAACTTAAGCCTTAGAAAGTTGCCTGGAGGGCAGCTAGGCAGCGAAGTGCATGGAGCAACATATATGGAGTCAAGGAGGACCTGAGTTCAAATCCAGCCTCAGACACTTACTAGCTGTGTGAACTTTGGCAAGTCACTTAACTCTGATTGACTCCAACAAACAAACAAACAAACAAACAGCAATGACATCAACAACAAAACAAAAGTTGCCTGGAGCACAGATAGGTTAAATGACTTGCCCAGGGTCACTCAGCCAGTATATATTGGAGATAAGACTTGAACTCAAGTGGTCATGACCCCTGGGCCAGCTTCCTATCTGCTTGGCTAGGCTGCCTCTCAGTTGCTTTTATTTTGTTGAATTAGAACAATAACCTTATCCAATAACTCCAAATGGAACAGGAAGTTGCGATCATGAATCAAAAGGGAAACACATGGCAAAAGTCAGGTAAGTCTACGTTAATGAACTAGGTTACTACCTGAAATCAGAATGGATTGATCTCTTTTTTTATGATCCATACATTAGAGGAAATGTATTCTACAAGGTTCATTTGGGGTTAAATGGTTGATATATTTTTAACATCTGAAACCTGTTATTTTTGCAGCTAACTTTTATCCTGCTTTCCTGTAGCTTCACAGACTTTCCATTTTAAATTACTAAGCTTCCATAAGCTAATTATAAAGTTTTATCTTTAAAAGTGTTGTTGCCTTTTAATCATTTCAAAGCATTCACTGTAATTAGGTTTTTTTTAAAAAGGCCCCATAGAAGATGGTGGCATCCTTAATTTTGATGACAAAATTTTGTTCATTTACTGGCAGTTTCTATTTCATTGACACTGTGGAGTCTCAATCAAAGGCAGAATTTGCAGAAAAGTATATGCCCCAAATGTTTCAAGGGAAATCTCATTTGTTTTTCATTTTGTTTTTCTATCCTCAGTACCTAGCCCAGTACCTGTCACATCAAGGCTCATTTGGTCGGTTTCAGAGAAGAATTTGGATTTTCCTAAAAATATTATTAGCCATGTTAACTGAAGGGCCAACAACATATTCCCCTTGCATCATGATCTTTGTGTTCTTTTGTGCCTTACCGATCATTATTTTGTCCACGCTTAAGTTACTTTCTGGACCAATGAGTTCAATAGTTTGTATGTGTGGCATGACACGAATGAAGGACACTAAGGTCATGGTTGGACCAATTAGGTTCCCTCTGTTTCATGACTCTGACCTGATGGAGAATTTTGGAAAATGTCTAACCTCAGTCGCAAGTTCTGTGACCACAGACAAGTCACTTCCCTTATTTCAGCCTCAATTTCCTTACCTATAATATGAAAGGGACAGACTAGGCAATCTTGAACATATCTTCCAAGTCGAACACTGAATTTATTCTATGAATGAGTAGGGAGGGATCACTGTAAATCTATCTTTGATCCTGGAACAGTAACTCAATACTCATGTCCTACTGGAGGTAAGTAGTATCACTTTTATATAATACACATTTATTCATTCATTTATCAAAAAATTTATTAAGGTCCTACGACATGTAGCAAACTGTGCAAGGCATTGGGGAAGCTATAAAGTTTAGAGAAGACATGATCTTTGTTTACATAGAACTAGAGGGCTAAGATAAAATTTAATTTAATGCAATTTAACTATGAGTGAGTGCCTGCTATGTCCCAGGTACTGTGCTAAGCACCAGAGATACAAAGGCAAAGTTAAAACAGTCTCTGTCCTCAAGTAGCATACATTCTATTTGGGGGAAACAACATATATGTAGAAGATAAAATAGGAAATATATACAAAATATAGATATAAACACAACAAAGACATGAAAAGTTAAATTAGATAGAGATATCCTCAAGTGCCTAACACACTATGAAAAAATGAGGTTTTTGTTGTTGTTTTATAATTTGTCATATTGGATCGATTCCTGTTAGGACAGTTAATAATTATCTGTCTGTAACATAGTCACCCTTTAAAATGGCTTTTTTTCCATGAAAATGGTTACTGAGCTTTTTGGTAGACAAAGGAAAGACAATTGAAAATCCTTTAGACTTTACATTTTGCTATAGTGATTTATCTCTTTGGGATTGTTTGTGTAATTAATTAGGTTATTAATATGAAAAAACAATTTACTAAAAGATTTTCCAGTGTAAATTCGCAGGTAGGTCCCCCAAATCAGTAGGCCCACTCCTATTTTTATTGGCCACATTTATTGAAGATAGTCGATAGTGAACAAGGTGATGATAAGTATCAACTGCCTGAAGTGTTATGCATCTGGGCTCCCATGATCACTTCATGAATGGACTATAGTGGTAACCTGGCTGATTGCCTTCATAACATATGAAGTTAATTTGGAACAGCTGGAAAATAGGAAAGGTATGATTACAAAGATGAGATGACTATGCCAAGGAGGGGAGTAAGACAGCTAACATATACCTGTTATGTACATAATTGACCAAAAAACCTTCTATGGTGCCACAAAAGACTCCATAAGTAATCAAGGCTTAGCCTTTCCAAACTTGTTAAAGGCAGAGGCTTGTTTTCATTTTTTTCTTCATATCACCAGTGCCTCAAACAAAATAAGTGCTTACTAAATGTTTATTAAATTGAATTTAATTCCTGATGTGCCTGAAATACATTCTATATGGTCCCTCTTCTTTTATGTCTCAACTCCCCAGTAAAGACCCTTAAAAATAGGACAGAATAAACTATGCGTGCGTGCACGTGCACAAACACACACACACACACACACACACACACACACACACCACAAACACAAAAACAAAAACAAATAAACAAAAAACCTATTTTATATCTTCTCTGAGTTGATTCAAGAGAGCCTCCCAATCAGCCTTCCCATTTAAGGGAAATTCATATTAGCCTATGAAAATGGTATAAGTTTAAAAGATGTAGTGTGGTGTAGTGGAAAGATGACTGGACTGAGTAACTGGAGACTTAGGTTCTAATCTGGTGCTCTTTCAGTGAGTCAAAAAACATTTATTAAGTGGTTGCAATGTGCCAGGGACTGTGCCAACCACTGGTGATACAAGGAAAGGGAAAAGCTCAGTTCTGCTCTCAAGGCATTCCCAGTCTAATGGGGAGGAGGCAACATATAAACAATTATGCACATACACGATACATTGTAAATGGGAAGTAATCTCAGAGGGAAGACACTAGCTAGGGGAGTAGGTATGGCTTTAACCAAATCACTTTTCCTCTCTGGGTTTTGGGTCCCTGATCTTTAAAATGAGGGGATTATATGAAATGATCTCGATGATCTATGAAATTTTTAGGTACCATTGTAAAGGTTGTCCCCAGAGTAAATTCCTTCTGAAGGAGTGCCACCATACTTTCTTTTTTTTACCTTTGTATCCTTCCTCCAAGTACTATGTACTTCCAAAGCACATTTCCCTATGCTTCTGTACACAGTGGATGTTCAATAAATTGTATTATTTGACTTAATCATGGGTCATTTTCATTTATTCAACCTTGGGGGAAGGGAGGAATTATTCATTTGGTCAATGTGACAAGGAACAGAGCCCAAGGCAATATACCCTACAAACCTGAAGGAAAAAAAAAGCAGTTTCTGTAGTATTCTAAAAGAATCCTATGTTAAATGAAAGCTATATTAAGTAGAGAGTTATGAAGATATATTAAATAGAGAGTTCCATACTTCACCTCCATGGGCCTCAGTTTCCTTTTCTGTGAAATGGAAGCTGGGAACTAGACTAGGTTCATTTGTTCAATAAACATTTACTATGGTGACCTCTAAGGATCCTTCCACCACTAACATTCTGGGACTATGAATTGTGCCTGGAATATATCTCAATTGGTCCATTTTAATTGATTTTAAGCCCTGAATCTTTGGGTTCAAACTAATTTGTATGGCCCACATAATGGACTAGAAAAATCTAATCCCACCTTTCAAAATATCTAACTTCCCCATAAAAGGTAACCTTATTCAGACAGTCAAATGTTCTATGGTCAAATATATGGAGAAAATTAGGCTGTTGTTAATAGAGAGAGAGAGAGAAATCTTTCCATAAACTGAGTAGATTAATCTTACTTTCTGACCCAAGTTCTACAAAGTTTGGTTTAATAGGTAACAATAGGTTCACTTTTGGCTAAATGTTTTGGTAAAGGATGAAAACTTTTGTCAACTGTACATAATTACTGTTGACATGGTAACCACATAGTTTTGGGTTATATTGTTCCCACGTAAATATACTCTTCTTAAATACTAAGATTCATTTTAACCATGAAAAAAAATTACAAATGGGAAGTTAGGTCCAAGAATCTGTCGAAACCTGAAATAAAGATTTGTTTTTAGTTCGGTAACTTGGTCCCTTTACCAGAATTATTCAAAATTGGAATTGGAATGCTTGTGCAAAAGTCAACTGTTAACATTTACAAAAAATGCCTCATACTTTACATTAGTCATATTCTTGGTAACTATTCATTGAATTTTGATCATATTTAGGGTCTCATGTTGTGATTGTAAGGATATATACCCTCCCAATCTTCTGTTTCTCTCTTTCTCCCAGGTGTGGGTATCATTTCCTATCACCAGCAAACAACTTTATAAAATTATATATACTCAATTATAGCAATTTTTAAACAGAAAACAAAGGTAATAAGTCAATATTATATAAGCGTTGGAGAATAACTTGCCTTCTTGTTTGAATCAATAAGAGGTATAGACTAGGTGTGAATAAATCCAAGACATATCTATTGAATCAATCACTCTGCCCTACTTAAAGTAACTGCCTTAAGTCAAAACACCTCTGTCAAACAAAAAAAAATCAGTCAAAGACACTAGAGTAGGTTCAAGAAGTCCTTGAAAGCCATTGGATAAAACTGAGTGAAAACAACCAGGACATATATTTGGATTGGTTGAAGAAAGTCACTCATGCCCTGATAGAACTGGTCACAGACTTTGGGGAGGATACTTTGTTGCTATATCACTTTAGCAAATACTCCTTTATAAAAATTAATTTTCTGACTTACTGATATCAATGGATAATCAATGGGAAGCATACCAGTGGGGGGTTTATGAGCGATCCCTTAGGCTCCCCTAGAATGCTGAGGGTAGAAGTAGCAGCTTCCCTCTAAAGATAGTAACTAATAGGGTGTGTGGGGGTGGGGAGAGAGAGAAAGAGAAAGAGAGAGAGACAGAGAGAGATGGAGACAGAGACAGAGAGAGACAGAGACAGAGAGAGACAGAGAGAGAGACAGAGAGAGAGTAGTGGTGATTTGGCTTGTCCAAGATCACACAGCTAGTTAGGAACAGAAGTGAGACTAGAATGATAGACAGGATTCACTTAAGTCACTGATGCTGCCAAATTCACTAAAGCACCACAATTATGTAACTTTTTTTCATGCAATCCTATATTGTAAATAACAACATGGGATATTACATAATAGTATTGCTTAATATATTGAGGTTGAGTGGAAAGAAAATGAGCTAGACAAAGGAGAGACATGAAAATGTCCTTTCATGTATGTCCTTGTTCAATTAGCCACATCACAGACCCGATTCCTTCAATTTTTTTCCTTATAAGACTTTAGCTAATATTTAGGCCCTAGCTTCAGGCTCCTTTTAGTCAACTAATAGATGTAAAATCTAGGAAAGAAGGACAAACACATTTTAAAAGGCCAGCAGTTTTGTTGTTGCTGTTGAAGAAAAATGGTTAGTGAAAAGATATGCCTTGCTCCTCTAGAAACGTGACTCTTCACTTTTCCCAGCCTACCCTAGGCTTATCTTTGTAATATGAATAATAAAGCTGTAACTCATCAGAAATGTCTATGTTTTAATTTGAAAAAATCATTCCTATGTTAATCTTTAATAGCCTGTCTTCTGGACCAACAGAAAGAGTTACAAAAGAAGTCATTTACAGTGGCATAATTAAAGCCTATGAGAAGCATATTTAGCAATGTGGTGCTGTTTCCCTTTTCATCTAATGGCCTCACTGCTACATAGATTCACTATTTGATCAGTGTATCTGGCCCCAGGGGCTTCATGGTCTGCAAGCCACAACCTACTAATAAGCACCCTCCAGCTTGTTTGTTAAACAGATCAGTGCTGGCAGGCACCCAACAACTCGAGTCCTTGAAACTTGGAGCTCTTTGACTTGCCTGGCCTATTGTGTGGCGAGGAAGAGAATAAACTAAGTACCTCATAAATGCAGGGCAATTATGCATCAGTTAGCAATACAGCTGTGGTTCAAAAGATTGCTTACCTAAACCAAATAGAGGCCTAATTTATTTTGGTATTGTCTTTGTTAAAACACCAAACAAACAAACTCTCTGTCGCTTGTGTACACGGTATAGAAAATGATTGTAGCTGCCCTTCTAAACAAAATGGCAGCTGGTAAGTCAAGGAAATCATCCACACAGGAACTGAATGAAGGCTTTTGCTTTTATGATTGGTGCCAACACAACACTTGATGTGGCTTCATTAGGTTCTTTTACCAAAGGTTATTTTATTTTATTGTAATTCATTGCAATTTGGTGGTTAAAAAAAAAAAGAAGGAAAAGAATACCAGTTCTTGTTAGAGATAGAAGATAAAGGAGTGGCAACTTGGAGCAAGAGGATTGAGAAGCAAAGTGGAATCTTCAATTAGAAAGACATTCAAAAGACATAGTATAATTTAGGGATGAAGTTCAGTGCATGGGTGTATGAGTGTAAGTTGTGTGTGTATACATATATATTATGATATATGCTCGTATTTGCAATGTGGCAAGTTCTGTTTTAAATGCCCTGTGCTGAGTCATCAAACACGACTAAATAAAAGCATAAATGACTTATTTTAATTTGAGAGACCCAAATGAGAAACAGTTACCTAAGCCAACAGCTCATGATGTGGTATGTTGGATTCTGATATGATGACCTTCATTTTACATGTCATCTAATATCTCTATTTTTATTGTAGTGATAAGCATTCATATTTGCCTTCATTTCCCACCATAGAAAGTGCTTTTCTCATAATAATCCTATGAGTTATATAGTGAAGGTATCAGTATCCCCATTCTACAGATGTGGAAACAGAGGGTCAAGAAGGTTAAACAACTTGGGCAAGAGTTAGTATTAGAGCTAGAATTTGAAACCAGGTCGTAGGCTCATTTAGATCTAGAGGAAACTTAGAGATCATCTAATGCACCTCTTTTATGTTATGGATGAAAAGAACTGATGCCCAGGAAGGTGAAGGAATTAGCTCAAATTCACAAAGGTAACAAGTAACATAGCCAAGATTATAATCTAGTTCCTCTTATTACAAATCCAGTTTTCTGAATTCAAGTCCAGTACTTTCCCCTCTGAGTGTAAGCATAAACTGGCCACCATAAGTTTGTGATGGGAATTCACACTCCATCCAGTTATCTCTTCAGAGATGCTAGTATCCCAGATCTTGCTGCCATAGTCCCACTGACAGAATGTCTGTATTGAAAAGGTGGGCTTTTGATATATGGGAGATTTGGGGTCAGAAAAAATGCTTTTCAGTTTCCTGAAAACAATCCAGCTTATTCTTCCTTTTCAATTCAGTGACCACCTTATTGCTTGTATGCATTGTTTGTCATATGCATACATACATACATACATACATACAGATAGTAGACAGATGTGTATATATCTTTTGGACAAATTGGACAAACTTTATGGGGTATACATTCAGATGCATGTTGAAATCTAATTTAATTCAATTCCATTCAATAAACATTTATTAAATATCCACTATGAGCCAGGCCTATTTGGTCTTCTGTGCATAAATGGACAGGCCAAACTCCTTCCAAGATCTTGGAACAGATCTCTTCCAGGAGGAGCTGAAATATCTAGGGGCTTGATGTAATCAACATAATGTCATTCTCAAACAGCATCTGGAGGAACTCACCATACCCACAAAATCACACCTTAACCTAGTTTCTACACTGGATCTCCTGTATTAATGTGGTAAATACTTTTGGCAAGTAAATATCTTCTCATCTTAAGTCTCACCTGATGTTAGTTATCAGAGGATTACTGAACAGGGTTATATCTATTATTACAGCCCTGCACAACATACAGCCGTGGGCTGCTTGTGGCCAGCCAAAGGATTTCAGGTGGCCCATGAAAAGTATAGGGTTGCCACAGGGCACTCTCCTGTTCACATGACCTGAAGCAACCAATCATCATCAGTCTGTCTCTAGTCTAACCTATCTGTGGCCTAGAGAAGTTCACAAGTTATACAGGTCTATGCTATTACATCTTCCAAGGAACCCTGAGTGACCTTGATACATATTGAGAATGTCACTTTGTGGCATTTTGTTTTACCAAAGGGAATGCTTTTTCATAGTCAACAAGGTGAAGCACAATGTGCTCTTGTATTCTCTACATATTTTGGTCAATTGTGAGATGGTAAAAGTATGACTCATTGAATATTGCTTTAGAGATATCGGCACCAATCCAAGAGAATGGCATCTTCTGTTTAGAAAATTGGTATTTTGAAAACAGTTGGGGTGGGTGTATTCCTGTTTCCATGTAGATGATAGAGTTTTACACAAAATTCTTGCTAAATAATAAAGCATTATAAAATTTGTTTTTTTGGGGGGGGGGGGATAAGACATGGATTTTAGAAGAATTCCAATATTCTATTTTCCGTGTTTCTCCAAGAAAGTCTTTCTCTGATGCTTTATTGTGGCCTGGAAATGATAGTGACTTCTCAAAGACCATGCCAGTGAAGTGCAGTACCTAGCAGAGACTGGCCAGTTTTTCTTATTGTTGTTGAGTCATTTTGCAGTCATGTCTGACTCTTTGTGACCCCTTTTGGGGTTTTCTTGGCAAAGATATGGAGTGGTTTGCCATTTCCTTCTCCAGTTCATTTGATAGATGAGGAAACCAAAGCCAACAAGGTTAAGGAACTTGCCCAGGATCACACAGCTAGTAAATGTCTGAGGCTGAATCTG
This sequence comes from Trichosurus vulpecula, assembly GCF_011100635.1. Classification (NCBI taxonomy): domain Eukaryota; kingdom Metazoa; phylum Chordata; class Mammalia; order Diprotodontia; family Phalangeridae; genus Trichosurus; species Trichosurus vulpecula. The sequence goes on from NC_050574.1 coordinate 262,480,167, forward strand.
AACCCAGGTCTTCCTTACTCCAGGCCCAGAGTTCTATCCACTGTACCACCTAACTGCCCCTAGGTTTCTTTGGTCACTAAATCTCTAATGCTATTTACCAAATTAGGAAGACGTCAGGTCAGAAAGCATAGTGAAAGACTACATGTATATATCATCTCTGGACCTGCCCACATAAGTTTAGAGATATTCTTCATCAGAAGGTTGGCTAAAAAGATAATAAATGTGTTCAGCTTTAGCAATTCAAGATGATCGTTCACTAAAGTGTGACAGGGTTTTGATCATGCTCACATTGATGAAATAAATCAAAGACCTTTTGACGTATTCAAGTATTCCATGTGTTATAAGTTTGTATGACCATGACTCAATAGAGTCATTTCTTTGGAACTTTTTATCACATTATGAATCTTACACTCTTGAAGAAAGAATATTTTTAATTTATGTTTGTTCATAGATTATGTTTATACATATAGGATCACAGTAGATAATATGTCTCCTCTGGTGTGCAGAACAGATGGGGATTGGGGATACTGCTGTTTACAACCACTTTACATATATTTACCATCTCCTTCAATCAAAGCCCCATTTTTAACACCAATACTCTTCCAGTACTCTAAAGAATTGACATTGAAGATCATCCAGAGGACAATGGAGATACAAATTACAGGTATAAGCAGATTGCATTACAAATAGAGAATTGTGCAAGAGAAGCAATGTAAAGGATTAGAAAAATGTAAGGCCTGAAAAATAAATAGATGGGTCTGTCACATGGCAAAGATCAAAGGACAAGCAATGAAGAGCCCTCACACTCCGTTGGTAAACATAAAACATCGAGAGATTTAGGAGAAGCAACCACAGAGGTCTTATAGAACAAAGTTCCACAAGCTGAGCAGTAATGGAAGGCTTGTGACCTACAACACTGAAGGGAGCTAACCACATCGATGAGATCACAAATCCATTTGATGGTTAGAGTTATATGATTTCTTTTTTGTCTCAAATAAGTAAAAATCAGAATTCCTACAATATTCCTTGGTTTAGTTTCTAAGAATTGTGGATCAGCAAAATCAGTGGAAACCTTACTTTAAAGGACTTACCAGGTATCATCTTCCTTAGGGCTTTTAGCAGAAAAATCAAGGATTTTATGCCAAATTCCCTCTATCATCAATATTGAAGTAGGTACTTCCTGTAATTCTTGCAGTATGTGTTTTGTAGACAGAAGATAACATTCCCCTGGATTTGCTGACCAATTGCTGCATCCACACATAGAATTTTCTTTAAGAGAAAATCATTTCATGAGAAATAATCAATACCCCTTTAGAATGTTTTGTGGAATATTACCATGCTTCCAGAAGAAAAAGAAGAACTATCTGTACCCATTGCTGCGTCTTCTACTCCTCTCGCTCATTTTTCAAGCCTCCAAAATCTGGTTTTTGACCTCATAGCTCAACTGAAACTGCCCTTTCCAGAGTTTCCAGTGATATCTTCTTTGCCAAATCTAGTGGCATTTTCTTAATCCCCATCCTTGTTGACTCCTTGGCACCATGACACTATTTGACATCCTCTCTGCCTAAATACTCTCTCCTTTCTGGGTTTTCATGGCAGTGCTCTCTCTTGGTTCTCCTCCTCCCAATCTAAGACATTCCTTCTCAGTTGTCTTTGCTAGATCATCACATATATCATTCTCCCCTCTACAACCGTATGCCAAGATTCTGCCCTATGCCCTCTTTTCTTCTCCATATAATCTCAGTGACCTCATAAGCTCCCATAAGTTTAAGTATTATCTCTATGCAGGTGACTTACAGATCTATATATACAATCTCACTTGAGGTCCAGTCCCACAACACCAACTGCCTGTTGAACTGAATGTCCTAGAGACATTTCCTGGGCACCTAGATGGCACAGAGCATAGAGTACTGGGGTTAGAATCAGGAAGACTCCTCTTCATGAGTTCAAATTGGTCTCTGACACTTTCTAGCTGTGCAACCCTGGGCAATTCACTTAACCCTGTTTGCCTCAGTTCCTCATCTTTAGAATGAGCTGGAAAAGGAAATGACAAACCACTTAAGTATCTTTGCCAAAAAAAAAGTACCAAATGGGGTCACAAAAAGTCAGGCATGACTAAAACAACTGAACAAGAACAACAACAGAGACATTAAAATTCAATACATCTAAAACAGAACTCATTATTTGAATAGGAAACATCTTTCGGGATATAGCAATAATCTTATAAAAAGACAAGAACTAAATACCATAACCTATAGATTGCAACAGAGAGTAATTAATATACATTGAAAAGAAAGGACTGGGAAATCTTCCCAGGAACAGTATTGCTTAGAAGGGTAGATTTGGGAAGTAATGTCAAAATAACCCCCGCATGTTAACATCATATATCACATTAAGAAATAAATAGATATTAACAGGGGTTTTAAATGGAAACAGCCCCAGCAGATTTAAAAAGGGTTGCTACCTTCTGCTGCTAGATTTAAATATGGACTGCCAAAATGCGGCCAGACTCACTGAGATATGGACACATGACTAAAAATAAGAGAAATACATAGAGTATTTTCAGGTGGCAACCTAAATGCGAGCTGTGGTATTCAGGAAAGAGCAATGGGTTTAAATCAGAAGATTTAATTTCCAGCTCTATGAATGTGACCAAATCACTGACTCACAGGTCCTCAGTTTCCTAATTTGTATATAAAATCAGGTGGTTGGACTCAGTGGTTGATATTTCTGCTAGCTATTACTGTAGTAGTCACTTGTATGGAATTTGCCACAGTATTCCTAAGGATCTGGTTCTTGAAAAAGTTTATTCTATTTTAAGGAATTTGGCTGTACAGAATCTTTGGCACTGTATAGTGTTTCTTTAAGTTGTTGGTTTCCTAATTGGTCTACCAGTCAGTGTGTCAAATGAATTTTGATTTTCTGATTGGATGTACACAATTCAAAAGACTACTATGTAAATGTTATCCTTTTCCATTAGGGAATATAAAGAGAAGAAAATGGAGGGCTCTATAAGTGGGGTTTGAGAAGCTCTTTTTTCCTTAAGAAATTAACTTTCAAAAGGGCTCCAGCTACTACTAATTATATAAGTATCTAATTTAGGTTTTCTTTATACATAGGCAGAGTAGGTGGTTGCCTCACTGGTATGATTTTAAAGGCACCAACTCAAAAAAATACATCTTCTACACATTGGTTGTTGTCTTTAGCCTAAGGCTTTCATTCCCCAGTAAGTGCAAATCTCTTTGGGAGAGCTAATATTTCAAGCTGGTACACTGTGATACGAATGGATTTTAGATCTTTTCCTGAAAGCAAGTTGAGAGAGAGAAAGAGAGAGACAGAGACAGAGACAGAGACAGAGACAGAGACAGAGAAGAAAACATGAGTTTGGGGAATATGACAAGGAGCAGGAGAGTGTGCCAAGTAGTATAGAAAAAGGGCACAGAACGGGAATATTGGAAGTACCAAAGACAAACTTCAATTATTTTACAATTTTACCTGGGTATGATCTATATCCATTTGAGATGATCCTACTTATGCCCATCAAATTCTAGTGCCAGCAGTTAATTACAGTGCACATCATAAATGTGTTTGCCATTGATCAAAACGACTGACTTTGTTATTCAGGGTGCTACTCCACTTATGTGATTTCATTTTTTATTACTTCTCAACAAGGACTTCTTCATTCAACATATTCATCCTGTCCCCAAAGACATCACATAACAAATAGATTTTAGAAAGTTAATTCATACTTAGGTTTAATAACCTGAAGAGAAGGCATTACATTCTGCTAAGGAAATGCAATGCTGATTGGTAAGTGGTGCCTAGAAAAGGGAACTTTGGTTTAAACAGTAATAGGGATCATGAGTAGAGTCATAGGGTAATAGAATGTTGAGCCTTTCTCCATAGCAATGGTAACATTAATTTAATTATTATTGGAGCAAGAAGTGGACATCAGCAGGGAGAATGAAGTCATCAGAGAGTAGATGGCAAGATGCCTCATTGGCTAGACCCTGGTATCCTGGTGGATGGTTGAATGGGATGAAGCATGATATGGGAATTCTTAGATATAGAGAGCTGAGGTGAGTAATGCCTCATTCATTCTCTATTCCTCTTATTTTTTTCTCTAATGTTCTGTCATGGTACAGCCACACTTCACTGATTTGGCAACTTCAACTACCTAGAACACAGCCAGGTAAGTCAATATTTCCAGATCATCCATTATTTCATTTTTTTTCCTCTTCTCTAAAATTCCTTTAAGTTTTCCTAGCTCTTTATCAAATGACTGAATTGATCAGAATAGATATAATCCAGAAGTGCTCTCTTGTGACAGAATTCTTCCTCCATAGGACATGATTTACATTGTGCTTTATTCATTTCACAGGAAACAAAAAAAAACATTATACCTACCAAGAACCACTTTTATTTTAATTTTTAAAAATCCCTTTTCTTTGACTGTGAGCAGAAATATTAAAGTCAATACTGACTTTGACTCTTTGTACAGAATACAACCTATTCACACCTTCTCATCCTGTGATATTCATGTCATTATCTTTCCATAGATCTTCCATAGAGAATCCAGACACAAAACTGGAAATCTTTACCTACTTCTTTTAATGTGTTCAAGGTATCAGTCTAGCACACAAGCTGTCCTTATGCTGTCTCATTATCACTATGGAGACCTTTTCCATTGACATAGATTACTCATAATTTGTATTCCTCCAATATAATATTTTCTTATGATTTGCAGTTATATAGTACCTCCACAATAGTACTAACATTTTTAAAAGATGGGCTTGGGGAAGGAGGAGGAGCAGTAAACAACTTAGGATCATTTAAAGCATTATAGAATTTTTCAAATGTGATCCAGGCCAATTTTATCCTACTCAATCCTAGGCCCAGCTCATTGCTCATCTGCAATGCCTGCTTGATGTAAACACATCAGTGCTGTTCCATACATGTCATGTCACAGACTAGGCAATATATTTTTCTCCCACTTTATTTTTTTTCAGTGTAAAAGGTTAAACAAATCTTACCATTTGTATGATTTTTGCTGAGGATACTTTGTAGCGTTCTGTGGCTTCATGCAATGAATATGTCTGCAAATATGAACAATTACAGAATTTTAATACCAATAGGGTATTTTCCCTTGATTGGACTCTGCACAGAATGTCATTGATGATGCTTACAAATATGTTGGATACATACATACATACATACATTTCCTTGTTGTCCACCTTACTTGATGTCAGTTCTTAGGGGAATATTGAACCAGATTATCTTTGCAGATGCATCTGTCATAAATAATTGTATAATTTTGATGTACATATAGAGGACATTTGTGGGAACCTTCAAAGCTGTATGTTGTTCTATTGAGTTAAATACTTCTTAAAAATTGACCCAACAAGCTTGTATTTTCACACTTCAGCCAGTTGTGTGACTATAAATATGCTGTCTGCTATAGGAAATAGACTATGAAAGCCTGCCTGTTATGTTGTCATCGAGGATTCCTTTAAAGCAAGCATAGAAAATTCCCATAGAGGTTTTATAGTGATGAGAAAGAAGACATATGAGTTAGTAATAACTGATTTTTCAGATGCCTTTTTTTTTGCAATCATAAAAGTAGCTTCCATGACCTTTTACATTCTTTTGCAGTTTTCTCTTTGAGATATCTTGAAAATCAATCCCTAAATATCATTAATAATAATAATAATAATAACAGTAACAACAATAATGGCTAACATTCATGTAGTGCTTCAAGGTTTGCTAAGCCCAGTCACCCTGATGAATATCTGGTCACTGGACCCAGATGGCTCTGGAGGAGAAAGTGAGGCTGGTGACCTTGCACAGCCCTCCCTCACTCAAATCAAAGTCAACTGCAAGTCACGTCATCATTTCCCTGATGTCATGGTCCTCTTCAAAAACGAAGGACAAACACAACAAGTACTTTACAAAATATCTCATTTGATCTTCACAACAACTCTGAAAAGTAGATACTATTATTACCCCCTTTTGTCAGATGAGGAAACTGAGGGCAGGCAGAGGTTTAAGTGACTTATCCAGGATCACACAGATGATATAACTGTCTAAAGCTGCATTTCAATTTCATTCCTCTTGATTCACTTTGGACACTTTATTCCACCTAGAGTCACATCTATCACAGAGTTCTACTATATGTATTTAGGCAGGTCCAAACACTCTTCTCAAATTTATCTTCTTATGTACTTCAGTCATTTCCTTCTATGGCATATCAGATACTGAGGGGGTTAATCTAAATATGATGAACCTTTGCAGTTGTAGATTAAAATAGGCCACTACTAAAATACTAGTCAACCAATTTTACGTGAAGTTGTTGTCCTTTGTTTTCCAATTCTGTCTACAAGCACTCTCAGAATAATAAAGTGTATGTAGTTGGATCTCACAACATGTTTGAATGCCTCATAATGATATGGAGGTGACCCAAATGTAAAGCAGCTGAGTATAAGTTTACATTGGAGGAAGGGGAAGCCCAGATCATAACCTAGATAAGTTACTATTGTCAGCCATGATTTTTGATGTCAAATCTATTGATAACACACACACACACATACATATACATATATATGTACCAATATATGCAAAATGTATTTTACCCACAAGATCTTGTTCCTATATAGATCTTCAGTACAGATAGAGATGTTTGTATAAGATAACATACTCATGCATACTCATTGTAATTTCTTCCTTTTTAGTTTTTATTTTTATTCTTTTGCACCTTTGAATTTTCTCCAGAGCCCATTCTTTCAATTTCCCCTCTACAGTTACTTGTATAAAAAATAATCAGGGTCCTAAACACATAAGCAGAAAGGTCTCCACGTATGTACCTCAAATATTTGATAACTTTAAAGTTAGAGTGGACCAAAGGGAGGACAATAAAATATATATTGGGAAACACCATTCAGGTTCAAGAGTCAAAGTAACCAAAGACTTGTAAACAAGCCTTATTCCTGTACATTATGAATACTGCTTTAAGAAAGTGAGCCAGAAGGTACTGGGTGTGGCTAACAAAGAACATCTTAAAAAATGAAATTGATTCTATATTAATGCAGAGGAAATTATTAGTTTCAGATACAGCAATCAATTCCTAATTGTCTGCCTGAGTAAAGATAGAACAGTGACTAGCAAAACCAAATCAGAAGAAAAAATAAAGATAAGAAGACATTGCATGTAATTACAGTAGTTTTAACCTAGCCATTTAAAGACCCTAGAATTTGAAAAATTGGAAAGGGACAAAAGCAGGATCATAGGCAGAGAATTGTAAGGGACCACAGAGGCCACCGCCAGTTGCTGTGGTAAAGTAAAACATCTCCCAATGGCCAACTTTTGAGTGATGAGCCTTTCCACCTTTAGCTAGCCATCATTGGCTGCAGAAAGTCAGTCACTGAGATAATAGTTAAAGGCTTTCCAGTTTGTTTTGGAGCCACTAGGGATTGTGCTGTGCTGGTCTAAATCCAGGTTCACACCCATGGCATGCAGAGGCAATGGAAGCATCATTTGTGATACTTTATATAAAAGTTGAACATCAGTTCCTTGGTTTAGGAACCTAATCTCCTAAATTTCTGTGAGCCTCAGTTTTGTCATCTGTAAAATACTTCTAATACATGTCTCACAGGGTTCTTATAAGGATCAAATGAGATAATTAGCGTAAAGTGCATTATAAACCTTAAAGCACGACAGTGTTTTATATAACAACAGTAATAACAAATATAATTGATTATACTTATTATAATAATTACTATTCTTATTCACCATTGTTATTATTAATATGTCATTTAATTTTGTTAAATTCTAATAAATAGCTATAACAATAGTTTACAGCTATTATTAAAACTCATTTTTGCTATGGGAAAACAAAATTCAACTTACGTAGTTTCAACTTGTGGCACCTGTTCAAAAAACATAACAACTTGTGAGGTCTCCCTGTATGCAATTTGAAACAAATGAAGGACAAATATTTGTCACTGGGGAGCTAGAGAAAGGAAATATAGATAGATAATATAGAGAGATTAGGAGATCGGGAAAAGAGAGCTCAAAAGAAGATCAGATTTGTAACTTGGTCTCAATTCCAACCTCATACAACAAGCATTTACTAAACATCTGTTATGTGTACAACACTGTTTTAGATGCTAGGGTTACAAAGATACAAAATAGAAAATCAGTTCCTTCCCTCAAGGAGTTTGCCTTTTACTGGGAGTGTTCAAGAATATAATCTTAGGAAAGGTTTTGTTTCTCTTTTTCAATTATAGTTATCAAGTTTTTAGTTATTTTTCACATCAATAATGATAGTTTCATACTATTAAAGAGAAGGTGCCCCACTTTTCAGAGTGACATTGAATTAATGGCAATATACTGCATAGGCTAGTCACCCTGCTTCCCCACCCCACCCCACCCCACTATAGAATAACTAGCACTAAAAGTGCAAACATTGGCACACAATTTGTCCCTCTGGCTAAGCAGGGGGGAGTTGAGGAGGCAGACAGAGAATGGAGAAGCAGCTGTTGCCAATATGTGGGTGGAATATGTAACACTAAGTAAGGACTAAGCCATGCAATAATGGGAACAATTGAAATGATCCTCACCTCCACTTTGTTGAGGATATGACGATGAAACTATGGAACAAAATAAATGGATTTGGGGAAATAAAAACCTGAATGAGCTACCATGTAAAGAGGACTACTCAAATCATCCCTTTTAAAGACATAGATCTGGAAATGGAATGACTCTTGAGAACTAGGCTTATGTATAAGTACCAAAAGAAAAAACCCACTTAAAAAACTACCATTACTCAAGTCAAATTCTTAATTAGTTCAATTAAATAGAAACCCTACCAAGGGTGTGCTCCAGATTTTTCTTTGATGAATCTATGATTCAATAGAGTCATTGGTTCGTAAATCACAGGTTTGAAAGTTCATCTGTTTCATCTCCTTGCCTTCAAGTAAAACCACCTTTAAACTACTCCAAGTATACGAGTGACACAGATCCACCTTCACAAACACTAAACAATTTGCTACTCACTCTGTTCCTATTCAAGCTCTAGCCCATTAACTCCTCTTCAATGCTCTACTTTCCCACATAGAGATTACTGAGGTTCAGAATTGTGCTTATCAGATTTCTGTCATCTGTCAGAGTACTGTCATCATATCTCCCAAAATACCAACACTCATCTGTCAGGATCAGCAGTAAGGCCCAGGAACATCTTACACAGTTACGTGAGATGCGGAAGCCTCAGCAGAATACATCAGCTTTTACCTAGTTCCAGTATTTACAAACCAAGGCTGACCCAGGCAGTTCACTCAACCCTATACAGACCTTGCATTAATTCTCTCTCAGCTTTCACAAATCACATCACTTTAACTGTATGCTCTGTTGCATTGGTCTCATGTGATCATTTACTCTACCAATATCCTACTCTCATTTTCTACACAGTCTCATCAATGGTTCTATGCTACAAAGCAAACACTCAAGGCTGGGTCTTGCACCACCAAAGCAAAGCAATCATAATGAATCCTCTTTAAGTTCATTATCTCAGAACCATTGTGAGGAAAATTCTCTTGACCTCTTTGTAGAGGCATCCACATCAATTGGGGTATGATGACTGTGGGTCAAAGACAGAAGACTGAAAGCAAAGAGATTTATTAGCATGCTAAAAAAGGCTACAATCACAGACTAGCAATTTAAGCTTCTCAGCATATAGATTTTCAGGCTCACTAAGAGCACCCAGCTAATATGTAGAATTCTGTGGCGTCTTAGGATTGATAAATTAAGCATTTCATGTGAGAAGGAGTAGAGAAAGAAGGGGGATTAATTAAGGGAGAAAGAATTACAATTTGCATTTGCAATGCAATTAGAAGGACTTATTATTAGAATAAGATAACATTCCCAGTTCAGACAAGGAGATAATGGTGAATGACCAAATACTTTTACAATTGTGAAAGAAATCCTTTTAGGTTTTTAGGTTTTCTTATCCAAGGACAGTAAGTAGTTTTTATTATAGTAGAGAAGGCCATCATTTTGTTTTATTTACTTAGTAGGGGTTGGGGGTTTTCTACCACCACATGGTTGGGGGGATTAGTCCATGAAGATATTATAAAATAAGTATGGTTCTTATTTCACACACACACACACACACACACACACACATACACACATACACACACACTAAGCTAAGCTAAGCTAAGCTAACTAAATCTCCCCTTCTGGGTTCCAGGGGTATCCCTGAGGGATTGGAATGTCTCTTTCTAAATGCTATAGACTTGAACTCTCATTATACATGTGTCTCTACCAGTTTTACCCACCAGTAATAAACAACCCACTTGTATTTAACCAATTAATATAAATTAGCTTTTGCAAAGGGATATTTACATTGAGGTTGTAGCAAGAACAAAAGCACAAACATTCTTTCCCTAGAAAAATTACTTGGGCATACATTCTCCCTTAAACCCTTGGTCTTCGAGGAGAGTGGACTCAGGCTTAATATAGTTCCTATATACCATTGTTCCCATCAAATTCATATCCAAAAGTGGTATCACTGCTAGAGAAGTTTCTATCACAGCAAATGCTGGCCTTGATTGTCAAGCCTCAAAGCTGGGCTGGAAACAAAAACATGTATGGACTCTATTTCCAAACTTCCTGAATCTAGAGTATCTTGCTCTTCTGACCTTTCAAAATTCTCAAGGTAACAGTCATCTCTTTCACCTAAAACTAAAGAATGAATCCTGAATAAAAGAATTGAAGCCTGTATTCAAAGGCCATGTGTTGCTCCTTCCCCTACTGACCATTATATCTCTTCTCTCACTAGACATCAGGTGGGACAAAGTCACCTGAAAACAGGGCTCTGGTCTGCTATTATGTTTTGAATGAACTTCCAGTTTTACCTTTGCAATCAATTGAATAAGCCCCTCTTCATTACATATTAAAGGAACTAGAGCCAGTTACAGAATATCTACACATTTTCCATCTCTCTGATGTGGTTTGGGGTTTCTGGGAACCCTGAAATGCCAGGGTAGAGGGAGGTCCACCTGGAAAGAATTCAAGCACTCAAGCTGTCTTCCAGTCAAAGTGGCAAGGTTTATTATAACTCCAATAGTGCAAGCAACATTTCTAGTGAATCTGCAACTTAATAGAGATAAGAATGATACTTACATTAACAAAAAAAAAAGATGGTTAAAAGATCTGGATGGGATTAAGGAGTGGCAGATAGCCTGGGGTGTGCCAGATGCCCTGGGCAAGACTCTAGTGATCTGGGCTGCTGAAATGTGTGGGGAAACTCAGGAACTGGGTTGCTTTCAAAGACATAGTCTTTTCCTTTTAGGGGTCTAGGTCCCATCACCCCGTCATTTCCAAGGCCTTTCATTATACATTATCAGAACTCTCCAGGAAGCAGGCTCCCTATTCTTTTCCATGTGAAAAATTGCACAGAAGTACAATGGATTCAAGGGCTAGTCCGCCATCATATGATAGTAATCAGGGTCAAGAGCCCATCTTAAAGTTTTTTGCACATTTAAAAGCGAGGTTATTTTGTTCTTTAGTTTTATTTCTTATCTCCTTTTGTTATGCAAATCAACTCATTTGTATTTTCTCATTAGAATGCAATTCAACCACTATTTACTAGCTCAAAAAAAAAAAAAAGCACCTAATTGGAACTCTTATAAAAGCTAAATTATTTGTGGATGTGCCTAACAGCTCTGGACAACTGCTTGCCCCCACCATCTTGCTCATATATCTTTCTGCCTTTCAATATGTATATGACCACAGACTAACATTAAGAACCTTTAAAAAAATCAATAGAAGGAAAATTTCACAATCTCCTTCAATAACTTGAATTCACCTTAAGTCTAACTTGAAACTCCCAGATCAGTTTAGCTTCTTTTGTTCCACTTTGTGCAATAAGTAGAAAATAGACTCACCAGATAAGTAGGTTGTCATGTCCTAGAAGACATCAGTAAGTTGACAATTCTCCAAAAGAAATTATTTCAGTATCTTTGGATTTTCTACATAGGTTTTATTCTCCAACTCTTTAATCATCTTTATTATCTTCCTTTGAAACCTCTCCAAGTTCTTCACATTCTTCTCCAACTATGAAGTCCAGAAATAGATATGGTATTTGAAGGCTCAATAAGGATCTACATTTTTAAAAATATGGCTATCTATTTTTAACAGCACTACTATCTTAATTTAATAGTAAACAAGAATGTAAAGAAAAGTTTAGAACTTCCAAGCATTAGTGAAACAAATTATTATCAGAAAGCTCTCATTACTGTAATTATCATTTAATACCTTATTACTTCATTACCCTCTACCGATTGATAAAATTAGTCAGTAAGTCAACATTATTAATCACCTGCTATGTGCCAGACAATGTGATGTGAGATGTGGAAGGAAGAAATAGAATTCTTGGAAAATGTCCTGGATATTTTTTTTTTAGCAAAGTAGGAGATAAGTTGAGGGGATTAAAGAATAATGGGACATTTGAGGAGGCATGAAAAAGCTTAATAAAATCCTCTGTGTTGAGCAAGATAATGAGTCAATTAGGGAATTATAAAATGATTGCCTTGCTCAACAATGGCCCAGTTGAGATTATTTACCATAAATTTGTAATGGATCCATAGTTTTGTGATTTTCCCTAGCTTCATTCAGCAGCATATGAGTAACAGTAAAGGTATGGGGAGTGGGAATAATCCAAGGCTGAGGTTTGGCAGGGTAAGATCAGTGATAGGATAAAGGGGCAAGATACTTGAGAGAAGACAATTAACAGTTGAAGTGGTTCACCAAAAAAAGTCAAGATGAGCAAGAGAAGGGAGAACAGCCTTTGCAGGGGTAAATGCCTGGGAAAGAACAGATTGGGTCAAGGCAGTGGCAGTCATGGTGAAGACAAAGAGCAGGATTTGGGGTTACAAGGCAGAGGGAGAGGTGGAATGACCGCAGACTATAATCAGATAAGGGAATTTCAGAGTTCATGAACATGGAAGTTACGCATTTGTGGGTGACGGCAAGATCAAGGATATGACCTCTCTATGTGTAGTTAGAGTGGGGTAGAAGAGTATGGTATGTGAAATGAGTAAATTGGGGAAGAGAAAGATCAGGGTGTTTGAGGGAGTACCAATATGTATTTGAAAGTACCCAAATATAAAGGTAGGAGTTGGGGAGAAGACTGTGAGGTAGGCACTGAACTCACTGAGGAAAGAAGGAACATTTCCTGGATGATGGTAAACAGCTACTGGAATTTGTATTGGGTGGCAGATATGGATTAAATGAACCTCAAAGGAGGAGATGTTACTAAGTGATGGGAGTAGAGAGTGAGCTTGGGAGTGGCAATGGGGAACAAAGAGTATTCCAACTTCTTCACCTCAACAACTAAGTTGGAGGGGAATACATTAAAATACAATTAGTGCTGAACAGGGAAGCTTTGTCACTAGGAGGGATGCAGGGTTTAGTGAGAGTCAGAAAATGGAAGGAACAAGAAAGGAAAAGTTAAGCTGTGTTACCTACGGAGCAAGCATTCCAGAAAGCATTATGGAAGAGGTGGGTAGCTTTAGAGTGGGACATTGAAGAAGGGTTGGGTTAAGAGGGAGGTAATAAGAAAGTGGGCAGTGAGGGTGAAAGAATAGGGTTTAATTAATGATAGCCTGAGTTTCAACCCCTCTGGGTGGGGAGTATATGACCTAGTGAGAGTTTGTTAATTATTGACCAGTGGCTTCAAGTGGGTTCACCAACATCCCTAGGGTTCTGGCCTCAGGATAGAGTCCTCTCAAGAGGTTAGGCAGTTCAGGCTATCGACCAGAGGAGGGAGCCAATGAAATACCATTTCTCTCTTTTCTCCCCATTCTTCTGCAGTCTGCAATCTGAACTTCTACCATGCCCAAGAAAATTCTTCATCTTAGAGTTCACTCTAGCCCTTGAATTCACACATTGGAAGTACACTCTGTTTCTGCAGCCTCTCCCCAACCCTCACCCTTTTCAGCTTCCCTTTATATGTTATCTTCCCCCATTAGAATATAAACCCCCTGAAGGCAGGAATCCCTTTTCTTTCTTGTATTTTTAGTATTTAGCACAATGCTACCTAGTAATTTGTGGCTGTTTAGTTGTGTCCTACTCTTTATGACTCCCTTTGAGGTTTTCCTGGCAAAGACACCAGAGTTATTGGAGTGCTTTGTTATTTCCTTCTTTAGCTCATTTTTTTTTTTTTTTACAGATGAAGAACTGCGTTCCTCAAACAGAGTTAAGTGATTTACCCAGGGTCACACAGTAAGAGTCTAGGACTTGATTTGAACTCAGGAAGATGAATTCCTGACTTCAGGTCTTTCACTCTATCCACCTAGCTGCCCCTCCCTACCAAGCACATAGTAAGTGCTTGGGGTGTATGGGGTGTTCAAGGAGGACTAGCACCTCTCATGTAAGGGCTTGCCAAATGCTTTTCAGTGATGGTTATCCACCTGCCACTCAATTCTCACCTGTGCTTCCAAGAAGCTGTAGTATGTGCTAATGACCTTGTGCACCTGCCTCACTTAAATCTAATTCATGTACAAGTCAAGGCACCATACTATGATGTCATTAGTCCTCTTCTAAACTAAGGATGAGCAACAGTAAGTGCTTAATACATGCTAGGTGACTGACTGCCTTTTCCTGCAGGTGGGCCAGGTCAAAAAACCAGTTGAGGAAACATGATGGAAAGGCAGGCAGAAACAGGTCAGGCCAGAAGATGGATGAAGGGAGAATGATTGATTGGCATCTTTCTCTGTCCCCTAAAGACGGGAAGAGGCCTGACCCCCAGAGACCTGCGGTTGATGGAAAGACATCTCTCTCTCTCTCTGTCCCCTTAAGGGAAGAAGGGTCCTGAATTCAGCGGCCCTCATCTTTCTCTCTGTGTCTGTCTGTCTATCTATCTGTCTGTCTGTCTTTCTCTGTCTCTCTACTCTCCCACCTCAGAATTTCTGTACTTGGCATTTTTCTTTGAGATTCAGATAAGAAGCCTAATGTAATCATTTGAAAATACAGGTCTGTCATCTTTAGGGTCTTTACTAAACATTATAATCTCAATTTGCAGAAGTTATTCTCCACAGTTTTAGATGCTTTTATTGATATAAATTTTTCACTGAAAGGCCATGTGTTTGCTGCTTGTTAAATACTCCCATTTGATGTGCATTTTATTTCAATTCAGCCTAACATAACACTACACTGGCCAAGTCTAAAATGAAACTCAAACTGATTTATCCCAACAATGTTTATAAAAATGTGGATTTATTATTATGTGAACTACTCACAGATAAACCTTTTATCCAGGGAAAAAAATAGGGAAAAATAACACTACAAAATGACTCAAAATGAATATATAACCAGATTATCTGAAATAAGTTAAAATAAATATATTCTATCTGAAATACACATGTGTACTAACAGTAACGAGCACATTCATAGTGAAATACTAACAAATATTTGCTACATCCTATGGTCCTTTGGACCTTATTTGCCCTGATGCTCCACCCTTCAGATCTTTGGGCACCACTGTCCTACCTTCTGATACACCCTAAGAGCTTCTGGGACTTGCCATATATCTGACTGCTGAACTCTTAGAACATGTGGACCTTTCTTCAAAATTATACTCAACACCATCAGCCCTCTTCCACTTTCACAATGGCTGAGAGGTAGAAAAGGTGGTAGAGGGTGCTAACAATCAGGGAACTCCTAGGTTGTCTGCAAATACTAAGTAATCCTCTAGTATTCAGTGAATTTTTTTTATTTTAATTTTTTTTTTTGGTAATTTACACATTTATTAAACATTGACTATGTGTAAGGCACTGCGTGAGGCTCTAGAACACGAAGACAAAAACAAAACTATCTGTTCCCTTTCCACCTGGCGTTTACTGTGAACAACAAATACAAAGCACATTGAGGAGAGACAAATCATTCATAACTTAAATGATCAGGGAAGGCTTCAAGGAGGAAGTAGTGCCTAAGCTAAGCCTCAAAGGAAGGAAAGGATCTGAAGAGGCAGAGATGAAGAGGGAGTGCATTCCAGATATGGGGAATGTACAAAAGCTGCAAACTATAGGATTATGTGTTTAGAATTGGAAAGGACCTTAGAACCACACTGAGTCCAAACTTCTTATTTTACAGATGAGGAAACTGAGGCACAGAGTGGTTAAGTGACTTACCTAGGTCACACAGCGAGTAAATGTTGGAGATGGGATTTGCATTCAGGTCTTAGTGATTCAGAATCCAGCAGTTTACACTATGCCTCTTGGCTGTTCTCTATAAAAATCTAACAGAGATTCTCAGGATTCAGCGTGAGGCTTAATCAGGCAAATATGGATGCTCTACCACTGGACTATTACCTTCCCCACACACACACACACATACATACACATCAAGCTCAAGAGTAGATTGATTAAATATCAAGTTCAAGAAACAGATAATAGCTTTGTCACAATGGATTGTAAAGGACACAGAATTCTAGGCTAAAGAGTCTGTATTTATGAAGAGCCAGTGAAAGATTTTGAACAGGGAGGTGACATACCCAAACTTAAACCTTAAAGAGAATATTTTGGCATCTCTGTGGATTGTGGATTAGGGACTGGAAAGGTTGGAAGCAGAAAAGCCAATTAAAAGACTATTCTGAGAGGGTGGGGTAAAGGCACAGGTCTCCCAAATTCCCCTCCAAACAACTTCAAAATAGTGCCTCAAATTGAATTCTGGAGCAGCAGAACCAACAAAAGATCTGACCTTTGGAGAAACAATTTTCTAGGCCAAGACAACTCAGGAGGTGGTCAGGAAAAGGTCCGTCTCACTGAGGTGGTAATTGGGCCTGGGGAGCATAATGCAGTGTAAGCTGCACCCAGCAAGCCAGCAGTGGTTTTGGGAGCTCTCAGATCACAGATGGCAAGGGAATCTGACAACTAGTCAGAAGAAGATTACAGAGGTCCCTTTGCAGTCACTGGTGGCAGGATTGTATTGCATTGCCCAAATAGGGATCCAGATCACAGTGCCAGGGTGAGGAAGAGTAATAGCATACTAGCATTTGCAGCTGCAAGGGAGTAAAGATCCCTTTCACAGTTCCAGAGTTGAAAATAGTGTTTGTGATCACTCACAGACCAGAGCACAAGGCAGGCAGAAGAACGGTGAATACACCTTTCCTTAGAAAAACTGAAAACTCACAGATCCTCAGAACTAGCTCTGAAAATAGCAGCATGAAAAATCTGAAGCTTGGGACAGTGCTGTGTCCACCCCAGGAGCAGGGCCCAGCTTTAACATAAAGTTAAAAGTCAGAAAAATGGGCTGGGAAACGAGCAAACAACAAAAAAAGAACCTGACTATAGAAAGTTACTATGGTGACAGGGAGGATCAAGACGCAAAGCTAGAAGACAATGAAGTCAAAACAGCTACAAGTAAAGCTTCAAAGAAAAATGCAAATTGGTCACAGGACCAAAAAAAAAACTGAAAGAGCTCAAAAGCGATTTTAAAAATAAATAAGAAAGGAAGAGGGAAAAATGGAAAAAAGAAATGAGGGCAATACAAGAAAATTATGAAAAGAGAGTCAACAACTTGATAAAAGAGGCATAAAAAATACTAAAGAAAATAATATCATAAAGAGCAGAATTGCCTAAATGGTAAAAGTCTACTGAAGAAAAGAACTCTTGAAAAAGCAAAATTGGCCAAATAGAAAAAGAAATGAAGAAGGCACTGAAGAAAAAAACTCATTGAAAAGTAGGATTAGCCAAATGGTGCAAAAGCTCACTGAAGAAAATAATTCCTTGGAAATTAAATTTGGGCAGGTGGAATCTAATGACTCCATGAGACATCAAGAAACAATAAAACAAAAATGAAAAAAAATGAAGAAAATCTGAAATATCTCTTTGGAAAATAGATCTGAAAAATAGACTGAAAAGAGATGTTTTAAGAATTATTGAACTATAATAAAAGCTATGAAAATGAAAAGAGCCTAGACATCTTATTTCAAGAAATTATCAAGGAAAACTGACCTGATATCCTAGAACCAGAGAATAAAAATAGAAATAGAAGAATCCACTGATCACCTCTTAAAAGAGATCCTAAGATGCAAACTCCCAGAAATAGTATGTCCAAATTCCTGAAGTCCCAGGTCAGGGAAAAAATATAATAAGCAGCCAGAAAGAAATGATTCAAACATCAAGGAGCTGCAGTCAGGATAATACAAGATTTAGCAGCTTCTACATTAAAAGATGGGGTGGGGGAGGGCAGCTTGGAATTTAATAATACAGAGGGCAAAGGAGCTAAGATTATAACCAAGAAAAATATCAAGAATATCAGGGAATCAATGACATAAAATGTGAAGGAAGGTGGCCTAACAGCATCAGATCTCAAACTGTATTACAAAGTGGTAATGATCAAAACAATCTAGTTGTTGTTGTTGTTGTTGTTGTCTTCGTCGTCGTCGTCATTCCTCCTTCTTTTCAAAGAGGGCCAATGACATCACAAGGGTGATGTGTTGACTTATAAGTGAAATAAATTCAAGTGAGACAGATCTGAGCAAAGTTATCAGCCTCTCTCTCTCCTCCAGAGTCATTGGAGTCCAGTGGTAAAACAAAAGTCAAGACAACTAGCGATGGTACAAGATGCGGTTGGAGACACTGGCCTTTCTAAATTAAGTTCTTTCCCAGGTCTCCGTTTGTCTGAGGCCACACCCATTCAATTACTAAGGGCTAGGACTGAGACAAAAGATGACCCAATTTACCATCCCAAAGATATCAATCTGGGAGGGAAAGAGTTTCTAGCCAGAACAGAAAACAATCGCTATTTACTCTCATTCTAAGCCATCAAAATGTAAACAATGAGTCACAGAGGTTTGGGATATGCCTATTATTAGCCATTTGATGAAAGCCAGAATGATTTGGGTTTAAAGGCATAGTCAAGTAGCTCCACTTAAAACACAGCTTTTTTTTTTTAAATCTGTTTTTCCAGATTTATATTTCAAGAAATCAAAAATAAAAACTGAACAGGAAAAAAGTAAATTGCCCCAGCTTTTTTGAAAAAAAAAATCAAAAGAAGAAGAAGAAGAAGATGATGATGATGATGAAATATAACAACAGCATTTCCCAATTTCTAATTAAATTGGCAGATTGGGTCCCCAGAAGGCAGCTACTACTACTCTCAGACAACATGGTAAAGATAGTTAATATAAAATCTTCTCCTAATAGTCCAGTTTGCTCCTTCCCACAAATACACACAGCATCCATGGGAGAAGCAGCTCTTTTTTTGATTGTAATAAAAAATGGGTAATTAAGAGGATGCCCATCAATTGGGGAATGGCTAAACAAGTTATGATAAATGATTGTGATGAAATGCTATTGTGTTATAAGAAATAACAAGCAGGATGCTTTCAGAACAACCTGGGAAGACTTATGTGAACTGATGCAAAATGAAGTGAGCAGAATCAGGAAAACATTGTACACAGTAACAGCAATATTGTGTGATGATCACCTGTGAAGAATTTAGCTAATCTCAGCAATACAAAGATCTGAGACAATTCTGAGAGACTTATGAAAAATGCTATCCTCCAGAGAAAGAGCTGATGGAGTCTGAATACATATCAAAGCATATTTTTAAAACTTCATTTTTCTTGTTTATTTGTTTGGGTCTCTGTTTTCTTTCATGACATGGCTAATATGGAAATACTTTTTGCATGACTACACAGGTATAATCTATATCAAATTGCTATCCTGCTTAAAGAGGGTGTGGGGAAGGATGGAGAGAATTAAGAACTCAAAAAAATTTTTAATGAACATTTAAAAATGTTCTCATATGCAACTAAAATATATTAAAAATTTTCCCCAAAAGAGAGACTATTTTAATACTGCAAGTAAAAGAAGACGAGGACCTGAACTGCAGTGATGATCCATGAGTAGAGAGAAGGGAGTGAATGGAAGTGAAAGTTGTAGAAATAGAATTGACAAGATTTGGCAACTGACAGAATATTGGAACGAAGTAAAGAAAGACTCCTGGTTTATAAGGTTAGTTACTAGGAAAAAGGGATCACCATTAATAGAAAAAGGAGGAGAGGAAAATGATGTTTCCTTTTCAACATGTTGAGTTTGAGATCCTATAGAACATCAAGGCAAAAAAGCTCCATATACCTTGAAATTCCTGTTATTTTGATATGAATGGGCATAGGGGAAAAGAGGTAATTGTTTCTGACCTCCTGACAAGAAACAAAAGATCTAGTCTGGTTGTATGAACTCTGGAGGTCCTTTACCTCATACTTGCTGGTGGGAAAGAGAATAGAGGTGACTTGGGGCTCTTACACCTGCCAGCATTAGAGCAAAGAGTTAAGAAGAGGCACAGAGACATGTTCTGAGATAAATACAGGTGAAAATTCCAGCACTTAGCCTGTGAGACTCTCTGCACTCTTTGGAGAGGAGTGGAAAGACTGACCCTTTCTACTCTCTACACCTTTATAGCTTGGGAGGTTTAAATTTGATTGCCCAAACTATGTTCCTGTTATGGTAATTAGGTGGGACTTTTTTTTACTGTTTTTTCTTTTGGAATGCTGAGGTAATCAAGTACCTTTGATGAGTTTTGCCTTTCAAATGTAGTGGCAAGCAAAGTGGACTTTTTGTTGCCTTTGTTTTGGAGTGCTTCTCAGCACTAAGGAAGTACAGATCTCATTTTATTCTTACAAAAACTGTAGGAAGTAAACAGCAAGTATTACGATTACAGAATAGTGTTGGAAGGGAAATTAGAGACCACCTAGTCTAATCTCCTCAGTTTATGACTCAGGTCCAGAAAAAGAAAAAGACTAGACCAAAGTCACATAGATAGTAAAGTAGTAGAACCAGGTCTTCAGACTCCAAATCTATTGATCTAACGAGTATACCACATGTTCTTGGTACCATTTCACATAAAGAGAAACTGAGACACAGACTACTACGTATCACAGAATCACAATCTAATAATTCTCATGTGTGTCCCCCTCCAAGTGAAGCAGCAATTTAGGAGATGGTATCAGGTTTTTTCAAATGCTAGTCCAGTGGCCTCAATCATAGGCACCAGATACTGAATTTTCTCTGGGTCAATTAAGTTAATTTTCTAAACATATTTATTTAACTATACATTGGGTTTTTTTTTTTTTTGGTTTTTTGTTTGTTTGTTTTTACAGAAGCTCTTAGAAGCATATTAATGGACTCCGAATGGAGAGAAGAATATTTTCAATTTCTCTCCTCTGTTCAAAGTCTTGGTTCTTAAGTGAATTACCAGACTAAGAATGGGGTTCAGCAAACATTTTTTGTTTAACTAGCTACAATTTCTTCCTCAGAGCAGATATTTGGATTTTGAATGAAACACACAGAGAATATGCAAGTGTATTTTCAAGAACTTCTTGTCTTCTACACATCTTACAAGAGTTGAGGTTTTATTAACTTATCTTCAAATTTTCAGAGGCTGGTAGGTGACACAGTGGACGAGAGAACTAGACCTGGAGTCAAGATGACTTGAGTTCAAATCTAATCTCAAATAGCAAGTGGGCAAGTCATTTAACATCTGTTTGCCTCAGTTTTCTCAACTGCATAATAACAGTGCCTACTGCCCCGGGTTGTTATCAGGATCAAATGAGATAATATTTGTAGAGCATTTAGGACAGTGCCTGGCAAGTAGTACAATGCTTAATAGATGTTTGTTCTCTTCCTTTCCCCCTATGCCTAAACAAGATGATCTTCTCACTTGTATTTGGTATCATTGATGCTGAGTCTTGAATACTTTACCCAATACCCAGAATATCATTGGTGCTCGAGAATATAAATTCTATTTACTCTCCCCCCACTTTAAAAAAAAAATTGATATCCTGGTTTGGATAAAAAAATAGAAAGAAAGAAAGAAAGCACGGCAAACCTTCTTAAAATGTTCACCCAGCTTTTGGACATGAAAGAGCTCTAACAGAATAACATTCTGATGAGCTAAGTGTAAATGAACCAGAAACATGCAGATTAAATTTCTCTCGCAACACACATGGGTTTAAAAATTAAGGGGAGAAAGTACTTGGCAAAATGTGCTCAATGGTTTTGCCAAACCCCCAAATGTTTGAAAGATAGTTGGAGACATTTCGTGAATCCTAAAACCCCACTAGGTCACTCATTCCTACAACTCCCACAAGGTACTCCCTAGTATTTCCCTCTTGTTTAAATTTTGAAGGTTCTATTAGAGTAGTAAAAGAATGGAATTTTCTAAAATTCTTCATCACCTGAAAAGAGAAAGAAAATCATCTTTGGCTAAATTTATATTTTTCTGAGAAATAAGTCTCAAACACTATATTATTCTAGTGACCAGTAATTACATAAAGGGCTTGATTTTTAAAGGGTAGATCGACTACAGCTGAGTAATAAAATCTTTGTTTTGACTAGTCAATGGATCAAAAGCCTGAGGAAGTCACAGAGGGAGTATTTACATATAGCATGATCTACCATCTATTTTGTTACAAATGTTCTCTAACATGGGGCCAGTTTAAAAAAAAAAGACATACACACATAACACAACAAAACAGAACATTCAACTTTACGAGTTTCCTTGTACATAAAGTCATTTTACAGAGTGAACGGTTGGTTTGATTTACACAATTGTGACTATTGCCCCATCCTTTTACATGTGTAATGCAGATAAAAGTTTATGACTTAAATTACCACAGGATTACATTCCATGCTTTCTTGGTTTTCCCCTAGACATATCTTTAAAGCTGGGCAGAAGTACTCACATCTACCCCCAGGTAATGGACTCCTCTGTGAACCCTTTGGAGAGCAGAGAGAAGGGAGAGGAAGCGTCCTAAGTTTTAGAAGTAGAAGGGATCTTAGAGGTCACCTAGTCCATGCTTTTCCTTATACTGATGAGGAACCTGAGGCCTAGATAGTTTAAATGGTTTGCTCAAAAATCAAACAGATAATAAGTGGCAGAGGCAGTTCAACAGACCCCTAAGTCCTGATTGTAGTTGCTGTCTGTCTTTTCTCCGTTCAGTTCTGATGAAGAGTCTTATAGGATCACGAATTTAAAGTTGGAGGGGACAGGAGAGAAAATCTAATGTCCAAGCCCTTCATTTTACAGATGAGGAAACCAGAGTCCAGGGAGGTTAAATAGCTTTGCTAAAACCACACAAGTAGTAAGTGATGGCCAAGATCCAAATCTTGATCCATTGCCCCCATACCTCGTACTTTCTCCACTGGGCTGCTAGGTGGAACAGTGATACAGTGCTGGGCCTAGAAGCAAAGACTCATTTTCCTGAGTCCAAATCTGGTCTCAGACATTTACTACCTGTGTGATCCTAGGCAAATCACTTAACCCTGTTTGCCTCAGTTTCCTCAGTGGTAAAATGAGCTAGAGAAGGATATGGCAAATCACTCTAATATCTTTGCCAAGAAAACCTCAAGGGGTTACAAGAGTTGGACATGACACAACAACAACCATAACCACAACTACCACAACCACAACAACAGTTTTTCCACTATACTAGGCTGTCTTCTCTGTAAAACTAACTAGTACAGCTTACAAATGAATACAAAAAGAAAAATTAAAACAGTCCTTGCTCTCAACAAGCTCACACTCTAATTGGGGGAGACAACATAATAGCAACAACAACAAAAGGCCAGCCACAGTGCTGCTGGCAAAGCTTGGAAGCCCTAAGAGAGCTGCAGTGAGTTGGGTGCTTAGGTAATTAAGCCTAATTGGCTTATGAATGAATGAAGTGAAAATGGGTTTTCATTTTCAGTTTTGAGAAGTGAAAATGTTCTTAAAGCTGTGCCTCAGAATCACCAACTTTTGTTTTTGCCACATAGGAAATTCATCCTACGTCAATAAGCAAATCTTTCAATGTTCTTGCAACCTAAACTTGAACTGCATTAAGAGGCTGTCTCTTCGGAGCCTCATGGTCACTTAGCATCAGTCTTCGTGACAATTTGAGACTACCAAGAAAACTTGGTAGCCAATTCTGCTAATAACTGTGATTTTTGCTGACCTTTGTCCTGAAAAGAATAGTTTTAAATAGCCCTGTTAGTCTCTCATTGTTGCCTTCTAAAAGCCCATTTTTTGTTTCCATAAACACCAAAATATTCATAGCAGTACTTTTCGCTGTAGCAAGGTATTAGAAACAAAATGTCGGTTTCTATTGGGTGGGGAATGCTTAAACAAATTTTGACATATATAGGAAAATTATCATCTAAGAAGTGATGAATATGAGAAACTAAGAGAAATGAAGGAAAACTTTTTAACTGATAAAACATGAAATAACAGAACCTGGGGGAAAAAAACACATATGATGACTCCAAAAGATGTAAACAAAAAGAACAATCAATAAAGTAAAGCTTGTTGCTGTGTAATTGTAATGACCAATCTTGTCCTTGATTAAGAGGTAAAAAATACAGGTCCCTCCAATTTGCTGGAGATGAAGAACTATGGGCATAGAATGCTGCATATGCTATCAGATGGTTTTGTTTAACGTTTTTTTTTTCTTTGTATAAAGGAGAGCCCACTGGGTTAGTAGGGTTGAGGTATACACATACACACACAGATAGATAGATACATACATACCGACCTACATACATCTATACATAGCTTTCCAGGAATGATTGTGATTTTTAAAATAGGGATAAGAACTGAACCAGTAACATTATTGACTAGGGAACTTCCCAGGGGAGGACATTTCCTCTAACACAGGTTAACACTGGGCCTGCAATTTGAGAATTAGTTGCTTTGGTCGGTGAAAAATTAAGTGACTTGTCAAGATCATACGAGTATGATTCAGAAGCAGGACTTGAACCCCAGGTCTTTGTGTTTGGCTCTCTATCCACTAGTCCATGCTGATTTTCAATTAAAAATAAAAACCTCAGTCTGAAATAGAGAAAAAATAAAACACCCACCAAAAACCCTGTTTTCAGATAAGTATAGCTACCCAAGCACCTTTCAGATCTTTCTACAAATATTTAAACAGTGATAGAGAGATAAATCATGGTAAGTGGACTTAGCCTGCAGGACTTTACAGAGCAAAGAGTCCATCCACCTGATGCTGTTTGATGGGGGTTGGAAGCTAGATAGGGCCTGGCAGAGAATGGGGCAGGAAACTCCTTCAGATTTCATTTCCCTCACAGCCCGGCCTCTCAATGGATCCCTGAAAATCCTGGCATCATTTACCTGACTTAACCAATGTTAAACAAATACTGGTTTGCACTCTGGCCTCTAGTTTGCTCTTCAAGAACAGGGAATGCTTGCTGTCTTGCCCAATCAGCTTTTGAATTCACAAATGCAGCCTGTCTAACCTTGACTTGCCAGGTAGAGGTTATCCTTCTAAATCTTTATCAGCAGGATGCTCCCTGAAAGCTATAAACTGCGGGATATTTCCTACCCCTTACTTAATCCTCAGCACTGTTGTAGCTCAAATATGCCTGCCATTCTCTATTAAACAGGATGACAAGAAGTTAAATTGCCTAGACCATAAAAGAAATACTGCCCCTTTTTCATAATGGAGAATCTGACTTCCTCCCTTTGGTCTTAATGCAGTAGCATAGTTCTAATGGAAGATTGTGCCTTCCCAACACCAAAATGAACAACTGGTTCTTCAGGCCCCTGCATATAAGCTCAAATAAAAGTTAGGGGGAAATTGGTTACCTATTTAGTTTGTGATGATCAGCTTGAATTATTTGAGCATTTAGTCAAAAGAGTCAAACCAGTAGCCCTAGGCCCTAAGGCCTTAACAAACTAAAAGCCAGCTTCCAATGCCCCAACTGTACCCAATCAAACTAGTAGGAGGGTTTTCCTGGAAGGGCTGGTTCCAGAACCACAATAGCTGGTCAATCCTATCCAGGGTGTTCCGGAGTTTGATTTTCAATGTGAACATTTACATTTCACAAATCAGCAAACACTACAAATCAGGGCTTGATTTATTGTTTTGTTGATTATGTAGACTTAAGGAAGTGATAGAGAAAATGTTAATCATGCAGATTAGACTGCTTACATTTTTATCCTTTGGAGGACTGATTGTTAAATACCTACCAGCACACTCCTGGTCACAGCACATTTCCAAGATCTACAGATCTTTTGGTCCCAGATGATGTCACTCACTGTTTCTCTTGTAGTCTAATGATGCTTTCTCCCTCCCCCCTCCAATATATACAGTGTTCATATGCCATTTCAAAAATGCTTCTGAATTAGAAATAAAATTTTAAGCAAAGATACATTTCCTTCAATATATCTATATTTCTACCTATATATATATATATATATATATGTATGTATTTCTATTTAATGCATTATTTTCTCTCTGAAATTTCTCTGAATGCCAATAGCTTATACTTGAGCTGAACCAGTTTGGGTACCAGAGGCACTAGAAGGAACAACTGTAGCAATATATGGACCTTTCATATGAGGCAAAGAGAGTATTAGAGGTATAATGGACCTCGGATACTATATTGTCTCTGGTTAGGATTATAGCCAACTACAGTACAGTATATCCATTACTTGTGAGTGGAGGGCATGAGGAAGGAGAGTGGGGAGAGAAACAGCACGATTAAGGTCATTGAGAAATAGTCCCCATAAATATGGGCATTTCTATAAGGTTGCAAACATTTTTAAACTGATCTAGTATATAAATTTCTCCCATGATTATTGTCCCTGAAGGAGTCCCTTCAGACAACAGCTCTTGCTTTATAATGGTTCTGCATAGTACAAACCCTCAGCATCTTTATTCGGTTAAATATTTTATCATTAGACTCAAGGTGTCGGGGAGAAGTTAAAGTCGAGTGATTCAGAGTCATTGTCTTTATTTTGGGTTCTAAGTCAGGCTAAAAATAACTTCTTATTTCTGAATAATTCTTGAAAGTATAACATCACACGGTGACCCAGATTAGAGATGATCTCTCTGATTCCTGCATCATGGGCCAGCTTTCTTTCTTGGAGAGCTCAATGCCAAAATTCCATCTTGGTCTTTGTATCACTTCCAGAGCGAGCAAAATATATTTAATGTACAATACTAGTTGTCTGAGTTCTACTATGAGAGCCATGCAGACATGATAGAGGAAGAAGGGATGGGGGAACGGGAAAGATCACAGTATTTTATTTGAAAGCCAGGAGCACATAATGTTTATTAATAAAGAGCCTGGTTTACATAGGTTTTATTATTATTGAACATAAAATGGTTTATATTACAAGCAAGGGTGAAATTACTAACTAATTAGCCTGTGAAGATCATGTTTAATGGAAAATATAAATCTAGGATGTTTTTTCCTTTCTTCCTTTTTTTTCTTTTTTGCAATCCTTAAGGGTCTTGTTTATTAAACATGTACATATGCAGCTTTTATGCTGAAATGGGGGATTGTGAGAGAGACAAATCAAGGTCAAATGATTCATTTTGTTTTTCATAAACTCTAACACCTCAATGCTCCAATGCCTTCACGCTAAAGAAAGTTGATTCAAATACAAGGCTAGCTTTAGATAAAATACTAACTCATCCAGACAGAATACAGATATATACATATACATATATTGTTACCTTAGATATGTATGTGTGTATCAAATATACACTCACATATATAATGTATATCTGTTTGAGGATTTAAGGATTTCCTTTGTCATTCTCTTGGAAGACACTATAGTTTAAGCCCCACTAAACTCTTCCTGGGGGAACTTTGTTTCTATTAACTTCAGGGGATTACACAAGCTTTGCAAACACACCATTCTCATAGATTTCAGTTAAATTTTGTAATAGCACCATAAAATGTGTCAGGCCTTGCAATAAACTATCAGTCACAGGAAGGCATAAATTGTTAGGGGAAATTGCTAGAAACGGTGTCTTTGAAGGAGAAAAAGAAAAACTGCTCAGGACCTTGGAAATATGCTAAATGTTTCCTTAAAATGTATATTTCTCAGTCTTAAAAAACAGTAATTGAAAGATGAGCTTTTAAAGAAAATGCTGGGTTTCAGTACATTTTGCCAACTGACTAAGCGGTGTTGTATTTTCATATTTTACATTTCTAGTTACTGAATCAAGGTTAAGTCATAAGAAAATAACCTTCTTCCCTTACTCTTCACAAAACAGAGTCTTCTTTGGTGCAAGTTCTTAAAGCAACTGGGATCCAACTCTGTTTCAGGAGGCACTAAGGACTTCCTACATAGTTGATTAAATATATTAGGCTATCTCTCAGTACAGCACAGCACAACAGAAAGTTCTACCCTTCCTAGGTGAGTGAACCAGCTTCCAACAACAGGAAAAGGTGACCTCTCTTTATGAAGACAAATGCAGCACTTATCTCAAAAGGAAAAGATACTTTAATGAAGAGACCCAGGTTTGTTCAATAGAACAGGATCATAGGAACATATATTGAAAGTTGGAAGGAATCTTAGAAACCATATAGTAAAAATCCATATTTTACAGGCCAAAATCTCACAGGTCATGAGAGACAGGCACAAAGTTTGGTCTATTTTTTTCCTTACTTAGACTTAATAGCTTTGGGCCTATTACCAAGAACAATTCAGAGAAGAGTAATAAATACTGAAGGGATTCTCAGTGACTGTGTGGCCATGTCCATAACTCCATGTGGCGAGGATATTAAACGCAATGAAGATCACCCTCACACCCCACTGAGCTCCTGGTCATTCCATTGAGTAGAAACACTTTATTCTGAACTTGAGGCAAACCCAACTGAACCAGCCCAGAAGATTTGTATTCAGGAAATCTGTATTTAGGGAAACTTTTGGGGTTTGCTCCATGCTGCTGGTTATCTTTGAATTTGTTCAGCCCGGGAATCGCTAGCTTGACGAGTAACATCATTTGAAGACTAACACTGCCCTCTCCTGAGAATGAGGCCACATTACGGCTCTTTGCCATCCCTGAATAGAGCTCTCAGAAATCAGTAAGAAAAAAAAAAGGTATTTCTTGGGTGAAAACTATCCTTGGAGAAAAGGAAAATTCTTTTTCTTTCACATTTTCATTAAGGCCAGAAGAGAAGCACCTGTAAAACATCACAAAAGTTCTACAGATGGTTACAAATGGCAAAGCCATTTGTCCTCATTCATTTTTTGTTAAGAGAGTGATTTTCTGGAATAATCATCAGTACCACAATCGACTGAAGAGGAAGGACAAAACAGAAAGGAGTCTATGTGGTGGTTGGCAAGAAGTGTGGACCAGGATTTGGTGACACAGCTGGATGGGGAAAATGAGGGGCTTGGTCAAACATAATTCTTGATTCATCAAAGAACTGCTAAAGTCACAGCACCAGAAGCTAGAATGGAAGGTGTGACCTCAAGTAGTTTTGGGCTCTTTTTTTCAATTAAATTTTAATTTTGTTATTTAACCAAAATCCTCCTTCACTCCCTCTTACTTCTCCCCTCAGTTGGAAAAGAAAGAAAAACAAAGTCTTTATAATAAATATGAATAGTCAAAACAAATTGCCTCGGCCAACTAACCACATAAATAAAATCATATATGTGTGTATATATGTTACATACATGTGTATGTAGACATATAAATATATACACATAAAAATTTGCACTCTATTACCTCTCTGTGAGATGGGTAGCATGTTTCATCATGAGTGTGACCTTCATTAGAATTAATGTGCTTTCATGAGCCAGAAATATGATACCAATGAAAATGATTTTTAAACACAGTATGGCCTCCCCTTTCCATTTCTTTCTCTCCTTAACTGAACACCATTATTAGGAGGGTCTTAAGGCTAGTGTGAGCTCAGAGCAAGTCATACCAGGCCCCTTTCGTCTCCATTCCTTATTTCTTTATAGGTGAAATTTGATGAAAATGAGTAATCTTCAAGAGCCACATTGAGAAGAGTAAGTTGAAGAGGGAAAGAGCTTTGCCTTGGTCAGCCATCTATGTCTCAGTCTCTTATCAAAATGAAGGTGTCTCACTAGATAATCTCTAAGGTCCTACCCAACCTTGTGTCTATGCTTACAGCTAGCTAGGGCATTGTCCTCATTAGTTGCAGGTCTATTTTAAAAAAGCTTACTAATTCTCTCCACCCTCTCACTGTATTCCTGGTCACCTCTATTAAAGGTAACCTAAAGTTGTTTCTAGGGAACAGTGTAAACTGAGGGCCTTTCGATCTTGTGAACCATTGAGAGCAAGGTGAAGTTGCCCTAGAAATGGTCTAATATATGGATGAATGAATGAATCAATAAGGAAAGCATCTATTAAGCACCTACTATGTGGAACACAGGTCAACTAGGTGGTGCAGGGAACGGAGCACTAGGCCCGGAGTCAGGAAGACCTGAATGCAAATCCAGCCTCAGACACTAGCTGTGTGATCCTGAGCAAGTCACTCAACACTGTCAGTTTCATCATCTGTAAAATGACTTGGAGAAGGAAAGAGCAAACCACTCCAGTATCAGATAGTGATGAATGAGAGGTCTCGTTGGTCTCTACTAGGAGCAAATCTGATAACAGCTGTTATTCCACTTTGGGCTTTTTGCTAACTTTTCAGTGACCAGATATTTTGCTTAGTTGCATATTTAAGAAGTCCTGTTTTGCTTTGCATTTTTATTTTAAACAAATTTTAAATTTAAAACAAACACAAAACAAAACTACTGCCTAGTACTACTGACAATGACAGCAATAACAAATAATGACAAGCAACAGCTTGTTCTGGCTTCACAGGGTAGAAGAGCGTACGTTTAGAATATTGAAAGGAAAGAATTTTCACTCCTGCTTCCAGTACACATTAAAAACATGTAGACTGCCCTATAGAGGTTTGTGGGATGCTTCTGATTTATGGGATAAGAGAATTGGTTTCCAGTTGAAAAGGTATTGTCCCTAGAGTCAGAGGACCCTCGATTTAAATCCTGCCCCTGATGCTTGGACATGTCACTCAACTAATCTGGACCACAGATCCCTCAATAAAAAATGAGGGGAGTGGACGAGATGGTTTCTAAGGTCCCTTCCAGACCTACATCTGTTATCATATAATGCTGCTGTCATCACCATCACCATCATATAAATAATAATTGGTCGAGAAGGGAAAGTATAGTTGGAAAGGTAGGGTGGCACAGTAGACAGAATGTTGATCATGGAGTCAGGAAGACCGAGGGTCAAGTCCTGCCCTGATCCTTACTGTGCAATCTTGGACAAGACACAAGCTCTCTGAAAATCAGAGAGCCATATAAGCCATAGATGGGTTGCAATCTGCATTGGTGGTGGGAACTCCCATACCACTGAAACCACCAATCCTTGGCCTATTAACATATTGAGAGTATACTTAGAGATGTGTAAGAAGCAAAATATGGGACAAGAGAAAGTGGGGAATTTAGAATCTGAAGACCTGGGTTCAAATTTCACCTTTGCCATTTTTATTCATTGTGAGACCTTGAAAAAGATACAACCTTTCTGACCTTCAATTTTGTCTTTTATTTTAAAAAGGGACAGGTGGATTAGATGTCCTCTAAGGTCCCTCTTAGCCTGCAACCCTACTACATGATCTCAAAGGCCTTGCAGCTCCAAATCTGACCAAACAAAAAACCTCTCCAAGGAACTCTGAAAAATCTCAGTCTTAACCTGTAAACTGATCACTTTCCAAATGTTTAGATTTTCCTGTACAGTTAACATTCAAGTCAAATGAGAAAAAACAGGGGAATAGTATCAGGTGTTGCCTCATCATTTTTGAAGAGGCTGTGTCCTAACAAGTACCCTAGGTTGACTTGCCTAATCTTTGAATCTCTCATCTGTATCCTTTTTATTTCAGTAAAGAATTTTGGATTCCCATTGAGGGACCAGAAGTATAATGCGTACACAATGAATCACATATATTCCATGTATAATAGACATTACACATGTAACAACATGTATATGTGTTGTATGTATACGTATATGTATGTTTGTATCTAGGTATGCATGTTTTTTACCTTCTTTGATACTTAGATAGTACATGTTCTCCAGGAGATCATCCTCAGGGGGTCCACCCAACATGCCTCCCTCTAGATCTCTTGACATCATAGGAATTTCAAGGGAGAGAGTGGGCTGTCCATTGGTTATCCTTCAGTCTTTCTATACATTATTAGACTACTCTTTTTTCGGATGATACAGCTTTCTAATGAGATCTTTTTTCAATCATAGTTTTTTTTTAACTTAAATTTTAAAAAACCCAATTAAATAAACTCATCTTAATATGTTATGTTGCTACCAGGCATCTTTGCCATCTCCAAGGTCTCTGCCTTGACTTTAACTCTGATGTTCTTATGGAATCATAGCATATTAGTGTTGGAAAGGGCCATTGTGATCATGTAGCCTAATGCTTCTCCTTTACAAATGAGAAAATTAAGGCCCAGAGAAGTGAAGGGATTTGCCCAAGGTTACTTAACTAATATCCAAGATGAGACTACAAAATTCTAGGTTTCCAAAGATATTCAAATATGTTAGAAGTGTACATGTGGGCAACAAAAAGCAGAGTTCAGGTGTGTTATTGGAAACAATGCAATGGGAAAGTCATTGTCCTAGACAGGAAGTAAATAGTTCTGAAGACAAGGCAATAAATAATCCTTAAACTCCCTGTTATTATGCACATTCTTTGGAATGAGGAGGACAGGATTTTATAGATCAATTACATGGTACCATAATTTTTCCTATGTACACATATATATTATTGTTATATTCCAGAGAATATGATTTGACCTGCAGGATACATGTAATAATTAATATAAAGTGAGATGATACACTATCTAGGATCATCGATTTAGATATGAAAGGGAAATTTGGAGACCATTGAGTCCAACTTTCTTCCTCATCAGATGAAGAAACTGAGGCTGAGTTAGGTAAAATGACTTATCCAGAGTTACACAGCTATTCTAGGGTCACGCAGTTAGTGAGTATCTAAGGCAGGATTTGAACTCAGTTCTTCCTGAGTCCAAGGCCAGTACTCTATCCACTACAACATCTGATTGCCTCAAAGAGCATAGTTATATCCTGTAGATACTACTAATTCATGACTACAGTTTGCTGCTGTTGTTATGTCATTTTAATTGTGTTCAACTCTTCATGACCCCATTTGGGGTTTTCTTGGCTAAGATACTGGAGTGGTTTGCCAATTCCTTCTCCAGCTCATTTTAGAAAGGAGAAACCTACGTAAACAGCTGTAAATGACTTGCCCAGGTTCACACAGCTAGTAAGTGTCTGAGGCCAAATTTGAACTCAGGTTCTCCTGACTCTAGCCTCAGTGCCCTTTGCACTGTGCCACCTGGCTACAATACCAGGGTTCAAATTAGCCAATCATGGTGCTTGCATGATTAAAAAAAGGCAAAACAACAGGACTATTAATTTGGTTCTTTTGTCTTTTCCTAATTGGCAATCTCTTCAGATGTGAGATTTATAAAAATCAGATTTTGAACTAATCACTATAGGAATAGTACACATTAATGTACTACATGCTTCAAGTGCTCTCTCTCACTTATAAATACATGGACAATGACCAAAGATTGATGCATGAAGAGTAGAGCCACTGGAAGGAATGAAATCTCTTCTGAACCAGCATCAGGATCTCTTACTACCCACCAGGCCCCTACCATAGCTGTTACAAGTTTTAGCTGAATAATTAAAATAGAGAATAAGGATTACTGTGACAAAAGATTAAAATCGCCTTGGAGGAAATTAAGTGTAACCAGCAGGTGGCATTATCTGGCAAGGTTGGGAGGTTTAAGGTGGAAAGTAAACATGAAAAGGAGGTATAACTACTTTTTCCTGCAGTCCTAACCTCTGGAATTTGGGAGTGGGGTAAGGAATGGGCACTCTTCCTAGAGGATGCCTTTCTTATCCTACCAAGTAGAGCCACTCCTCATTCACTATTCTCACTCCACTGGGCATGCCCAAGGAGGGAACAATGGAGAAGACAATGTGGCTCACCCCTATTAGACCACCATTACTACTTGGCTCACTATTTTAGCCAGAGAAGCAGCAGACAAAACCCAGATTCTTTTTAAATTCTGTTTTTAAAAAAGTTTATAAAAATTTTAATAATCAAAATAATTAAATTTTCTATTATAGCTTGGAGCCCCCAAGCAAGGATAAAACCCCCTAACTATTTTATACTCCCTCTTAATACCAATCCCAGTTTTTTTGCTAGCTTGATCCATCATAGTCCTTCTGTTCAATCAGTTGCTTAATAAGCATTTATTAAATGCCTATTGCATGTCAGGTTCTGTGCTAAGTGCTAGAGATACACAGAAAGGTAAATACAATGCCTGCCCTCTAAAAGCACACAATATAATGACAAATATGGATTACTTAGCAGTTATGACTGGTTATAATTTTATATCAAGGGTAAAAACAGCTTTTCAGTTGCTACAACAGTTAAGAAATTATGAAGCACTCAAAGGACTAGAGAAATCATGTAGCAACAGGCAGAGGGTGACATGGGAAATTCTCTGTCATTTCAAGTTTTACTTCCAATCCATTCTAACCACACTCTTGCCCTGTGGGTTTAAATAGGTAATACAGTAAGTACAGAGAACACTTTAGTTTCCATTCAAAGCACCTGCTGAAGCATCTCTGTCTCCCTCATTGCTGATCTCTCACCTTTGAATCTATAGTTCCAGCAACTCAGTTCAACATCCTGCCACCAGAATGCTAGTGCTCATTCTTCTGATTATAATCCAAACCCCGACCATGTATTTCTGTGTCCCAGAAGTAGTCAGATTATGTAAGAATTAAAATTTTCTCCTTTATTTCCCTGGGAAATAAGGGAAAATAATAATGAATTTCCTACAGTGATAATGATTGATCTTTATATGTAAATCAGGAGGCTACATTAAATATTAGATAGAAAGCTGACCTTGGAATACATAAATTTGGGTTCAATTCCTGCTACTGATACATGGTGACATGACACTTAGCATTTCAATAAGCTAGGCAACTTCTCAAAACTATAAGTTACTGATAAATTGTCAGTATGTCATCCTTTTGATGAAGGGTGTTTTCACAGCAAGAATTTCCTACACCAATGAAATATCAGGCCTATAACTCCCTACTCCCACCAAAAAAAGATTGTGGATCTCTTAGGATCTATCCAAAGTCAGCCGCCATCCCTTAGAGAAAATATTAGATGGCTTATCAATATTTTAAAAACACAGCAACCTCTAGTAGGAATAGCAATAGCCAGGTGGAAGTCAATCCCAAACATAAAACTTTCAAATCACAGGTTGCTGAGGTGAGTGTCAAAGGATCTTGATGTTAAGATTTCACCTCACTTAATTACCTAATTAGGACTCAACCTAATCAATTAATCAACAAGTGTTTTGAATACTCCTAAATGGCTAGTTCAGTGCTAGAGAAGGGCGCTATAAGAAACAACATAGTGCAGTAGAAACAGTGCTAGATTTGAAATCACAGGATTTGAGTTTGAATCCTGGATCTGCCTCTCATTTTCTGTGTGGCCTGGGACAGAAAACCTAATTTTCTGGGCCTCAGTTTATCATAAATCCATTAGGCATCTACAAAATGCCCTAGTGCAACTTGAGCCAGATTAAAACATAATTGGGGAACGTTTAACAAAATAAATAAAAATACAATTCAACATGGCTGAGATTAATCTGTGGTTTTCTAAGTCAATATATGGCCTGAAGTTTCTGAGTTTGACACTTCTGGTCTAGATAGCATCCAAGGGTTCCTCCAGCCTTGAATCCATGTAATCTTCCCCCATGTCATGACCTCTCCTCTCAAAGAATTTATAACCTAATTGGAGAGACAAAGGTATTACATATGAAACAATTGTGAGCCATATATGAAGGGATATGGTTTCCCCTAAAGAGCAAAAATTGCTAAAAGTAGGTTGCTACAAGATTTCCAGAGGAATCACTACAATGTTGTTTCACCAAATATCTCCATCTACCCTGAATCTAAAACAGCTTAGTCTTTGGCAGCTAGGGAGTTGAGCCCACTGGAGGTCTCTATGTATACATCCAAGACTACATATACTATGAACTAGATTCTAGCACCAATTATGCCACTTGAATATAAGCCCAATAAAACACCTAAGCCCCTTGTTTTTGTCTCTTTATTCCTATTATCTACCACTGTGCCTTATACTTAGTAAGCACCTGATAAACATTTGTAGAAGTCAATGTGTGATATGGGGGGGGGGGGGCGGAAATCTGTTTACCTTTCTGAGTTTTATTTTCCACATCTGGTACAATGATGGGGCTGGATTAGATCAATCCTAGATCTCTTCCAACTGTATAATTCCATAACTCAATTATTCTTGGTGAAAGGAATGGAAATAGTTTACAATAAGAAATTCTATACTTCTGATAAGCAATTTGTTTATTAAGTCATTTAAATAACGGTAAAGCCAAAAAGTTACAATATTGGGGTTTTTGGCATTATTCCACAATATGCTTTCAAAAGATGCAAGAATAGAATCACTAATAGTTTGAGTCGCCTTCCTTCTTAACATCTCCATGGCCTTCCTACAGAGCTAATACCAGGGTGGGGCAATTGGTAATTTTCCCAGAGCTCCAGATTCTACAGGAGTCTGACAACACTTTCATTTCTTCAGCCTCATAGAAGCAGAGCTTTTCCACCTAGTTAGCAAGATTAACAGGTGATAATAGGAAGCTATCAGATTGCTGGACTGAGCTTGAGCTCCTCCCTTGCCTCTTCCTGCTCACTACATGGCAGGGGCTTCAAGCCTCATACCAGGGTCCAGCTTACTTATCAACTAAGAGTTCTGTTTATGCTGCTTGCCCCAGGGAAGAAAATTTCTAGTTATGGCTCTGCCTACCTAGGCTATTCAACCATAATACAGGACTTATGTTTTATATGTGGCATGACCTATGATAATTATAATTCAACAGTAATAATAGTTCTTTAGCTGTGAGCCAGCAAAGATAAGACATGCCTCACATTTCCAACCCCTTAGCACATGAGAAAATCCTGATTTTATAATGAATTCTACTACATTAGGAAAAGTCACATTGGCAGAGCTTCAAAAATTCCCCTCGTTGCTGGAGTCTGCTCTTTAATCTGATGATGGGCTGTTTAACCCTTTAGAACCAAAATAGCACAGCCTCTGAAATAACAGTTGTGTAGGAAAGTAATCCAGGACAGCTCCTTACTATGATTTCCCCCCCTAGTTCAGGTATGTAAGTGCTACCCCTCCATGCATATCTCTCTCTATATATATGTATGTATATATATGAACTATGATCTCTTCTTCTTGCCTCATTTTTTTCACTTCAATAAACCCACCACTCTAAAGAAAAAGAATAAAGGAAAGGGCTTGAGAACTAGATACTGCTAATATTTCTGCCTTTGAGAGCCACATAGAAGCCACTTACACAGAGAGTCAGACCTGATTTGTAAGGAGAAATCATCATGGAGCTATATCCCGAGTATACTCTTCACCGGAAACAAAACAAAAACACACAAACAAAACCAGAACAGAACCACTCCTTCCTTACGAGCATGCACACACCCTTTAATTTGTCTCTGATGCAGATGAGCTAATTCCCGGATAGGTCACTAGGGGCATCCCTAGACATACCCCAAGAAAGAAGGCTTCCGGACTTCATCTTTTCTAATAGGTAAGTAACTACCTCTTACCTTCCCACTACTTACTTGAGTGGGAAAAAGGAGGTAGATGTTCACTGTCTCGTTCCTGTGAGTCATTTCCACTCAGGTAAAATATCTTCTTGAGCTTGCTTAACATTAATTTTTAAAATTTCAACAAGAACATTATTGTCATAACATTTTGACCTAGGAGGGACCTTAGCAAGAGTCTAGTACAACTTTGACTATTTTAAAAATGAGAAAACTGAGAGATGGGGAGGTTAAAGGGATTTGTCCAAGGTCAACAGGTAGTAAGTGGCAGAGCCAACATTGAGATCCTGGTCCTTTGGCTCTAAATCCCATGTTCTTTCCACTAATGCTCCATCTCACCCTATTCCAGGTTTTTAGGTCATGAAGTGTTTCACAACTAGTCAGTATTTCCAGAACTTCATGTTAGTCTGTTTAACAGATGTAGACTAAAGCATTGCTGTATATGGTTTCCTCCAACGTGTCTACAAGCATCAATATCAGTGCAAAGCCTAGAAACCAGGAATTCTGAAGTCTAGTCCACTGATTAACCATGATTTGCATGGAGGTTTCACATTCTTTTTTCATTTAGGCCCTAATTGGCAGTGAATTCTCAAACAAAATTCTTGGTAACTCCTCCATTTAGGTTTTTCTTGCTTATTTCTTTCTTTTTATTTTTGTTTCACTTTTTTGATTCAGAAAAACTCAATCCAGGTCAGATTGGTTAAATGCCTATTGTGTGCTGATCAGAGACTTTGTATAGCAGTTATACATTCTATTTCTAGGCTAGAATTCAAAATTTGCCCTGTAATTATTTTATTTTAAACTATAGCACATTTCAATAAAATTGCTACGTGGAGTTCAAAACAGTGTTGTAAAAACAACCATGAACTAACTTATACTTAAATGTAAATGCATATATTAATTCTAAATGGCCCAGAAACATGTAAATTTCCCTTGAAACACACACAGAGTTTAAAATGGTCTGTTTAGGGCCAGCGAACTTAAAAATCATCCTTTTTCATATTCATAACAGTGCTGATATATTGTTGTTGTTCAATTGTTTCTGACTCTTTGTGACCCCATATAGGGTTTTCTTAGCAAAGATATTGGAGTGGTTTGCCATTTCCTTCTCCAGCTCATTTTACAGATGAGGAAACTGAGGCAACTAGGGTTAAGTGACTTGCCCAGGGTCACATGGCTAGCATCTGAGTCCAGATTTGAACTCAGGTCCTCCTAAATACAGGCTCTGTACTCTATCCACTGCACTACCTACCTGCCCAGTAAGAGTCCTCTTTTTCTTCACCAAAATCAACAACCATTAATCCAAGCATCCCAGGGTTTCAAATGAACAACCAGCAAGTTAGAATATTTGGAAGAAGAAGAAAGAGGAAGAGGAAGAAGAGGAGGAGGTGGGGGGGAGATATGGGCGATCTGAGTTGTATCTATAGATCTCATAATCTTTAACTATTTCCACTGATCATCAGCGTGTACCAGGTGTGGTGACTTATTACCCCCTCTAACCATCTAAACAGAAGCTATGCCAAATCTACCGGGGAATGAGGCATCTTTTGGGTCAAGCTGAAAGGAGATTTGATTCAGAAAGTACACTCTGGGGGAAAAAACCTCCAGATTGTAAGCCTGTGCCATTTCGGGGTCCCCAGCAGCAAGCAGCCAAGAAGACAATATTCACCTTCATTGCTTTCAAAGGGCAGAAGCAATCCGATCTTGGGGATAAAGTGGCTCTCCATTGCTGGAGGCATAGAGCAAGCAAAAGATTTCCCAAGGTCCCCATGCATGATGTCAAGAATAGGGGTATTCTTTGCAACTGGCCAAGGTAAGCCTTGAGAGAGGAAGAGGGAGGGTTGGGGAAGTTAAGCAATGAATTGTAACAAATAATTACTGATATTTGAACAACATACATTCAGTTGCTTATGAAATCAAGTGTAATCTGTCTTTCTACAGGCTACATAAGTCCCCAAGATCAACAAGTAGTCAGACAATGAAAACGAACATCGTGAGAGAATGGTAGATTATCAAGTAGATGGTGACCATTTCCAGTGAACAAAGTGTTCTTTCATTTATTTTTCTTAGGAAATTAAGTGAAAAGCAGTCAGTTTTATAAGCATTTCAACTAGAGTTCTTTGAATTTTGCCAAATGCAGATCCATCTCCTAGATGCAAAACCCAAATTTTCCATCTCTGCCTAACATCCTCCCCAACCTCCCAAAAACATACACCTTAAACCTCTTGGGTTCTGAGTTCAGGACTTAACTGAAGCTTTTTGATATTCTGTTCAGTACCATCATTGACAATTTCATGTTTCAAATTTAAATATAGAGAGTACATGAAGTATTAATTTAGACTTATTAAGTTTCTTGGACATCAAATGTCTTGCAGAACAATAGTTTGATGAATCAAGTGTAAATGAATCAGAAACACGTGGATTAAATTTCCTTTGAAATCTACAAAGGCATAAAAATTAAGGGGAACAGCATTTGGCCAAATGCATTCTGGATTTTGCTGAACACAAAATGTTTTGGGAAAAAAATATCCTGAGCTGATTTGCCAGACCCAATACTACTAGGCATACTAACTTTAATTATGAGATATATACATATATCTATACAGACATATATATATATATCATTCAGTTATAGAATTATAAAATATATATGCAATATATAGATAGCCATGTATGTCTTTCTACATTTCATACATGATATATGGAATGCGCTATGAAGAGAGAGGTCATAAGGCTTGGAGAATATTTTTTGTTCACAATCACAGTGGATTTGTTTTTGTTTGTTTTTTCAGACAAGAAAAAAATGTAATGATTTTCCCCCCAATCATTTTATTCCCATCACTGAAGCCCTCAGGGAGAATCTTCTCTGTGTGATGGAGAAATATGTCCTTTCTCTGTGTTACAGACCTTGGATCCCTTCCAGAGCCCCCTCTCTTGCCCTGGGGCCAGCTCTCATCAGTTTATGATACGCATTTCATTGCCATTCACTGGAAATGGGGAAAAGTTGTCTGAACCAGCAAAATGGTGATAGCTAAAAGTAGCAAGATATTCTGCTCAGTGTCTGTGTTGCCAGAAACCTGAAGCCAGATTTGATTTAAAATTTATACAAGAAAAAGAACATCAACACTGAAATAGTGACTCTCTTTCCTCCTCTCTCGAGCTCTGTCACCATGTGGTGACCTTTGTATTTTATGTATGCATTCATTTTGGATTACAAATGATCCCCTTTCTTTTCCATAAGGATGGTGCACGTTTTTGTTTTATTTGTAATTTTGTTTCACATCTTCCTTGTGTTCTTAGGTTTCTTTTGCCTAAATTAAGACATCCTGACTTCTGAGACTGAACACAGAGGATTTAATATGATGTGTTCAATGGCTTTTAAGAGGGAAAGAAGCAGGACTGGATAGGAGAAAGAAATCAGCTTGGTGCTATCTGCTCTTATAGTATGGTTGTTAGAAGCTGACTGTATTTAAACATCAACGCAGAATGTTGCCTCAGAGTACATAGATTACTGTCGATATGAAAAAATATCTATTACTTTATCCTTGACATAGCCATCTTTATAAACACTAACTAGATAGTTATAGGAAAGAGATGAATGATAGAAAGCAATCCTTATTCTGCAGATAAGTTAACTAGAGCTGAGGAACAAAATGACAACTCTGAAGAAATAGAGGCTGAGTCTAAATGGCAAGACAGGGTGGGCCATTCGGAATCCATTTCAATTTGGCTACAGTCATGGGTGATTTCCTTGCAATTAAGTGAATTGTCACAAAGTTCATGAACGTGACAGAAGTAGTAATCAAGCTATGGAGGAGTTCGACCAGGTATTCAAGGTTGCTGTGAGCATCAAATGATATAATTGTGAAGCACTTAGCACAGTGCCTGGCACATAGTAAGTACTATATAAATGTTATTGTTATTATTATTATGTCAACAAGAGAGTAGAATTGACTTTGCATTATCCATTATCCAATCACCTACCTTTAATACAATCACCAAAAACATCATCCGCCATGAATTGACCAGATACTTACCTGCTCCCCAACTGTGTCAGTTGTTGCTTCATCCCTCTCTGTTGGAGGTTCTTGATGGAGGAGTCTGGAAGCCATGACTACTAGAAGGGAGGAGGGAGCACTGTTCCCCTCTGTGCTAGAGATCGGCAATGTGTTAGAGAGAGAAGATGGAAGCTGAGGGTTTGTGTCCATAATCTATCACATCATACCACACTCAGTGACAGGCTGTGGGGGCTTGCTCCCTGCTTCCCATGAAAGAGGTTGCAAGGTTTTCTTCCTTGGAATGAGTATTCGCCCATTTGGGGCCACAGTGGGCCTTGGATGGTCCTATTTCTTATTTAGCAGCTATTCCAGCATCATAAGACCAGAAGCTGGTGCTGAATAGGGGGCCCAAAAGAGACCAAATTTTAGGCAACCCCAGGAAAGCCAAATATTAGTAAACTGGCTAAAAAACCCCAGTAAATCAGGAGTCAGGAAACCCAGGTTCTAGTCTCTGCTCTAACACTGTCTCAGGTTGTTTCCTCCTCTTTAAAATGAATTGATTAGACAGAGTGGAACCCATCTCAGTCCAAGTTTTTATTTCTTTTACTTTTTCTCTTTATTAATTGACAAGCACTTATTCTTTCTCCCTTCTACATTGCCCCACATTCCTCCTCTCATTAAGCAACAACAAAAAAAAACAAAAACAAAAAATCAAAACAAATATATATAGTCAAGCAAAGCAAATTTCCTTCATAGCCATGTCCAAAAATGCATGTCTCCTTCCTTCCCAATTTTGAGCCTATTGCCTCTCTGTCAGGAGATGGGTAGCATTTTTCTTTTACTTCTACCTCTCTGGAAATAAGTTTTGTCACTACACTAATCAGACATCTAAAGTCTTGTGCAGTTGTTTTTCTTCATAATGTCACTGTCACTATATGAATTTTTCTCCTGGTTCTACTCACATTGCTCTGCATCTATTCCTATGTCTTCCTAGTTTTCTCTGCAACTGTATAGTTTGTAGTTTCTTATGTCCAACGCTCGGTCTCTATAAGAGTTGAGTGAATCTTTTACTGTGGTCAC
This sequence comes from Trichosurus vulpecula, assembly GCF_011100635.1. Lineage (NCBI taxonomy): Eukaryota > Metazoa > Chordata > Mammalia > Diprotodontia > Phalangeridae > Trichosurus > Trichosurus vulpecula. The sequence goes on from NC_050574.1 coordinate 262,522,809, forward strand.
TTTACCTCACTGGGAACCTCTGTTTCTTCTTCTGTAATAAGGAGTTGGGCAAGTTGGCTTCCATTTCCAACACTCTCTTTCATAACTTCGAGAGTATTGTCGATGCTACTGCTATCATTGTTATGTTGTTGCTGTTGTTGGAGTGTCCAGGTTGCTTCTAGCCCACTCTCAACTCCCCTCCCCCCAATTTCTCTGAGTTACCACTCCACCTCATCTCCCAATAATCAGGCCACTTGGATAACAAATATACACTAACAACTGAAATTGCTGGAAGGAAATTGAACTCTGGGTCATGGAGAAAACAATGAATGACTTAGAGAAGGAATAATGAAATATGTCTCCTTTCCTCAAATGCTTTTAATAAATATATGCATTATCAAATGCAGTCAATATATCATATTTTTACTGTGGTTTTGCTTTGTCACAAAGGAGGATTCAGTAGTTAAAGGCTAGATAGGGGAATTTGTTTTGTTTGACTTCATATTTGTTAAAAGGGTTTTGTTTTTATTTTTTTCAATGAGAGGGAAGGAAGGAGAATGAAAAAAAGAGATAATTTAATTTTTAAAAAAATTTTTGGGGAGTGAGTGGTAAATAACTCATGAAGACAAAAGTCTTCAGAAAATGTGACTTAAAAATCTGATCATAGTACCCAAGTATCAAGAGTAATTCATTAAAATAGGAAGCTACCAGAGGATCTGTTTCTTATCTATGGGAGCAGCCTCTCTAGCAGTGACCTTAGTGTTCTTGGGGATAAACCTACAGGGTACAGTGTCTGTCTCTCCTTCTGAGCCTCAATGGAACTTATTTATGAAGCTCATCCTGGGCATGATTTCTGGTATATATATGCCCTAGGCATAAAATTCCTAGTTATGGCACTGGTAAAGACCCTGTAGATCAGATTTGAGAACTACTGCAATAGATCTATCTTCACTACATCTACATATATAGCTCTGAGGAGAAACAAGCCATGACATCTGGCCCAAGGCTGACCAAGGTAGAATTGGACAAAGGCAAAGGAAGATCCTGAGAAATCTGAGGAGCTATATAGACTGCTTTTGTCTGGGGAATTCAAGGGAGGTTTTATAGAGGAGGAGGTTTCTGCACTGGAAGAAGGAATTTGATAAGACAAAGATACGGCAGTAATTCATTGTAGATGTGGAGGATAGTTTGAGACTTTAATATTGGAAAGAGCTGGATGAGATCAGGGAACCATGAATAATCTAGTTTGGCTAGAAGATGGAAAGAAGGAGTCTGAAAAGGCCGACTCATCCCAGATTTAATCAATCATTAATCTACTATGTGCCAGACACTGGGCTAAGAACTTTACAAATATTATCTCATTTGGTCCTCGCAATAACCCTGGGAGGTTATTATACGCATTTTGTAATTGAGGAAACCAAGGCAGACAAGTTAAGTGACTTGCCTAGGGTGACAAAGCTTACTAGCCAGTATTATTATTAGCTAGTATCTCAAACCAGACTTGAACCCAGGTATTCCTTAATCCAGGCCTGGTGCTCTGCTCATACCATTACTTAGCTGCAGTTTCAAGCAGGTTGAGTTTGAGGCACCAACAAGATATTCCAATGAACAGCTACACGAAAACTGTAAGAGTGAGTGAGTGTAGATAGGTAGGTAGACGTGTATATGTTTGTGCTATTATATTATGTAGTTAGGAGTTCTCTGAATAGAGGTGATAAAGTCATTGAAATAAGATGAAATTACCAAAATTTCATTCCATCCTTTAATAGCTCCCATCATTGTAGAATCTGAGACTTATAGAATCACAAGATATAAGAACTGGAAAGGATCTTAAAAATCACTTAGTGAAGGGAGCCAAGATGGTGGCTAGAAAACAGGGACTTGCATGAGCTCCCTGCCAGGTTCCTCCAAACACCTATAAAACTGGCTCTGAGCAAAATCTAGAACTGCAGAACCCATGAAATAGCAGAGAGAAGCAGGGCTCTAGCCCAGGACAGCCTGGGTGGTTGTGGGGTACGGTCTATCACATGAAACTGGGAGCAGAGCAGAACAGAGCCCAGCATGAGCCGCGCCTAGACCAATCAGTCCAGGAACTGGGCAGCACAGGCCCTAGTGCCGTGAATCAGTGAGTTGTGGCAGCTACCAGACTTCTCAACCCACAAACACCAAAGACAACAGAGAAGGTTAGTGGGAAAAGCTGCTGGAACAGAGTAAAAGGAGTTCACAGTTCGGCCACTGCCCCAGGGGCAGCAGAGGTGGTGCAGCTACAGAACTACAGCTGCAGTTGCTTCTGCCCCCAGGCCCACCTGGTGGGAGGAATTAAGTGGCAGATCAGAGCGGGACAGTGCAGAGCCTGCTTAAGATCTGAGTCAGGTCCAGGTTGGCGATTCTTGGGGGAGGAGTAGTGCAGGTGTGGCAGAGTTCTGAAAACAACAGCACAGCCCCTCAAGCTTGGGACAAAGTATTCTTTACTCTATAAGCAGTCATACCCCGACAAAAAACTCAAGGGTCAAGTAAGTTGGCTGGGAACATGGCCAGGCAGTGAAAACAGACTCAGATTCAGACTCAGACTTTGGAATCTTTCTTTGGTGACAAAGAAGACCAAAACATACAGCCAGAAGAAGTCAACAAAGTCAAAGAGCCTACATCAAAAGCCTCCAAGAAAAACATGAACTGGTCTCAGGCAATGGAAGAGCTCAAAAAGGATCTGGAAAAGCAAGTTAGAGAAGTAGAGGAAAAATTGGGAAGAGAAATGAGAGTGATGTGAGAAAACCATGAAAAACAAGTCAATGACTGGCTAAAGGAGACCCAAAAAAAAAACCTGAAGAAATTAACATCTTAAAAAATAGACTAACTCAAATGGCCAATGAGGAGAAGAATGCCTTGAAAGACAGAATTAGCCAAATGGAAAAGGAGGTCCAAAAGACCACTGAAGAAAATACTACCTTAAAAATTAGATTGGAGCAAGTGGAAGCTAGTGACTTTACGAGAAGTCAAGATATTATAAAACAGAATCAAAGGAATGAAAAAATGGAAGACAATGTCAAATACCTCATTGGTAAAACCACTGACCTGGAAAATAGATCCAGGAGAGATAATTTAAAAATTATTGGACTACCTGAAAGCCATGATCAAAAAAAGAGCCTAGATATCATCGTTCAAGAAATTATCAAGGAAAACTGCCCTGATATTTTACAGCCAGAGGGTAAAATAGAAATTGAAAGAATCCATAGATTGCCTCCTGAAAAAGATCCCAAAAAGAAAACTCCTAGGAATATTGTGGCCAATTTCCAAAGCTCCCAGATCAAGGAGAAAATACTACAAGCAGCCAGAAAGAAACAATTTGAGCATTGTGGAAACATAATCAGGATAACACAAGATCTAGCAGCTTCTAATTAAGGGATCGAAGGGCTTGGGATATGATATTCCGGAGGTCAATGGAGCTAGGATTAAAGGCAAAATATGGATTTTCAATAAAATAGAGGACTTTCAAGCTTTCTCAGTGAAAAGACCAGAGCTGATTAGAAAATCTGACTTTCAAATACAAGAATCAAGAGAAGCGTGAAAAGGTAAACAAGACAGAGAAATCATAAGCGGCTTACTAAAGTTGAACTGTTCTGTTTACATTCCTACATGGAAAGATGATGTGTATAATACATGAGACCTCAGTTTTAGGGTAGCTTAAGGGAATATACATATATAGAGAGACAGAGGGCACAGCGTGAGTTGAATATGAAGGGATGATATCTAAAAAAAAATCAAATTAAGGGATGAGAGAGGAATATATTGAGAGAGGGAGAAAGGGAGAGATAGAATGGGGTAAATTATCTCACATAAAAGTGGCAAGAAAAAGCAGTTCTGTAGGAAGGGAAGAGGGGGCAGGTGAGGGGGAATGAGTAAATCTTGCTCTCATTGGAATTGACTTGAGGAAGGAATAACATACACACTCAATTGGGTATCTTACCCCACAGGAAAGGAGGAAGGAGACAAAAAAGGGAGGAATGATAGAAGGGAGAGCAAATAGGGGGAGGAGGTAATCAAAAACAAACACTTTTGAAAAGGGACAGGGTCAAGGGAGAAAATTGAATAAAGGGGGATAGGATAGGAAGGAGCAAAATATAGTTAGTCTTTCACAACATGAGTATTGTGGAAGGGTTTTACATAATAATATGCATGTGGCCTATGTGGAATTGCTTGCCTTCTTAGGGAGGGTGGGTGGGGAGGGAAAAGAGGAGAGAATTTGGAACTCAAAGTTTTAAAAACAGATGTTAAAAAAAAGTTTTTGCATGCAACTAGGAAATAAGATATATAGGCAATGGGGCATAGAAATCTATCTTGCCCTACAAGAAAGTAAGGGAAAAGGGGATAGGGGGAGTGGGGTGACAGAAAGGAGGGCTGACTGGGGAATGGGGCAACCAGAATATATGCCATCTTGGAGTGGGGGGGAGGGTAGAAATGGGGAGAAAATTTGTAATTCAAACTCTTGTGAAAAATCAATGCTAAAAACTAAAAATATTAAATAAATAAATAATCTCAAAAAATCACTTAGTGCAACTCCTTCATTTCACTAATGAATGCGCAGAAAGGGTAAATAACCTGCCTAAAGTGACATAACTCATGAGAGTCAGAGTTGGGATTAGAACCCAGGTTAGCGGATATAAGCTCAGTGCTCTTTCTTCTATATTGTTCATTCTTCCTGACATTACCATTTCCTCCCTGGTACAAAGAAGGTATTCCTCCTTTCCACATTCTGGTCCTACTTTGGCCAATTCAACTCACTAGAGTGAGACAATGTACACGAAGCGAGACAGTGTACATGGCCTGGTGGATATGAGGTTAGGACCTATTCCTAACTCTCCAGTGAACTGTATATACAAGGCACTTATCCTCTTCTGTGCTTCCATCTCCCCATCTGCAAAATAGTGATAATAATGTTTGCCACCTGCTTCCTTTGCAGGAGTGCTGTGAGAATTACTGATATTAATTTGAGGTCTGTCAGCTTTCAGGGAGAGCCCTGTGAAATTCTGGGCAAAAAGCACTGTAAGTATATGAAATATTATTCTACTTTAAAAAAGACTTAGGACTCACCTATATATCTTCAAAATCTGAGGCATGAAAATATTAGCAATTCTATTTATGTTCATTTGAAATTGTGCCCAGAAGAGGGTAGTCCAAGACATGACGAAAGGATATGAGCTAGGCTGCCCTTCTGCTGTATGTCCATTCAACATCTGTCCTAGGGGAAGAGAGGTACTGTCTCAGCTTGACTGGAGTCCATTATCATTAGTGCATTATTCGGTGATGGATATATTTAAAGGACAGGTCAGGACACAGAAGGCTTGGTTAGATGCAAGGATACATACCACTTTTCCATTCACAGCCCTTAGTTCTGCCAGGCAAACAGGTAGAAAATAAGGAGAGGGACTTCTCCTTTCCCCACCCACTCCTTTTTGCTGCCTCCCCACCCCTAATCAATTTAAGAGTTCACCAACTGTTCCTATCGATTTAAGTAAAAAAAAAAAATATCCCTCTAAGAGGTGGTATGGCTAGGATAATTAATTTTGCTCCTTGACTGGAAGGTGAAAAGCTTTTTATTATGTAAATTGTAAATGTCCTAAAGGGAAACTTTATTTCCCTCTCACCAATGAGCCCATCAGGATGCCTGAATCAGGATTTTTTTTAATGTTTATTAGCCCAGGGGGGCCAGTTAGGACATTTCATAGCATATAAGTGCTGGCATTTATGTATTGCTTCCAAATAAACCTAGTGGCTGTGAGCCATGAGTGGATCACTAAACAGGGAGGAAGGGAGGTAGCAAAAGCAAACAGCAAGAAGCAAACTAGGGCACTAGTGACCACTAGGTATGACCTGGTCTTACCCAGTACTTGGAGTCACCCCTCCCCATCACAGATAGTAATACAGTATAGTGGGAAAAAAGTTGGATATGGAATCATGAGACCTCAGTTTGGATCCCATCTCTGCTAATTACTAAGGGGTGATATTAGGCAAACTACTTAATCTCTCCAGTCCTTAGTTTCCTCATCTTCAAAATGATGGGGTTGCATAGGTACAAAAATATTTATAGCAGCTCTTTTTGTGATGGCAAAGAAATGGAAACTGAGGGAATGCCCATCAATTAAGGAATGACTGAACAAATTACAGCATATAAATGTGATGGAATACTATTGTGCTGTAAGAGATGATGAAGGGGATGGATTCAGAAAAACCTGGGAAAGCTTATATGTGCTGATGTAAAGTAAAGTGAGCAGAAGCAGGAGAACATTTTGTAGAGCTTCAAATCAGCTTCGAAAGACTTAGGAACTGTGCTCAACATGATGACCAACCACAATTCCAAAGGACTCATGATGAAACATGCTGCCAGCTCCAGATGAAGAGCTGGTGGACTCAGAGGGCAGACTGACACACATTTTCTTTTCTTTCTTTCTTTTTTCTTTTTTTGGGGGACATGATTAGTGCAAGGATTTGTTTTGCATGACTATATATATTTGTAATGGGTTTTATTTTTCTTGCCTTCTTAATGGGTGCAGGAGGAAGAGGAGGGAGAAAGAATTCGGAAATTAAGTTATAATAAAATTATTTAAAATTTAGCAGGTTGTACAAGATGGCCTCTAATGTCCCTGGCAGCTCTAAATCTATGCTATGATCCCAAGAATCTCAGCTCCGCCACTACCTTTATCAGTAAAGAGAGATAGTTGTACTAGATTTCTTCTAAAGTCCTTTCCAACTCTAAATCTATGAACCTTTATTTCCACTTTCCCTCTTTTCTTTCCTCATCTGCATAAACCTTTGACTTGCCCATGGTTCTTGTGAGTATTCTAATCCATTCCCTCTGGTGGCACTCAGAGGTAGGCCAGCACCCAGTTCTAGGGTGGTTAGAAATTATATATTTCTAGGGTTACAGGAAAGTTGTATACTCATTCTTAAAGATTCGTATTTGTGGCTCCCATGATGATAGAGTGACTGCCTGAGCATGTTCTTATCCCCCTCTTTCTCTGTTATATTAAGTTTCTAATATATAGCTTTTCTTGGCAACAATTGTTGGCTCTGGGCCCCATTAAGCATTTGACCCTTGGAAGTGATGCTTTGCTTTCTGTGGTAGCCTTGAATCTTCCATGTATAGAAATATTCCAACCACATCTCAAACAATTGAAGATAAGGATATAGGGAAAAAGACAGGAAAGTTGCAGAAACACCAAATTTCAGGGCGGACATAGCGGGAAAGAAGGGGCTTACAGAGGGTATGAAAGGCCTCCAGAGCTCCCTTAGAATGATAAAGAAGCCCTAACATCACTCTTCAAGGAAAAGGATGTCATATTGTAAACACAAGAATTGAGATGACCAAGTGACCTCAGTAAGTTTGGGAACTCAAGGGCTAGAGTCAAGAAGTCCTTCATCCTGATGACTTTGTCCCATGTCTCCTCTTTTAAATAATGGGAATACCATCCTCAAAGAAATCTTGTGAGGAAAATCATTGCATCATATTTGACTCTTTTTTCCCCTTCATGACACCTCCAGATCCAAACAATTGCTAAATCTATTGGTTATCTATTCTACCCTCACAGTAGTTTTTGCATGGGTCCCCTTCTATCCACTCACAGGGCCACCACCCTAAATCAGGTCCTCATTACTTTCTTATTTGTGATTCCAATAGTATCTTCATTTTTCTCCATTCTAGCCTCTACCCAGCTGCCAAAGTTATATTCCTAAAATACAGACAAGTCTGTCTGTCACCCCTCTGCCCAAAAAGCTCTATCAGCTCCCTATTCTCGCTAGGATAAAATTTCCAGATTTCCTTGTTTGGCATTCAATGCCATTTACAATTTAGTTAAAGCCCATCTTTCCATGGTTATTACTTGTTACTCTTTTTTTCATTCTGTTTTCTTTGTCCAGGGAAATAACTGTTCAACTTGGAAGGAAGAACAAAAGTCTTTTAACAACGCTTTCACAACCCATGCTAAGTAAAGAGAATGTAAAAGAGAACCTACTTGCTCTCAATGAGTTCAAATTGCCAAATGTGGATGAACTAAAATGCAGAGCTCTGAAAGAACTGGAGGATGTGATTCCTTAGCTAATGATGATGATCTGTGAAAGATCACAGAGAATGGGAGTGATGTTGCTATACTGGAGAACGGCAAATACTGTCTTGATTTTCAAAAAAGGGAAGGAGATGCAGTTTGTGAACTATAGGCTGGTAAGTTTCACTTCTATTCCTGGAAAAATTATGGAAATACAATAATGTGTGTGTATGTGTGTGTATGCATAATACAATATATGATATAATAATGTATATATAATATTATATATAATATACATATAACTAATAACATATTATTGTATGTTCTATAACTTTTATCATACAAATAGAATTTAAACAGAAACTTCAATATAAGATGTATTAATAATAGCTAGCATATATGTGTGTGTATATACATACATACATACGTATGTATGTATACATATACATATACATATATATGTATATATATGTATATGTGTGTGTATGTATGTGTATATATATATATATATATATATATATATGTATATATATATATATATATATATATATATAGTAAGTAGTATTTGGCCATTCCAGAGATGTTCAAGCTACATCTTGCCATCAGGGTTCTAGGAATGCCCCTGAGGGCTTGGGACATCTTTTCTCTAATGCTTCTGTTTCAAGCACCTGTTCTATTGTGGTTCCCCTCACATTGGCCTACCATGACTGGCATCCAATTTCCACTTAACCAGTTGACATCACTTAGCTTTTATAAGAATATTTCCTTCAAAGATAGAGGAAGAACCAAAGTACAAACACTGTTCCAAATATTTCAGGGCCATACTCTCTTCTATACTACATCAATTACTAGGGAGAGCAAGCTTAACAATAGTTTCTACAGAGTTTTGATCTCCCAAGATTCATGTCCAAATTCAGTAGTGCTGCTGGATCAGTCTTCATCTCAGCTAATGCCTGGCTTTGTTTTGAAAGTCACTCCTTGCTGCTTGGGGCATGGATGATGGTCTGGATGCAAAATGTGGCATGGACTTGAATGGACTACTGGGCCTTAGGTGGCTCACTGTGATATTTTAGAGATCACAAGGTCATAGCTATCTCCAGTCTCCTTCAACTAAAACAGAAGGACAAACTCTAGGGCAAAGAACCAAGGCTCCTATTCACAGGACACATGCTTGCCTCAAATGGGGAGGATACAAGTTCTGTCCCCTCACATCATTATCTTTTTTCTCTCGTCAGATGTTGTCAGACTAGAAGAAGTCAAATCAAGAGGAGGGATGAGGCCACCTCGTGCCTTTTAAATGCTTCCCAGTTCTGGCTATATAACTGTAGTTAATCAAGGGGATTCCTATTCACTTTGTGGTTAGCAGACCAGAATTAATTATAGAATATATTCATATGCTCCAAATCTCTCCAAGGCACTTCCGTTACATACAATCATGACTCTTCTGGAAGTAAGCTCTTTAGCAGCTTCCACACGGGGATTTGCATCAGTGATACTCTTCATGCACATAAAGACTGGACCCAGTGGTCAATACCCCGTTACACATCATTACTAAATAACAAAATAGTGAATTTGTATATTCTAATAGAATACATAAGTGATCGCTAAGAGCCAGAGTTGTTTCGTCAAGAACATGTCATGCAAGACTAATCTTATTCCTTCATTTGACATGGTTACTCAATCAAGAGATGTAACATACCTAGATTCCAGCAAAGCATTTGGCAAAATCTCTGCTATTCTTCTGAACAAAATAGAAGTATATAGGCTAGATGATAAAGTGATTAGGTAGATTTGGAACTAGTTCAATGACTTTACCCAAAGAATGAATTATGAACAAGTGAATGTAAACTTGGAAGAGGTCTCTAAAAAGGAGTGCTCCTGGGATCTGTGCTTGGCCCTCTGCTGGTTAACATTTTTATCAATGACTTGGTGTAAGCCATGTTTATTAGACTGCAGATAACAAAAAGGTGAGAGAGATAACTTGCGTATGAGATGACAGCAGATTGTAATAGATTTCCCCTCACTTGAGGTCTTCAGGTAAAGGCTGCATGACCATTTGATAGGAATGTTCATTGGTTAGACTAGAAGACTTCTGAAGTCCTTTTCAAATTTGTGATTGTCTGATATATGTGCTTGTGTATATATTTATCATGAATATGATATACATATATACATATACCTACATTCATAGATAGATAGATAGTTTATATGATGGATAACAGAATCAGGATCCAAAAATATCCCAGCGATTTAGGAAGAGATATATCTAATAAGATAAAACTGAATAAGGATAAAGGAAACATCCTGTATTTATTTTAAAAAATACTCACAACCACATAGGTACAGGAATCAATTTACATGAAAATTACCTCAGACTTTAACTGGGATGCTAGCTCAGTAGTAACCATTAGCCAAAAATGTCATGTAATTATAAATGCAGGTAAAGTAGCCAGATAAACCATTGTATTCTGCCCTGGCCAAATGACATTTGGAATATTATGTCCTATTGTGGGTGTTACATTTTAGGAAGGGCATTGATCCAAAAGAAGTTTATTCAGGACAATGAAAGGATGCAAAACTATATCTTACAAACATTGGTTAAAAGAAGTAAGGAGGTTTAACCTGAGAAAGGGAAGACTATGATTTTGGTCTTCAAGTATGACAACCAAAAGGTATCATACATAATAAGGACTAGACTTATTTTCCTGGGTGCCAGAAGGGTATAAATAGGACCAACGGGTTAAAGATGCTGGGAAGCAGACTGCATCTCTATACAAAGAAGAGCTTCTTGACAATTACAGCTATGCCAAAATATAACATGTTACCTTGGGAAATAGTGAATTTCCTATAACTTGAAGTCTTAAAGTAGAGGCCAGGTGGCTATTGAAAAGGATAGCATAGAAAGGACTCTTACTTCAGATAGGGAATGGACAAAATGATGTCTAAATTCCTGCTAATTCTAATTAGCTGGGCAGCAGCCTTGGGCAAATCACATCCTTTCCGTACCTCAGTCTTCCCGTCTGTAAATAAGAGCATTGACTGGATGATCACTAAAGGCCCACCAGCTCTAATAATATTCTGTTTCAATAAGCACATGGTGGAATATGCTCAAATGAGCATTTCACCCTACCTGGATATTTAGTCCAATGCAGCAAGGAAACTAGATGTTTGTTTATCACCTCATTCTAGGTTAGGGAAAGTACTCTTTTCCCAAATCAGAATTAGAAGAGCATGACTTTTAGAAAGTCAGAGCCTTCTGAAAGATCAGTGCCTGGGACCCTAATATGCAGATGTTAGAACACTTCTAGGAAAACTCCCACTGAGGCAGTTGTTTGCCTTTGCTGACATTATGAGAATGTAAACAGCAATCAGAAGCAACCAAAATTTTTTAGAAAGGGGGGAATAGCTGAAGAGGGGAAGATGGGAATGGGGGTGGAGGACACAGAAAGCAAATTTTTGAAAAAAATGTTACCATTTTTCCTGTGGCTACAGTCAGTTACAGTATAATGATTTGGTATAGGCAGAACAAACATGTGGAGGATGCCAGCAAGTAAATAAAAGGCAGAGGAGGAAGGATCAACATGTTTTGCTGTCATTTCCAAGAAAGCGATCATGTCCCCACCAGCCTCCCACAGTAGATGACCAGAAAAGAAGGGGGGGAAAAAGCAAACAAATACCACTCCTTGGAAGTGAGAGTCCTTACTACTGTGTTTCACAGCACACCCTCCCCTGAATGCTGGCTGGAGACCAGACCAGCCACTTGGCGCAGCCATGGCAGCCTGCTCGCTCTTGGCACTGACTCCACATGGCAGCTGGATGGCTTGTAGTCAGGGTAGTTTTGCAGCTGGTAGTGGTAGCAGTTGGCAAAAGCTGACTGTCCAGATGGGCACTAAATTTTCTTTAATGTTTATAATATGTCAAAAGAGAATAATCCTATGTCAAAGTGGCTTAGAAGAACATTTACTCAGGAGCTTACAGAGATACTCCCTTTTTGACAAGTCTGAGTTTGTTTTGTTTCAAATGTAAGTCCTATTTCTGCAGCTTGAACCCTGGGTACCCTCTATTATTAACGTTTCAGAGATATCACTGAGCTTCTGAAGAGAGGGAGGAGGAGGGGGACTAGGACCTTGACCTCAGTTCATAGCTTGGGGTCTTAAGGTTTCATTGGTCATTAGCCACTGTATCAGGTGGGGAGAGTCTCAATTTGAACTCAGGAGAATGATCAATTCAAGGTTTGGGGGAGCAGAGACCTTAGTTTTATTAGATTTTTTTTATAAATCCAAGGTCAGCCAGGACCTTGAGAATTGTGTCACATAAACAGAAGTGACCAGAAAGACATCTGCCTGCCTGGCTGCTAGATCCTCTACAAGGTGAGGAGAAATGCCACAAAGTTATCTTTTCTTCCTTTGTCAAAGTTCCTTGGGTGGGAAAAAAACAAGCAAACCAAACCAGATTAACTTTATTTAGGGAAGGAACAGAAGGGATAGTTTCTTTGTCACATAGGAATCTGGTGAATATTTGCTCTCAAATGAATATTCCCCAGAGAAATGATTTGAAGAAATGACTTCCCTGAAATTTCCTTGCTGAAATACTGTTCTAGTTACAAATTGCTATTTGATTTTTAGAAAAGTATAGGTTTGGGAAATGACAGACACAAATTGTTCTTAATGTTGTCACATGGTATTAATTTTGTGAGACTTTGATTTAGGTTCTATAGTGGCATGCATTGTGTGAACACAAGTAACTAAAATTAAAATGTTCCTCTCCTAGGAAAACTTGAGATCAGTTGTGATCTAGCTGTGTAGAGGTCTGATTAGTTCTTGGTTCCCATCTGGTCTGATAAGAATTTAAGCTAGGGTTCCAACAACAATCTCCTATAGGTTTCCCCTTCCCTATTTACATTCTCCACTGTCCCCTGTAGCCCTCCCTACGTGGCTACAGTTTCCTCATTGCCCATCACAATAGGCTGTAGACTTTATTCAACCACAGTTCATATGTTTAGTGTGTTCCTTTCACTTTCTGATACTACCTTGCATGAAATTCTTTTTTTTTTCCTTTTGAATTAGTTTCATTTCAAGGTCTACTTTCTATTTCCTGTCCCCTACTAAAGGAGCAGATGACTGAGTCCTAGATGAGTTCAGGAGTGGGAGGGAAGAAGGAAAGCAGGGAAGATACACAAGGTTTCTAAGACTGAATAGGATTTCATTTCATTCAATTCAACAAGCACTTATAAAGTGGCTACTATGAACCAAGCACTGGGGAAATACAAATAAAATGAAACAATACCTGCTCTCCAGGAGCTTACATCCCATTGAAGGGAAAAGACAAAAAAATCATGTATATATAAGTTAAAACAAAATATATTCGAAGTAATTTCTAAGAGATTGGCATAGATCCAATATAAAAGGCAGTTTGTTAACAAATAGAACAAGGGTTCTAGAAAGCACAACGAAAGGTTAGGAAAGAATGTAATAAGTACATTAGAGAAATGTTACTGACCTGAGTATGAATGGGGAGGGAGTGGTAGTAAGGAAAGGGAGCTTTGACTTAGTGAGCCTATACCTCTGAAGCACAGGGGTACTGAATGGAGAATTATAGTAGTCATTGTTGAGTCCTCCAAAGTAGCAAAGGCATGTAGATTTGGTTAGAAATTCCCAAAGAAGAAACGGAAAGAGGGAGTGGGCACCAGGAGGGGAGAGAGTTTGGTACATGTGCAAGCAGAGTGTGCATACCCTAGTCCTGCCTAACTGCCAAAGCAAGGGCAGTGGAGTACTCAAAGTAATTCTCAAACCTGAGAAATATCTACTAAAATTAGAAGTAATCAATGTCTGAAAAGACCGGTATTTTGAGTCTATTAGAATTTAAATCTCTGTGTATCCGTTTCTCAATCAGAACTGTGTGATGATAGATGACTAGTATTTCTCAGAGAGAGAGTATGAGATTTATGAGCCATTGGGTCAGCTCTTCTCTCATTACACAGGTCATCATATGGGATTAGCAGAGGCTAGGGGAGGAGAAAATACTATCATAACAGCACATAGAGGCATTAAAAGTAGCCCTTATTTGGTGACAGGAGAATCCCACATGTAGATTTCCTTGCTTGTGAGATGCTTCCTCCTTTTTGCTATATTTCTACCATGTGAAACCTCTACCCTGGGGCCCTTCTCTCCCCATTTGTGACTCCCACTCCAGAGTCAGCATTTTGAGAAAGATCTCAGCCATGCTTCATGTCATTCTGACCCTCTCTGGGCTCGACCTCCTTCTCCTCATCTACTGTATTGGCCTTGCATATGTATCCCCTCTGACTCTCCTCCCTTTCTAGCACCTTTATACATCTTGTCTTCCCATATTAGAATGTAAACTTTTGGGGGGATAGACTCTGTTGTGTTTCCTTGTACTTGTATCTCCAGTGCTTAGCAGAATGCCTGGCACATGATAAGGAATTAATAAGTGTTTTCTTTATCTATCTTACCTGACTGGGCAATGGGTATTAGCTTTAAATCAACAAAATCACCTAGTACCTGCTATGGCACTATGCCAGGCATTGGGAGATGCAAAGATGCATAAGACATAGGGCCCAGTCCCAAGGAGCTTACAATATAGAGGAATGGGATAGGGAGACAAGTACACAATAATTGTGATGGAAGAATGAATGATATAAGTGCAAAGGCAGGTCTAGCCACAGTAATAGAAGAAATGTGAGGAGCCAGAGATCATTTGAACCTTGAAAGGGGCAGAGTCAGGAGAGATTTTATGGAGGAGATTACATCTAAATTAAGCCTTGAAGGAAGAGAGATTTTAACAGACAGAAAAATACAGTATATTTTACACACCTGAGTTGGCTTTTAAAGCCAACAATGGTCACAGGCATGGAATGTCTCTGCATTTAGCCTCACCATTTTATGTTGGAAGGGGAGGTTCAGAAAATCTTGGTAAACTTTATATGTCACATCCACCAACTAATCCCTTTCACCTCATTGTCCTTGCCAGTCAAATCTGCTCAATAAACAAGGAAGGTGGCTGACAGATTGGTATTATTCTTTGTCCTTCATTTTCAAAGAGGACCAATGACATCACAGGTGATGCCTTGACTTGCAGGTGAATTGGATTTAAATGAGGCAGAGCTTTGAAAAGTCATCAACCTCACTCTCTCTTCCAGAGTCATAGAAGTCCAATGGCAAGACAAAAGTGAAGACAATGGTCGATGCGGTGCATGACGCTGGCTGGCATTTTTGATGTCTGACCAAACTCTAAGCATTCCATAGTTCCTGTTTCTCAAACAAATACCACCCTTATTACCCTTTTTAATTATTATTATTATTTATTTTATGTATCATAAAATATTATATTAATTAGATATCACATAAATAGAATAATTAATTATTTAAATATATTAATGTTTATCATAATTAACATTATATAAATATATTCTTAATAGGACTATATATTATATACAAATATATAATTGTAATAACAAATATAATTATATCATAATATAATACTTATTACTTATATAAATATATTATTATTATTACCCTTTAACCTGAACTAGGCCAGATTTAGACTCAGGGAGATAAGTCTTCCTGACTCCAGGCCCAGCACTCTATCCACTCTGCCACCTAGCTGTCCTATTTCAAGGGTACCAATGTAGCAATCAGGCTACAATTTATTATCTCTTATTTTCACTCTACCAGTCTAGCTCTTTTTGGGGAGTCAGCCCCTAATATCTAACCTAGATATTTTATGCCATTTTGGTTGTTACAACTTCTGCAGCTAGACCCTGACTCCAATCATTTAAGTCCAGGTCTGGGAAACTGTGGAAATAACATGCCTTTGTATTGGTTGCCACTCACGCCATGCCTAGAATGCTCTCCACCCTCCCCTCTGCCCCTTAGAATTCCTAACTTCCGGAATCTGAATGCAGAGGAAAGCAGACTAATTTTGTTTTGTTTTGTTTTCTTTCTCATAGTTTCTCCCAGTCATTATAATTCTTCTATACAACATGACCAATGTGAAAATATGTTTAATAGGCATGTATGTGTAGAGCCGTCTTGGGGAAAGAGGGGGAGAAAATTTAAAATCTATGGAAGTGAATGTTGGAAACTAGAAATAAATAAATTAACTAATAAAAAAAGAATTCTTAACTTCCTTTAAGATTCACCTCAAATCCCATCTTCTACAGGAATATTTTACCAATCCTCCTGTTATCCTCCCAATGCTTTTTCTCTGAAATGATCTTCCATTTATATGACATATATTTATATTTGCATTTTCTCCCCATATTTTCTCCCTCTTAGAATGTGAGCTCCTGGAAGGAAGGGACTATGGTTTTTATTTTCTTTATATTTCCAGTGCCTGGCACGTAGTAAGTACTTAATAAATACTTGTTGACTGCTCATTTAAATCCAATATAGCTTTTAAATATCACATTACGGTTTGCAAAGTGCTTTACTTGTGATCTCATTTGGTCCTCACAAACAGCTCTGTAAGATAGGTGCTATTATTATTATTGCTACCATTTTAAAGATAGAGAAACTGAGGGTCACCAGGAACTTCCTGACACCAAGTCCCACACTCTAGTGCTACCTCACTAGTAGTGTCACTGAGTCATACATATCATGCAACCACTCCACCTCAAGAGGTTTCTGAAACATAATTTTACCTCAAGTGCATGTGATTTCATCAGTATGGATACCCACTCTACCAATACAAACTGCAATTCCTCTCTAGTTAGTAAAGGGCCTTTGAAGGGAAGGGAGGGAGAAGGGATCGAAAATTTATTAAGCACCTACTATGTGCCAGGCACTGTACAAAGTGCTCTACAAATATCTCATTTGGTCTAAATGGTCAAAGGATATGAATAGGCAGTTTTCTGAAGAAGAAATCAAAGCTATCAATAATCGCACAAAAAATGTTCTAAATCACAACTGATTAGAGAAATGCAGATTAAAACAACTTGAGGTACCACCTACTGGACTGCTAACATGACATAAAAGGATACATTCTGAAAAGGATGTGGAAAAATTGGACACTAATGCACCGTGGGCGGAGTTGTGAACTAGTCTAACCATTCACTTTGGAACTATGCCCAAAGGGCTATAAAACTATGCATACCCTTTGACCCAACAATACCACTACTAAATAGGTCTGTACCCCAAAGATGTTAAAGAAAAGGGAAAAGGACATATTTGTTAAAAAATATTCGTAGCAGCTCTTTTGTGGTAGCAAAGAATTGGAAATTTAGGAAACATCCATCAATTGGGGAATGGCTGAACAAGTTGTGGCATATGATTGTAATGAAATATTATAGTGCTGTAAGAAATGACCTAAGGAGATTTAAATGAACTGATACAAAGTGAAGTGAGCAGGACCAGGAGAATACTGCACACAGTAATAGCAATACTGTAATGATGATCAACTAAGAAAGACTTAGCTATTCAGATCAAGACAATGATCCAAGACAATTGCAAAGGACTCATGATGAAAAATTCTATCTACCTCTAGAGAGAGAAGTGATGAACTCCAAGTGCAGACTGAAGCACACTTTGTTCACTTTCTTTATGTATCTTGATTTTTATTGTTGTTTTGTAACATGGCTAATATGGAAACATGTTTTGCATGATTTTACATGTATAATAGATACCATATTGCTTGCCTTCTTGATGGGTGGGAGAGGGGAGGGAGGAGAAAATTTGGAACCCAACTTTTTTAAATGAATGTTAAAAATAAATATTTTTTAAAAAGAAACGAATAAGTCATTTGGTCTTTACAACAACTCTGGGAGGTAGGTGCTATTATTACCCTCATTTTACAATTCAGAAAACTGAGACACACAGATTAAGTGACTTGTCTAGAGGAAGTCTTTGAGGCTGGATTTGAATTCAGGTCTTCTTGGAGTCAGGAAAGCAACTATGGCTGAACAATGCATCACCCTCCAAGAAGCCCAGCAATGAGCCCTTCCAAACCAAAGTAGTAGGTGTGCCATCCTCATTACCTGATCTGTACTGAGAGCTTCCCAGTGTGGTCAGACTCCATGAACAGATCTCCTTTGTAGCTTGATTCCACAACTGGGCATCTTAGATCTTAAGGACTGCAGTTCCTACAGTAGATAAACTATCCATGTTTATGTTTCTACTAGAAATAGTGTGTACTTAAACAAACAAATGAAACAATGCAACCACACATAGAAAGCAGGACTTTCCTGGAAAATTCAGGAATGGATTTAGGATTAAGCCTGATATTTAATGATACTTATGCTACGTGGGCAGATTGCAAAGAAAGTACTCTCCACTGTTCAATAATACATTCCATTTAATTGCTCTGATATTGAATAAAAATCCCCAAAGAATTTTAGCTTCCAGCAATGATTTCTGTCTTTCCTTTGGAGTCTAGACTGATAATGATTTACTGAAATGTGTGGTGAGCAACATAAGAAAAGGCCTTAAAAATGTTTAATATTTGTGGTTATTGTGCGAGGGGGTATAGGGAAGAGAGTAGGCAGGGAAGGGAAAAGAAAGCAATATTGTGGCTCGGTACTAAATTTCCAGATGGAACTATTATGCTATAAATAGGACATGAATATCAAAAAGCCCAACTGAAAATAGTTAGAGTTGGTCAAGATGGGAAAGCAGGGTTAGGAGACAGGAGTTTCCAAATCAAACCAGTTTTATATAAAAGTTTTAATGTGGAATTGTCATAGAACTATTTAAGAAAAAAAATCTTTCAATAAGCAACTTATTTGTATTCTTTTCAACAATGACTATCATGCTTTCATGAATATTCATGAGTAAATCTACAAACATAATTCAAAAAGGGGAGTGAAAATTTGTAACATTATACCACAAATTAACTTTTATTATCTCTCTATAACACTCATTTTGATTTTGGTGGGTAAAATTCAGAAAACTATGTCACCACACCCTGCCCCAACCAATCTCTTCTACCAGTGACCCTTGACTTACATACAAGTACATTCTGTCCTGCTTAATCTATGCCTTAAATTATTTTCTGATGCCTTTAAGAGCCAATATCGCTTTCTGTACAAATCAATTAAGACCTCAATTCATTGACAATATTTTAGTTAATAGCTTCTTGTTAAGTAAGGGTTCATTTTCAAAAGTTATTAAGCATTTATTAAGTACCTATTGTGTGTCAAGCATGGTGCTAACAATAACTAATATGATTATAGCCTTTTAAAGTTTTCAAACCATTTACATTCATGATCTCGTTTAAGCTTGGCAACAACCAGCACAATGAATAAAACACTGGGTCTGGAGTCAGGAAGACCTGAGTTCAAATATGACCTCAAATGCTTACTAGCTGTGCAACCTTGGGCAAGTCACTTAACCTCTCTTTGCCTCAGTTTCCTCCACTGTAAAATGGGGATAATAGCAGCAGGTTGTCATGAGGATAAAATGAGATAGTATTTGTAATGTGCCTAGTATTGTGCCTGGTAAATGCTGCTGTTCAGTCATTTCAGTCACGTCTAACTCTTTGTGACCCCAACTGGAGTTTTTCCAGCAGAGATACTGGAGTGGTTTGCCATTTCCTTCTCCAGCTCATTTAATAGATGAGGAATTGAGACCAACAGGGTTAAGTGACTTGCCCAGGGTCACACAGCTACTAAGTGTCCGAAGCCAAATTTGAACTTAGGAAAGTGAGTCTTCCTGATTCCACGCCCAGTGCTCTAGTCACTGTGCATCTAGCTGCCTTGCCTGGTACATAGTGGGCGCATAAGTACTTGTTTACTTCCCTTCCTATTTTATATGTAAGGAAAGTTGCTCGGTAAGAGTCCCATGACAACCTAGCTAAATAAATGGGATTTGAATCCTAATCTTTCTCACTCCAAGTCCACTCTATCTACTAACTACATCATTCTATTTAAACTTTTGGGTTTTTAAATGTATTTCATGTTTTACTAACTAGAGCAGAGTGAAAACAACTATCTTTTTTAGCTGCCTGATGATCTTGTGCTACAACTGAGGAAGTACTGACTCTGGAGTTGGAGAGCCTGCGTTGCATTCAAATCCCACTTCTGATGCTTACTGCCTATGTGAGCTTGGGCAAAACATCTAGTCTGCCTGAGTCTGTTTCTTCATCTGTATACAGAACATAGAAGTGTGGGGTGGGGGATTCCTATCTCAACTCCCAATCACATTAATGAGTCAGGTCTTCAGTAGACAGCTAGCTCCCTTTCCACCCTCAGGGGTCTAGGGGTACCAACAAGAGGTAGTAGAATTCTTCTAAAGCTAGTGTCAGGATCCCCATGCCAAGAACACTCCTCTCTTTTCACTATTCTCTGTTTACTATTACGTTACACCTCATTTCCCAGAGCCAAAGCCCAACAAGCAAGCTGTGCCCTGAACTTGGCATAACAATAATCCTTTGCACTCACTCTCTGGATTAACTCTGCTGCAACTAAATCACAAAACTGTTGGTCCCTGTGTTCTTCAAGTAGGCCCAGACATGAAACCCTGCTACGCACGGACTTTTTGTCCCTAGGCAACCTTGCCTTACTGTTGCTGTTATGCCTCACCACTGTTGCTATACCACACTGTTTAATTCTTTGTCTAGCCACAACCATATATGTCAAGCTTTAGCCTTACTGCCTGGGATCTCCTCCTAGAGGAAGCCCCAGCACATGTGTCCAGCTTCCCTCCTCCAATAGAATAATGAAACCTTTTTGCTTATAATCACTGTTAGCTCTTTGGTTTTATTTTATTTTATTTTTCAGAATAAACAGTTGTGATTACTTCTGTGAGCTCTTTGGTATTTTTTTTCAGAGTTAACAGCAGTTACATAACCTCTGTGACTCTTTGGTCATTTGTTTTCAGAGTTGACACTAATGAACTTCATATTCCGGTGTTTTCTCCCAATATCAATTGCTAGTAAAAATAAACATGTCCTCTATGTTATTGATTGATCCAGTGATTAGCAGCATTAGATTAAGGGTAGCTGGGTGTCAGAGAAGACTAGTACCTCTGGTGTGAGGGCTGCTGAGCCCTTTTCAGGGCTGCTTTCTACCTTTGGTGTTCACCTGCCACTCAACTCTCACCTGTGGCTCCAAGAAGCAATAGCATGAGCAGCAGCCACACTCCAGTAACCTATTTTGGCAAATAGGCTAAACTAGATTAACAGCCCTCAAACTTGCCAGTGAGTTAGGGGGGTGTCTACCCCAAGCATGTGAAGACTTCCTCCACTGGGATGGGTGGATGTGAACAATTTGTTCCACAGAACCAGCAAGGTGGTGGAAGCTGGCACTGTGGAATGCTTAGAACTTGGCTAGATATCAAAGAAGCCAACTGCATCCCACCCCATCACCACTCATCTTGACTTTTGTCTTCCCACTGGACTCTGATGACTCTGAGGCCAGTGACTTCACACAACCCTGCCTCCCTTAAATCCAATTTATTCAAGAGTCAAAAGACATCACTCAGTGATGTCATTTTGGTTCTCTTTAAGAATAAAGGACAACTGATTAGCAGCAGCCCACTATTCATTTAACTGATTAACATTAATTATCTTTTACAAAGTGATATAAGAACAAAAATACAAAACTTACATCACACCCCTCCCCCCAAACACCAGGTGCACACTCTCCCCTCTATCACCTCAGTCCTTGATGAAAATTGACTCAAACTTAAAGCAATTGCTAAAAAATATATCCACTCCAAATTCACTTCCAAATGTTGGCATGGCTGATGGAGTTCTTCCCTTGCTATAGCAAGATACAGTGTCTCAGAAGTGATTCACACCTGAACTGGGACAAGTAAGTTCATCCTCAGGATTTTGCAAGTATCTCATTTAAAGTGAGGGAGTCTAGACTAGATGGTATCTGAGGTGATGCTTGGCTTTAAATCTCTGTTCTCATGTTGAAGTTTTCCAGGGTAATCACTCTCAGTATCAATATGACTATAGAGGACTGTGTGGTTTAGCTAAAGTTTATTTTTTATACTATTATATTTTTTTCAAATTACATGTTAAGACAATTTTTAGTTTATTTTTACAAGATTTTGAGTTCCAAATTTTTCTTCCTCCTCTCCTCTCTTCCTAAAATGATAGGCAATTTGATATAGGTTATGCATGTGCTATCATGTAAAACACATTTCCATATTAGTCACAATTGTGAAAGAAGAAACAGATCAAAAGGAAAAAAAGAAAAAAAGTAAGTAAAAGAAAAAGCTTTGAACTGCATTCAGAGTCCATCAGTTCTTTATCTGGATGTTGATAGCTTTTTTCTTCATGTGTCCTTTGTATTTGTCTTAGATCATTGTGTGGCTGAGAAGAGCTGAGTCATTCATGGTTGATCATAACACAATGTTGCTAATACTGTGTACAATGTTTTTCCTGGTTCTGCTTATTTCACTTTACATCAGTTTGTGCAAGTCTTTTCAAGTTTTTCTGAAATCTGCCTGCTCATCATTTCTTATTCCACGATAGTATTCTATTACATTCACATACCACAACTTGTTCAGCCATTGCCCAACTAATGGGCCCTCAGTTGCCAATATTTTGCCACCATGAAAAGGGCTGCTATTATTATTTTGCACATGTAGGTCCTTCTCCCTTTTTATGATCTCTGATATAGAGACCTAGAAGTGGTATTGCTGGATCAAAGGGTATGCACAATTTGGTTATCCTTTGGGCATAGTTTCAAACTGCTCTCCAGAATGGTTGGATCAGTTTACAATTCCACCAACAGTGCATTAGTGTCCAAATTTTCTCATATCCTCTCCAACACTTATCATTTTCCATTTTTTGTCATATTAGCCAATCTGATAGGTATGAGGTGGTATCTCAGAGCTGTTTTAATTTGCATTTCTCTAATCAAAAGTGATTTAGAGCACTGCTTTCAATGCCTATAGATAGCTTTAATTTTTTCATCTGAAAACTGCTTATTCGTATCCTTTGACCATTTGTCAATTGGGTCATATTCTGATAAATTTACTCAGTTCTCTACATATTTGAGAAATGAGGCCTTTATCAGAGACACTTGCTATAAAGATTGTTTCCCAGCTTTTTGCTTTCTTTCTAATCTTGGTCACATTGGTTTTGTTTGTGCAAAAGCTTTTTAATTTAATAAAATCAAAGTTATCTCTATTTCATAATGCTCTCTACATCTTTTTTTGGTCATGAACCTGTAACTCACTTAACTTTTCCTTTTAGAATTTGGATCCTATACCACTTGGTGCATACATGTTTAGTATTGATATTACTTCATTGTCATTTTTAGCATGAGGTAGTTTCCTTCTTTATCTCTTTTAATTAGGTCTATTTTTGCTTTTTCTTTGTCTGAGATCAGAATAGCTACTGCTGCTTTTTTTTAAGTTCAGCTGAAGCATAATAATTGATTCTGCTCTAGCCCCTTACATTTACTCTGTGTGTGTCTCTCTGCTTCAAGTGTGTTTCTTGTAAACAACATATTGTAGGATTCTGGTTTTTAATCTACTATGCTGTATGCTTCCATTTTATGAGTGAGTTCATTCCATTCAGATTCACAGTTATGATTACTGTGTATTGCCCTGTATCCCATTTTTCCTCTTGTTTTTCCTTTCTCCTTTCACTCATTCCCTTCTTGACAATGTCTTGCTTTTGTCTACCACCTCCCCCAGTCTGTCCTCTCTTCTTTTTGATTTTCTTAGTAAGCCTTAATCATGAAAAAACACTGTCTCAGTCAAACTGAGACCTGTTAAAGGCCTTAACTTGAAAAGGCCAAGGTCCCCCATTGCATCCTGGGCCATCTCCACTTTTCCTGATCCATGTCTGGCCACTGGACCCAGATGGCTCCAGAGGATAAAGTGAGGCTGACCTTGCACAGCCCTCCTTTGCTTAAATCCAATTCACTTGCATATCATGGCACAACTTCCCTGATTTTTGGGTCCTCTTCAAGAACAAAGGACAGATAGCAACAACCTCTGTATCCCCCTTCCCCCACCCCTCTGCCTTTACCTAATGTCCTCCCCTCCTACTTTCCTGCTGGGTAAGACAGATTTCTATATTCAAATGATTGTGTATATTATTCCTTCTTTGAGTCAATACTGATGAAAGTAAGGTTCAAGTGATGGCCATCACCTACCCTCCCATCTTTCCCTCCACTATAAAAGGTTTTTAGCAGCTTTTCATGGGAAGTAATTTACCCCTTTCTACCTTTCCCTTCCTTCTGCACCCAGTGTACTCCTCTTTCTCATCCCTTAATTACTTTTGTCATTCCCTCAAATTCACCTTATACCCATACCCTCTCTCTATGTATATTCCTTCTAGCTATACTATTAGTAGTACAATTTTTAAGAATTTTAACTATCATCTTTCCATGTAGTGATGTATACAATTCAGCTCCACTGACTACCTTGTGCTTTCTTTTCCCTTTTCCCCTTTTTAGGTTTCTCTTGGGTCTTGATATTGGAGATCAAAGTTTTCATTCAATTCTGGTCTTCTCCTTATAAAAGCTTGAAATCCTTCTATTTCATTTAATGACCATTTTTCCCCTTGGAGCATTATTCTTAATTTCACCAGGGAGGTGATTCTTGGTTGTAGTCCTAACTCCTTTGCCTTCCGGAATACCATGTTCCATGACCTCTGATTCTTCAAAGTTTCAGCTGCTAAGTCTTGTGTAATCTGATTGTGGCTCCCAAATATTTTTTTTTCTCTGTCCAGTTGGAATATTTTCTTCCTTGACCTGATAGTTCTATAATTTGGCTATAACATTCCTTGGAGTTTTTATTTTGGGACCTCTTTCCTGAGGTAATTCATGGATTCTCTCAATGACTATTTTGCACTCGGGTTCCCGGATATCAGGGGAGTTTTCCTTGATAATTTCTTGAAAGAGGCTGTCCAAGTCTTCCTATAGATTATGGCTTTCAGGTAGTCCAATGATTCTGACATTGTCTCTCCTGGATCTATTTCCCAGGTCTGTTGTTTTTCCAATGAGGTATTTTACACTTTCTTCTATTTTTTCATTCCTTTGAATTTGTTTGATTGATTCTTGATGTCTCATAGAGTCATTAGCTTCCATTTGCCCAATTCTAGCTTTTAAGGAGGTGTTTTCCTCAGTTAGCTTTTATACTTCCTTTTCCTTTTGGCCAACTGTACTTTTTAGGGAGTTTACTTCAGCAGATTTTTGTATCTCCTTTTCCATTTAGCCAATTCTACTTTTTAAGTAGTTGTTTTATTTTTCCCAAGCTATGGACTCTCTTTCTCCATAATTCTCCTTCATCACTCTCATTTCTTTTCCCAATTTTTCTTCTATCTGTCTTATAAGATTTTTAAGCTCCTTTTTGAGCTCTTTCATAAGTTCTTTCTGGGCTTGAGACCACTTCCTTTTTTTTATTTTTGGAGTTTTGCCCATAGGTGTTTTGACATTGTTGACCTTTTCTGAATTTGTGTCTTGGTCTTCCCTGTCACCATAATAACTTTTTATGGTCAGATTTGTTGTTGTTGTTTATTCATCTTTTTTGGCCTTTTCCCTTTCTTATAAATTTAAGCTCTGCTCCTAGGGACAGAGGGGTACTGTCTCGGGCTTTTTTGTGCCAGGGGCTGTAGGCCCTGGCTGTTTACCTAGTGCTGCACTAATGCTGCCCTGAGGCCCTTGGGGGACCTGTGTGCCTGGTGCTGCACTGAGGGGGTGAGGTGGGGATTGACTGGTACTGCTGGAGGTGTATGGGTCTATCAGCTTACCTGGTACTGAGCTGGGGTCCTAGTTCTGGTGTCTAGCATGTGCTGAGGCCAGTGGGGTATTTCTGCATTTTCCCATGGCTACACTGAACCATGTGGAGGTCTAACCAATGGTGGCTGCCTGTTTGCCCAGAGGTATAGTGGAGCACATGGTGTTTGCCTGCTCTACCACACTGGGGCTCAGGATCTCCCCCTGCTTTGCTGAGGTGCGGCTTGCTGCTGCTTTGCTGGGATGCTTCCTATACTGGATTGTGCTCCCCTTTTACCTGAGTGAGACAGACCTTTTTTTGTTGATCTTCCAAGTTTCTTGGGCTCAAAGATTGTTTCACTCCATCTTTTTTGCTGGTTCTGCTGTTCCGCAATTTGTTTTGGGGCACTATTTTGTGGTTGCTTGGAGGTGAATATGGAGAGTTATAGTGATTTACTTCTTACTCCTCCATCTTGGCTCCAAGAAGGAAAACTCATCCCCTCACTTTAGAAAGGAGAAAATAAGGCCCAGAAAGGGTTAGTAATATCTGGGTACCTTGAAGACACACAGCAGAGCTCTTCTCACTGGTTCTATTAACTCCAATGCTTTTGTTACCCTGCCTCTCACTAACACACACACACACACACACACACACACACACACACACTCTCACGAATTGTTTTCTAGTTCTTTATTGTACAAACAGTGTCTCTTTATCCATGCATGTTGTGTAAAAATAAAGTGGGACTGGGTGTATGCAGACTCTAGGACATAAAATTAATCCCTGAAATAAGTTTTTCCTTCATTTTCCGAATTTTACTTATTTGAACACCGAAAATAAAAATGATATCAATGTGTCAAACAGGCAAAAATGTGAGGGGAGGGCTGAGGTGTTGTCAGGGATGGAACAGTGCATACATGTAATACAAACTTGTCATCAGTAAAACTCTTTAGCATTTGTTATGTTCATATCTTCAGTTAGCTAGTTGAACATTTCCAGCAAACAAAATGTCTTCAAGGATACATGCAACCCACACTGAGAAACAAACACAGAAATGACAGGTCCAGTCAAGGTTTGAGAATAGTGGTGAAAGGTGAGAAATGAGGCCTTTTAAACACAGTGCTAATTTCTCCCTAGGCTGATTAGAAAGAGTCAAGACATATCTGTGATTCTGCTAGTAGATGAGTGGCTGGAGACAAGTCATGGGCCTCAAGTTGTACAAAGTCCTTTAAGCAGTGAGTGAGTCTGGAGCAAATAGAAGGAAATCAGGGAAGATTTGAGTGAGTCAAGAAGAGTAAATCTTATAAACTGTGTAAGTCAGGGGAGTGAGCCTGTACACAGAAAGGGGGAAGGGAACAAACATTCATTAAATGCCTATTATATGCCAGGAACTTTACAAATATTGTCTCACAACAACCCTGGGAGATAGATGCTATTATTACTCCTACCTTACAGTTGAGGAAACTCGGGTAGATAGAGGTTAAGTGACTTGCCCAGGGTCACACATCTAATAAATGTCTGAGACTAGATTTGTTCTCAAGTCTTCTTGACTCCAGGCATAGTGCTTTATCCACTGCACCACTGGTGGGGGAGGGGGCAGGGAGGAGTGATTCTGCATGTAAGAGATAGAGAAGAATGCTAGAATAAAGATAGAATTAGTGATGGGCTCCTCTCCAAGACCTGAAGATATAAGAAATTCATGGAGGAATATGGGTCCTATAGCCTTTACCATGTCATTATGCCAGTATTGCAATCAATAATGAGGACACCTCAATCAGAGGACCTATATCTAAATGACCAGTCACTGAATTACAGGTATGTTCCACATCCAGGAATAAAGGAGTGCTCAGGGGATGTTGATACGCTTAGAGCTTGTGGTGTAACCAAAATCAACAGTAATAGTATGCGTGCCGGTAAGTTCGTGTATGACACTTGGTAGTGTTCCATTTAGCAACCTGCAAAGAAGCTAGGTAAAGTCAAGTAGTCTCTTCCCCTCTCCCCGTCAACCACCATACATACAAGTATCATGCACCATACAAATCATGGAGTTGACGCTGAGGCTAGGGAGTAGAGAAGACTGAAAAGAGAGAGATAGTGACATTTTCCTCACTCTCCCTCCTCCACACCTCCAGCAAAATCACTCGACATTCCATTCAACACAAAAGTGCTAGTTTCTCTAGACTTACTATTACTGGGGAGGGAGGAGGTGGAAAGAGAATGACATATGGATATATGAATGAATATGTTTCTGCATTTGTTCCTTCTTCCTACATAAAATTATGATGTGTATGACACATTAAATATCTACATGAGTACTGGACCATATAGTTAGGATAATTAGGTATGACTGTGTATCAGGAGGGCAGAGTTTATAATCTCAAAGAGGATCATAAACATGTCTGAAAGGTTCGGAACCACCGGATATAAGAAACTCTCAAAGTAGAAGGCAGAAGAATCAAAACATTTATTTAGGTTCCACAGTAACCAACCCATGAACCAGAAGCCCCATTTTGATATGTTGATCAAAATCTTCCAGGCCCAATAAGTACGCCTTGCAAGAGTAACCAGGAGGCTACAGAGAAGCATGATTGCGTAAAGCAAAATCATGCTTCCCCCTCGATGGTAATAAGATTACCCACTGGCCTGAAGTCTTTGTTCAGCTTCCTCCCGTAGATCAGCTCTGCTACTGGCAGCTCCTGCCTCAGCTGTGTCTGTGTCTGTAACTGAAGCTGCAACTGAAACTGACGATGTAACGGTCGCTGTAACTGACGATGTAACTGTCGCTGACTCCAACCGAAAAAGGAAAGAGAAGAGTCTTCAAGCTGTCCTCTCCCCTCTTATAGGGCTCTTGACATCATCAAGCTCCGCCCAAATGACCAGGGCCGATTGGTTCCTGAGTTGGCCCCTCCCCCTAGCATAGACATTAACACCTCCCCTCAGCCAGCCCCATGACTCATCACACAGGAAGTTCTGGTCCTGCCCCAGAAGAGCAAGCCCCAGCGTCCAGGGAAGCTCAATGAGGTAAGCTGAGTCATTCAAAGAAAACAAAGGCCATTCTGGCTACACTCCACCCCTTGTTATAGGATACATAATCTAATCAGCCATGTATCCTAGAACATACATTGTGATCCAATTACAAAGGAAACTAAAACATATCATTCATTATAAAGCAAAACATATCATTCAGTGACATTCCCAAACATTGGTTAACGATTCAAATGCGATCCACCCCTAGGTCCCAGCAAGATAATCTCTTCAATCAATCATCCCCAAAATAATTATTAATAATTCAAATGTCCACCCCTAAATCCTTGTATCCATTACATAGGATCAATAATATCATAACAATAAAACAACACAGCAAGGATAACACAAAATAAGTAAACAGAACACTATCATCATTTCCACCCCCCTTGAACGATTGGGGCTCAAAATCTTGGGGTGAGGGGTGAAGGTCTCATTTTCCATAGCTTCTTCATGCTGAAATTGGATGTAGAGATGGCCCTGCCCCCAAAAAGTCCCATTCCAGAGGTCATTTCTTTAACGAGCTGGCAGGAATTCCAAGAATGCTACATGCTTAGGCAGTCACCGGAAAGTGCAGGGTGCTTAAGCCTGAAGGAAACAAAACTAGCAACAAGGTTAGCCAAAACAAAGGACAAAAAGAATAGACAAGTATGGACTATAATTCTTCAAATAAAATCATCTCAAGTTTGGTTGAGATTTCAGTTATGCAAAGATCCAACATCAGAGCCAAACTCAGGTGGGAAATGTTTCTTTTCAAAAGGAACATAATGAGGAAGCCAAGAGGATCCCACCCTAGATATAGACTAGGATTGTCCTCCCAGCCTTTCTCCAGATGTACAAGTTTTCATCCGTTAATCACACAAGGTCACCTTCAGTCTGAGTGGCTTGTAGGCTTGCAGGAGCAGTTCTTATTTCCCTATTTCTCGTGTTATCAAGTCCTCTATACATTCTGTATAATTCATTGGTTGGAATTCCATCTATCATTTCAAAACCTACTCCTGCTCTCAATAAAGCAGTAAACATTTCTTTCCTTGTTACTCTCCTTTGGCGCCAAGTTTGCTGGTTATTCACCCTTCTCTCTCGAGGAGATCTATCCCCTCCCCAGTCACCTAAGTCATGTAACTGTAAAATCTTATTTATCACTGTTGTAAGACGGCTCCCTACTTCTCCAAGTAATAAATTCAAAATTAGTTGTTTATAAGCAGGGGGAGCTGTCCTAATTATTAAATTCCTATGAGGCAGTTCCATTGAATCATTGTAATATTTGTCTGCAGTTCCTGTCATAATGGCAGTCTTCATTACCTCCTCCTTTAGTCTCATGATACAATCTCTAAGTGAATACCAGGGTCTGTGCTCAGTGGGCCACATAGAATCAGTAGCATATCTCTTATTGCATCCCACAGCGGCTAATGCCAACAGAGTAGTCCTGCTATCACCATCTCCTTGCTGATGATGTTCCCTAAAAGCTTGTTGAACTAGAGGATCATGGCTGATACCTATGAATCTCATGCAGTCTGTCCCATCTACTGATATTCCACCGGCCCCTTGATCACTGAGTCTTACCATCCAAGATATCAATGGTTCTCCTATTCTTTGGCTGAATCTACTCAAAATATCTGTGACCTCTTGCGGTGAGAAATCTTCCTGAATTTCCCTTGTAACTGAATCTTCACCTCGGGTTTCTGTCTTCCTCCTTTGTATGGGTCGAGCCCTTGTCTGATCATTTAACCATCTCCTATTCTCTGTGTGAGGCACATCCTGAACCCCAGTAGTGTTTTGTGCCTCAGCCCCTAACATTGTCTCATTCTCTCCCCACTCACTTCCTCTGCCACCATGGCTAGGACGAAGCAGGCAGTCAGGCTCTTTCTGGGCTGGGTTGAAATGCACTCTGGGCTTTTTTGGTCTCCTGTTGCTCTTAGCCACATTAATAGAAAAGTTCTCATTTGAGTCAGTTTGGTCTCCTGCTATCTGAGATTCCTCTTCTTCCTGTGGGGTAGGAGTGCCCCCATGTCTTTCACTTAATCTCAATCTTTCGTATACTAGCCGGTAGGCTGATAACACTATCCAGCTTTGCCTAGATAGTGATGCCCCTGACTGAATCCCAACTTCTCGTAAACACTTTTCCAAATCCCTAGGATCTCCTTTCCGTAGCCTTGGTTCCCAGTTTTCACAGGGTCCAGCTTTTTTAGCCAATTCTTTTGCTAGGGAGGAATAAAATGGATCCTCCCATCCTGGGATATTCATCTCTTCCTCTGAAATTGTTCTGCTTCTAAATAGAGATCTTATACCTAGCGATCCTGTTCGTGACGCCAAATGTATCAGGAGGGCAGAGTTTATAATCTCAAAGAGGATCATAAACATGTCTGAAAGGTTCGGAACCACCGGATATAAGAAACTCTCAAAGTAGAAGGCAGAAGAATCAAAACATTTATTTAGGTTCCACAGTAACCAACCCATGAACCAGAAGCCCCATTTTGATATGTTGATCAAAATCTTCCAGGCCCAATAAGTACGCCTTGCAAGAGTAACCAGGAGGCTACAGAGAAGCATGATTGCGTAAAGCAAAATCATGCTTCCCCCTCGATGGTAATAAGATTACCCACTGGCCTGAAGTCTTTGTTCAGCTTCCTCCCATAGATCAGCTCTGCTACTGGCAGCTCCTGCCTTAGCTGTGTCTGTGTCTGTAACTGAAGCTGCAACTGAAACTGACGATGTAACGGTCGCTGTAACTGACGATGTAACTGTCGCTGACTCCAACCGAAAAAGGAAAGAGAAGAGTCTTCAAGCTGTCCTCTCCCCTCTTATAGGGCTCTTGACATCATCAAGCTCCGCCCAAATGACCAGGGCCGATTGGTTCCTGAGTTGGCCCCTCCCCCTAGCATAGACATTAACACCTCCCCTCAGCCAGCCCCATGACTCATCACACAGGAAGTTCTGGTCCTGCCCCAGAAGAGCAAGCCCCAGCGTCCAGGGAAGCTCAATGAGGTAAGCTGAGTCATTCAAAGAAAACAAAGGCCATTCTGGCTACAGACTGTTATACATAGCATTGTGTAGGGAATGGACTGGGAGTAAGGAGGACCTCTGATACTAACTGGATGACCATAGGCAAGTCATTTAGTTTCTTGGTACACTAGAAAACTCTCATCTAAGTTACAGAAGAGTTTAAGGTCTGCATCAATAAAGGGAGAGTCCATACTAGACATTGTATCTCTATACTGATGAAATGACAGGTTTGGATCCCAGCCCCAAAACCTGTATAATAATATATGCATGCATACAACTCAAGTCTATGAATATCCTGATGTGTCCTGTAAAATTTTAAGAGACTTCAAATTCTTTACCAGGGAGGAGGTGGGGGGAAAGGGGGAGGAAAAGGAGCATAGTCAGATCATCAGCACTAGGCAGATAGTAGCCAATAGTTTTATTGTTGACAAGTATGTAAGGATATAGGACAAAGGCAAAGGCTTTGGGTCAACAGCCTCTCTCCCATTTTGCTTTTACCATTAGATTTATTTCCATAGCTATCAAGAGCCCTAAAGGAGGCCAAGGAGGGAAACTTCATCACCCAAACTTCACACAACTCCAACGAGGTTTTGTTGAGTAGTCTGAGTTTTGTTGAGTAGGTCTAAGGGCATGTGGACTTACAATCAGGGTTTTAATAGAATCATAGGATCATTGATTTAGAGCTGGAAGGGACCTTGGTGGTCATCTCTTCCAACTGCCCTCTTCATACAGATGAAAGAGAAATTAAATGAACTACCCAAGTCCATGTTACACAACACAAGTGGCAGAGCCAGGATTTGAACCTAGGTTCTATGGATTCAAATCCAGTGGCCTTTTCACTGTACCATGCTGTCTCCAAGTTAAAAGGAATTTTCTAAAACCTCAGTCGGATTGTTATGGGGACACCAGAAGAAAAGTAGTCAAAAGAATAGATTTAATCTTAGCCCAAGGCTTTTTGCTGTCTATCTGGCTAAATATGGTAGCAATAGACCTATGTAATTCACTAAAATCAATTTACACTTCTCCCTGACCTTGCCAGGTTTTACTTATTGTTATGCTCCCAAGAGATCATAGGACAGAGCAAGAGATCACTCTCAAGAGACTGAATAGCTGAAAATGCAGAAGGTCATGGTAGAAAACTGTTCAATGACCAAAAGAACAGCAGAGAAGCCCAGCAGAAACGACACAGTGGATAAGGAGGATGAAACACCCAACAAGGAGCATCAGATATTCAATGATTTCACCAGAAGATATAAGTAACTCGATAGCAGAGATGTGAGTTGCCCTGATCACATATGTGTTATAGCTACGTGTGTTACTGGTATGTGCTTCAATATGCATGCTCCCTGGCCACACAGTTCCTTACATATGTTCCCTGCATGTATGTTTCCTGATTACATATATTCAATGTGTATGTGCCCTGCCTCAGTGCTAGTATGTAAAATGTGGAAGGCTATACTGCATTTGTGTCTGGTAGGAGGGAAATATTTTCTTGTCATGTAATTTGTTATGTTTTTTTGATTAAATGTATTTTGATTTGAACTAATGTGTCCACCGGCCTTGCAAAAATAAACATATTAGTGGGACTTATGAGTTATGGCTCTGAGTGGATGTTGATCCACAAAGTAACTTGAACCTTGAGTAGCCCCAGTTATTATATTTTAGACATTGAATATTATGTTCACTCAAAAAAATTTACACTATATCATGTATTCCTAGATTTATGAAGAATCTTTAGTGGGACTGAACAATAACTTCATTATATTAAAAATTCCTCCATTTCTCGAGCCGCTATTTCTATGCTCTCACTCATTTCAGATGAAGCCGCTAAATACATCATTATCACCAAGTTCACTCTAATAGAATTAAAAATTATAAATTAGCAGCAAATTTAAATTAATCTTATCTCTTGAACTAAAAAAGGAGGGTTAGGGGACAAAGATTCATAATTATACATACACAACAAACAGATATTCATACCCTTGATCTTTCCATGACCCATAAG
This sequence comes from Trichosurus vulpecula, assembly GCF_011100635.1. Taxonomy (NCBI): domain Eukaryota; kingdom Metazoa; phylum Chordata; class Mammalia; order Diprotodontia; family Phalangeridae; genus Trichosurus; species Trichosurus vulpecula. Next base: position 262,556,495 of record NC_050574.1, read on the forward strand.
TATTTCACTTCCATGTTCATGCACTATGAAATTCCTTTATCTGATCATAGTCTTTTATCATTCCATCTTTTTTCTGCCTTAAGACCCCAATCTCTGTTCCTCTGTCTTCACTGTGACTTCTAATTTCTCCACTCCACATTTGTTTCACAGGCCATCACTTCTTCACTGGCTATACTGTCTTCCCTTCCCCATTTCTAGGCCTTGGTGAATCAGTCTGGACCTACTCTTCTCTTGAAACCATTGCCCCTTATCCTATCACTGATTTTGCCCTGATAATCCCCTTTCTTGGAATGCTTTGATAATACACTGCCTTCATTCTTATTTATGAGTGGTAGAATAAAGCCAGTGAAAAATCAGGAAATCAGAGTAGGGACTTCTGGGATCCAAGATGGCAGAGTAAGCAGTAAATTACCATAATTCTCCCATATTTACCTCCAAGTAACCATAAAATAGTTCCCCAAAGCAAATCCTGGAACAACAGAACCAACAAAAAGATGGGATGAAACCATTTTTGAGCTCAAGAAACTTAGAAGATTGGCAAGAAAGGCCTGGATCACTTGGAGGGGGATGTAGTCCAGGAAAGGAAGCATCCCAGCAAGCCCCACCTCAGCAAAGCAATGGGAGATCCTGGACCCCAGTGTTGTGGAGCAGGCAAAGACCAACACCAGGACCCCCCATGTGCGTCAGCCCAGCCAGGGGAACCAGCAGACTGCAGCTCTGAAAACCACCATGTGCTTCATTGTAGCCCTGGGCAAACAGGCATCCTCCAGTGACCCAACCTCAACATGTTGCAGTACAGCCCCAGAAAACAGCCACCAGTACCACCTCCCCACCACATGCTTCAGAGTAGTCATGGGGAAACAGAACTACACCACCAGCCTCAGCACACACCAGACACCAGAACTAGGACCCCAGCTCAGTACCAGGTAAGCTGATAGACCCATACACCTCCAGCAGTACCAGTCAATCCCCACCTCACCCCCTCAGTGCAGCACCAGACACACAGGTCCCCCAAGGGCCTCAGGGCAACATTAGTGCAGCACAAGGTAAACAGCCAGGGCCTGCAGCCCCTGGCACAAGAAACCTGAGACAGGGCCTCATCCACCCTAGGCACAGAGATCAAATTTTTAAAAAAGTAAGAAGACCAAAAATAATGAGCAAAAAACAACAACAAAAAAGGAAATCTGACCAGAGAAAGTTATTATGGTAACAGGGAAGACCAAGACACAAATTCAGAAGAGGACAATGCCAAAAGAACTATGGGCAAAATTCCAAAGAAAAATGGGAAGTGGTCTCAAACCCAGAAAGAACTCATGAAAGAGCTCAAAAAAGGAGCTTAAAAATCTTAGAGAGGTAAGAAGGTAGAAGGTAGAGAGGTAGAAGAAAAATTGGGAAAAGAAATGAGAGAGATGAAAGAGAATTACAAAAAAAAGAGTCAACAGCTTGGAAAAAGATAACTGCTTAAAAAGTAAAATTGGCTAAATGGAAAGGAGATACAAAAATCCACTGAAGCAAACAACTCCCTAAAATGTACAATTGGCCAAATAGAAGAGGAAGTACAAAAGCTAACTGAGGAAAATACCTCCTTAAAAGTTAGAATTGAGCAAGTAGAAGCTAATGACTCTATGAGACATCAAGAATCAATCAAACAAATTCAAAAGAATGAAAAAATAGAAGAAAGTATAAAATACCTCATTGGAAAAGGAGAGACAATGTCAGAATCATTGGACTACCTGAAAGCCATAATCTATAGGAAGACTTGGACAGCCTCTTTCAAGAAATTATCAAGGAAAACTGCCCTGATAACCTAGAACCAGAGGGCAAAATAGGCATTAAGAGAATCCATGAATCACCTCAGGAAAGAGATCCTAAAATAAAAATTCCAAGGAACATTATAGCCAAATTACAGGACTATCAGGTCAAGGAAAACAATAGTGCAGGTGGCTAGAAAAAAATCAAATACTAGGGAGCCATAATCAAGATTACACAGGACATAGCAGCTGAAACATTAAAGGATTGGAGGTCATGGAATTAGGCAAAGGAGCTAAGACTACAACCAGGAATCATCTACTTGGTGAAATTAAGCATAATACTCCAAGGGGAAAAAATTGTCATTCAATGATATAAAACAATTTCAAGTTTTCATAAGGAGAAGACCAGAACTGAACAAAAAAAATTGATTTCCAGTATCAAGACTCAAGAGAAACCTAAAAAGTGGAAAAGGTAAAAGAAAGCGTAAGGTATTCAATGGAGCTGAACTGTATATATCACTACATGGGATGATATTTGTAATTCTTAAAAATTGTACCACTAATAGTACAGCTAGATGTAATACACATAGAGAAGGGGTGTGAGTATAAGGTGAATTTGAGGGAATGAGATAAAAATAACCAAAGGATGAGAAAGGAATACACTGGGTGCAGAAGGAAGGGAGAGGTAGAATGAGGTAATTTGCTTCCCATGAAGAGGCACTAAAACCTATTGCAGTGGAGGGAAAGATGGGAGGGTAGGCAATGGGCATCACTTGAACCTTACTCTCATCAGTATTTACTCAAAGAGGGAATAATATGCACAATCATTTGACAATAGAAATCTATTTTATCCAACAGGAAAATAGGAGAGGAGGAGATTAAGTAAAGGCGGGGGTGGGGGAGTGGCTGACAGAAGAGAGGGCAGACCAGGGGAGGTGGTAGATAGAAACAAAACACTGTTGAGGAGGGAAAGGGTGAAAGGAGAGAGAGGACAAACAGGAGAAAAAATAGGATACAGGGAAATACCATTAGTAATAATAACTGTGAATCTGAATGGAATGAACTCACCCATAAAATGGAAGCAGATAGCAGAGTAGATCAAAAACCAGAATCCCACAATATGTTATTTACAAGAAATGCACTTGAAGCAGAGAGACACATGCAAGGAAAAGGTAAGGGCTGGAGCAGAATCTATTATGCTTCAGCTGAAGTAAAAATAATAAAAAGCATAGGTAACAATCCTGATCTCAGACAAAACAAGAGCAAAAATAGACCCAATTAAAAGAGATAAGGAAGGAAATTATACCTTGCTAAAAAGTATGACAGACATAGAAGTAATAATATCAATACTAAACACACATGCACCAAATGGTATAGCATCCAAAGTCTTAAAGGAGAAATTAAGTGAGTTGCAATTTCATGATCAAACAAGAGACAGAAATCATTATGAAATGTAAAAGATAAATTTGATTATATTAAATTAACAAGCTTTTGTACAAACAAAACCAATGCAACCAAGATTAGAAAGAAGGCAGAAAGCTGAGAAACAATTTTTATAGAAATGTCCCTGATAAAGACCTCATTTTTCAAATGTGTACAGAAATGAATCAAATTTATAAGAATGCAAGCCATTCCACAATCGATAAATGACTAAAGGAAAGGTCAACAGGCAGTTTTCAGATGAAGAAATCAAAGCTACCTATAGGCATCGGAAAAAGTACTCTAAATCACTTTTGGTTAAAAAATGCCAATAAAAACAACTCTGAGGTACCACTTCACACTTGTCAGATTGGCTAATCTGACAAAAAAAATGGAAAATGACAAATGTTGGAGAGGATGTGGGAAAACTGGGACACCAACACACTGTTGGTGGAATTGTGAACTGATTCAACCATTCTGGAGAGCATTTTGAAACTATGTCCAAAGGGCAATCGAACCATATGTACCCTTTGATCTAACATTACCACTACTAGATTTGTATCCCAAAGAGATCATAAAAAGGGGGAAAGGACATACAAATGCAAAAAATATTAATAGCAGCTGTTTTCATGGGGGCAAAATATTGGAAACTGAGGGGATGCCCATCAATTAAGGAACTGCTGAACAAACTGTGGTATATGAATGTAATTGAATACTATTGTGGAGTAAGAAATGATGGACAGGCAGATTTCAGAAAATGCTGGAAAGACTTGCACAAACTCATGCAAAGTGAAATGAGCAGGACCAGGAAAACATTGTACACAGTATCAGCAACACTGTGTTAAGATCAACTGTAACACTGTGTTAAGATCAACATGACTCAGCTCTTCTCAGTCATACAATGATCAAAGACAAGAACAATGGACTCATGAAGGAAAAGTTAAATACAACCAGATAAAAATTGATGGACTCTGAATACAGATTAAAGCATATTTTTTTCCACTTACTTTATTCTTTTTTGTGGTCTTTTTCCTTTTGATCTGTTTCTTCTTTCACAACTCTGACTAACATGGAAATACGTTTCACATGATAGCACAAGCACAACCTAAATCAAATTGTCTACTACTTTAGGAGCAGGGGAGGGGAGAGGAGGAGAAAAAACTGAAACTCAAAATCTTGTAAAAATGAATGCTAAAAATCGTTTTGACATGTAATTGGGAAAAATGCTATGAAATGCAAAAGAAAGAAAGAGAGAGAGAGAAAGAGAAAGAGAAAGGAAGGAAGGAAGGAAGGAAGGAAGGAAGGAAGGAAGGAAGGAAGGAAGGAAGGAAGGAAGGAACAAAAAATCAGGAAATCATGCTGAGTCTACAACAAATTTATGTTACAAAAACTCAACTGGGCCCTCACTGCAGCAAGACAATATTTTTATACTTCCCGAATCCCAGTGACTACAAATTTTCCCCAACCTTTTCAAGAACTCTCTTCAAACCTTCCAGGGCTCTCACTTCTCCCCCCGTCTCATCTGAGAATTTTGTCTCATATTTCACTGAAAAAACTGAAGGCTTTCATCAATAGGTCCCTTTTCTGTCATCTTCCCCATCTCACATTACTCAGATGCCTTCCCCCATGATCTCCTTCACTTTTGTCTCACATGAAGAGGTAGGAATTATCCTTATCAATGCAATCCTCTCTACATGTACAAGTGATCCCATTCCAACCCATCTTCTCTAGCAAATGGATCTTCAATCTTTCTTTGTCTACTAGCTGCTTATCTGCTGGCTGCTTCCCTACTCCCTAGACACATGTCCATATCTTCATGATCCTCAAAAATCCTCATCCATCTCTGCTAGCTATCATCCTATATCCTCTTAACCCCTTGAAAAGACCATCTACAATAAGGACCTTTGCTTTATCTTCTTTTCTCTCACTCACTACTTAACTCTCTACATTCTGGCTCCCAACTATTCAAGTGAAACTGCTCTCTCCGAAATTATCAATGACATTACAGTTGCTAAATCTAATGGCCTTTTATCAATCTTTTTCCTTCTTAAGCTCACTGCAATCTTTGATATTGTCAATTACCCTTTTCCCCTTGATACATTCTTTGCTTTAGGTTTCTATGACACTGCTCTCTCCTGGTTCTCTGTCTACCTGTCTGACTGGAAGATTCTCAGTCTTTGCTGATCTTAATCCAGGTTGTAGCTCCTAACCATGGGTGACCATCAAAGCTCTCATCTAGGTCCTCTTTTCTTCTCCTTTGGCACTATTTTGATCAGTGATACCATCAGCTTCCATAGATTCAATTATAATTTATATGCAGATAATTCTCAGATCCAGCCCTAACCTCTTTTCTGACCTTTAGTCTTGTATCTCCAACTGCTTATTGTACATACTTAATTAGAATGCCACAGACATCTTAAACTGTGCCTGTTATGGGCCAGAGGACCAGATTTATGTTTCAGTCCACCTCCACAACACACATATGAGGACATCCTAAGCTACCTCATGCCTCATCCTTTTAAAGACTAGGAAAATGGGGCTCCGCATGTTTATAACTCCAGTCCCAAACTTTATTTTCCCAGTAAAATGAGTTGAGAATGTACCATGTCAATCTCTGCCCCTGCCATATCTTTAGCAGAGAAGATGCCTACTCAGTGTAGGATTTTTTTAAAAAGAAACCAGTATATTTTCCAATAAATACCTCTAACTGCAGAGAAAATCTGGTTCTCAGGATATTTTTTTCCTTTGGGGTCTAAAATAAACATGTCCATTGCTTTATAGTTTCCTGTAATAATGACATTCGAGTGCAATTTCAAATTCCTATGACAGGCACAACTATTTTTACTGTCTGCAATGATCTATAAAATTCATTTGTAAGCAAGAGCTTTGAGAAGCCACTATTTGAAGACATGAGTATAAAAGGAAACATTAAGAGGCCCACTTTGGAAGTTGAAGTGAACCCTAACAGATATTGAGAGTTTCTGAGAAACTGTGTTTAGTTCTCAGTGCTGGAAGGTATCTCAAGCTCACAAATGAATGCCCACCTGAAGCCACTCAGAGAATCTATTGAGGATTGGCTTTTGCCAACTGGTTAAATCATTTAGGCAAAGGCCTTTTTTTATGAGTGTTGAGGGAAAAGATGTACTCAGGCAAAACATTTAACAGTCAAAGTCAATCAAAATATAAGTAGCCAGGATGATTTAAACTCACTAGATAATGGCTCAAAAGTTCACTTCTTCTGGGTAGTCCTGGCCTCATTGTTTTATAACCATGATTAGCAGCCAAATAATGGTGAGCAGAGACTTGTTGTAAAGCTAGGAAACAAATAGGATAACTTGGGGTTGGAGAGAGGAAGGCATGGAATTGAGATATTGAAAAATTAAAAAGTGATTGTGATTGCAAAACCATACAACCAAATGGAGACAGAGAGAAAGACATCGTAAAGCACCACAATTTAATCACTATGGTAACTCACAAAGTATTTTTGCAGAGCTGTTCTCACAGCTCCCCCACGTACAATCAAAACAAATATGCTGAACACTAAAATTTAAAGAGAATTGGTCATTTTATGTGTTGTATTAACACATTTAATAGTGTCATTGTACATAATGTGAAATTTATGTTAAATCCATATAATGTTATAGTAGTCAAGGCTACTTTTGCTTAATTTAATGAGCATGTATCCCAACATAACATGACTCTAAAGAAATGTTTTCAATGATGCAATAAAGGTGATATGAAGGAACACAGGGAAATAAAAGCAAATAACCTTTTTTGGGAAGTGAAAATTTTATACAGTTACCTTTCAAAAATCATGATCACACATATGAAGGTCAATTTCCCTAACTATTCAAAAGTATTGACCAGCACAGCTCTTTGGAAGATATCACTCCATAGTTACAATGGTTCACATGATAACCCCATTTTGGAATGTTTTAAGATGTTTTCGCCCGCAAATCCTTTCTTGGATAAAATTTTCCATACTCTCTTTTCAGAAAACTGAAAATGGCAGGAGCATTAAAATTTTTCTTTCCTTTCCTTTCCTTTCCTTTCCTTTCCTTTCCTTTCCTTTCCCCTTTCCTTTCCCCTTTCCTTTCCCCTTTCCTTTCCCCTTTCCTTTCCCCTTTCCTTTCCCCTTTCCTTTCCCCTTTCCTTTCCCCTTTCCTTTCCTTTCCTTTCCTTTCCTTTCCTTTCCTTTCCTTTCCTTTTTTTGATTTATAATAGTCACACTTTTTTATCAAAACAAAAGATGTGATAAATTTTCAGGTCAATGTTTGAATTTTGCAATTCCAAAGCTTATGTGCAGTTAGATGCCAATAAGCAATAGGTCTTCTAGGAAGTTTCTAAGTAACTGGCTCTGAAAGTTAATGTATCCTGAGAAGACAGTATAGAGCAGCAAATAGGATTTTGGGCCTGGAGTAAGGGAGATACGGGTTCTAATCCTGCCTCAGACACATATGTAACCTTGGACAAGTCACTTTAATTTCACTGAACTTGAATTTTCTTGTCTACAAAATGAGGGGGCTGGACTTGATGGCTTTTAAGGATCCTTCCATTTCTGAATCTAGAATCCTATGAATATTCCCCAGCATTGTCCTAATCCATTTTACCAAAATAATCTGCTCACCATCATCCCATATTCATCTTCACTTCAATGTCTCCCTATAATATTCTCCCATATAATGTAACCTCCAACCAACACTTCACCATTACATATTCTCATAATATATCAAAACAGATATATGAAAAACCTTTCTGATCTAAACCTACCTTGTCTAATTACTCCTATATGTAACATCTCCTTAATAAGTATACAGTTTTATGTAAGATCAAAGGATATGGACAAACAGTTCTCTAAGAAGAATTGCCAACTATTAACAACCACACGAAAGAATGCTTCACGTTACTCATAAGAGAGGCACGCTAGTGTAATGCTGGTAGAGCTGTGAACTAATATAACCATTTTGGAAAGCAATTTGAAATAATGCAAATAAAGTGACTTAAAAATTTTTATCTTTTAATGCAGAGATTCTACTACTGGACAAGAAATTAATTGCTAAGTCCCCATATACACCAAAATATTTATAGCAGCATTTTTTTGTGGTAATAAAGAATTTGAAACAAAGTAATCCCCGTTAGTTGAGGGATGGATAAACATACTGTGGGACATGAAGATAATGGGAAATTACTGTGGTAAAAGAAACAATGAATACAGAGAAGCATGAAAAGATTTACATAAACTGATGTAGAGTGAAGTAATGAAAACAACATATACAAGGGCTACAATAATGTAAATGGAAAGAATAGTAATCATAAAATAATTGAGTGTTGCAAAATTATAGAATAAACATGACCCCAAAGAAGAGATATGGGAAAACACCTCCCCCACTCCTTTTCAGAGGAGGGAGGTTCACAGGTGTGAAACATTGAATATATTTTCAGATTTTGTGGATATATTGATTGGTTTTGCTGATTTTTTCTCATTTTCCTCATTTATTTAAAAATACTATTTGTTACAAGGAATGATTTTCTGGGATGGTGGAAGGGAAGGGATAAAAGAGTGTTAATTTAGGCAACAGAAAAACAAAAATGACCTCTAAAAAATTATTTAAAAAATGAGGACATAGGAAAATATGTTGTTTAAAGATATTATGCTAACAAGTTTCTGCAAAGGCACCAAACCTCTATTTTCTTTTGTAATACCAAAGCATCTGGTGCTCACCATAGGTACTCAATCAATCTTGCTCAAATGAATAAATTTTAAATGTGCAACTAGTTGTGTGCCATAGAAAATCTTATTAGATTTCAGGATGTGTACTTATCCTGTGAACTTGAGTATACCACTTACCATCTAACATCATTCTCCTCATCTGAACAATGAGGGAATTCATTTAGATGATCCCTACGGTCTCTTCTAGCTTTCAGATTTTATTTCCTTCCATAATGACCACATCAGAGAATACACATGGGGACAATGGAATTGCCACTGTGCTCCTGGATTTCCCACATGCTTATGGACTAAGCCTTTGTGCTAAGAGTAAAATGGAAGCCTATCCAGCTTTGCAGACCTAAGACCTATGTGTTTCTAACTTAGAGTTCTTAACCCCAGGGCAATCATATCACTTCTACACACGGGATTTCCATCAAGTGTCCTCGGTATCTCTCCTATGCTTGACATTCCCTTGGAACTTTGCAAATGAAAACTCTGAAAATAGAAAAACCTCATGCAAATAAGAAGCCAAAAAGGAAGGTGAGATATGAACAAATGAAAAAAACAGCAAAAGACATTGTATTTCTTGACTATATGGAGCCTAATTAACAGATTGCTTTTCAGCAGATGACCAGAGAAGGCAGAAGATGACCCTGTGACTCCTGGATTGCAGGTTACATGACAGCCATCACATAAGAGTAGAAGAAAGAATGCTAATAACACACCTGAATGTTTTGACAAAAGCAGAGATTCTGTAAGACCAGCTGTCAGTAGAACAGAGCTTGCATTCTGAAGTTTCCTGGAAGGCATACTCATAGCCATTGATGTTTGTCCTTTGCAAACATGGATGGGGAATTCTGTCTTCTCACTTGCTTTAGTTTATTCAGGACATAATGAAAATCAATATTCTTACATTGAGTTTGAAAAGTTCATAAAATCAAACAGAATGAAGCTGGAAAGAAACACACAGATAAAAATGACAACTTATTTATATGTAACTATCACTTCATGGTATATGGAGCACTTTACACACGTCTCATTTAAGCCTGGGGGCAATTCTGTGAAGGAGGTAGTGCATTCGTTTCACAGATAAGGAAACCGAGGCTTAGAGATATTAAACAACTTGCCTCAAGGTCATGCAGATTGCAAACGGCACTTAGTAGAGGCATAAATTCTAGCTCATAAAGCCAGACAGAACGATGCCGGAAATAAATTCATATACCAAGAACCTCCCAATGAACAAAAGAATAATGGGAAGGAACATAGTGGGGCTACAGTGGCATATTATCTACAAAGACCTGAATGCAAGGACTGGCATAAAAAATACCATGGCTACACAGGCATGGAGGAACAGACATACAACTAGTAATTTTTACATCTGAAGCAAGCAGCAGGCAATGTGTCCTCAAGTAACATTTTATGGTGAACATGTTTAGAAGAAGGGAGCAAAGGGTCCCTCAGATGCCGTGTGGTTGCTTCTGAAGGGCCCACCACTGGAGAGTGGGGGGAGCAGAGTAAGATTAGAGGTTTAGAGCTATTAGGGATCCCAGAAGCCGTGTACTTCAATGCTCTCATTTTTACAGTTGAGGAAAATGGAGCCCAAAGAGGTCAGGGAGAAGACCACCTGAGTTGTCACTGATGACAAGAAGAATGCTATTTGATATATGCTTATTTTAACTCTTTCTTGCTAATTCAGGGCAAATGTCAGTTGTTTCTACACCCACTGAAGGATGTTAAATACTGTCAGCACCCTCTGAATTTAGGTGCCTTGGGATAAAGCCCTCAAAATCCCACCCTAATTAGAGTTCTTTGTTGGGCTAAAAAAAAAAAAAGGAGGTGGGCTTACCATGTGGTAAGAATGAGACTTAGAGCAGATTGCCCAAGGGCTACATTCTACCCTGGAAATAGTAAAAAAAAAATTAAACATAAAAGGCCTCTATGTAGGATGCATAGAGAGATAGAGATTTTAAGGCCAAGAAATGTTGTTATCTTCATTGATGGATTAAGGGAAGTAATATCTATAACAGGAAATAATAGGGTAGCAGCCAGGTAGTACAATAAATAAAATGCCAGCCCTGGAGTCAGGGAGACCCAAGTTCAAATCCAGCTTCAGATACTTACTAGCTATGTAACCTTAGACAAGTCATTTACTCTTTTGCCTCAGTTTCCTTATCTGTAAAATGGGGATAATAATAGCACCTACTTCTCAGTGTTGTGAGAATCAAACAAGATAATTGTAGAGCTTTTAGTATAGTGCCTGGCATATGTTACGTGCTATCTAAATGTTAGTTATTATTATTTATTATTATTAATCTAAATATCTAAGTAATCATATTTATATAGTGTTTTAAGGCTTGTATGAAATATCAATAAGCCTTCAAAAACATCCTGAAAAGTGGGTAGGTAGCCTAAGTATTATCTCTATTTTACAGATGAAGAAACATGGACTAAAAGAGATTCAGTGTCTTGTCTGAGGTCACATAGTGAGTTAGTGGCAGCGCTGAGACTTGAATTCAAGGATTCTGATTGTAGATCCATCGATTCTTCCCCTACACAACATTGTCCCATGCAAAGGGATGGGTGGCAGAAGAGAACCAAAAGTCTTAAATAAAATAATACAGAACTAACTTTTAAAAATGGGTCATCCCTACAAAACACCTGGCATTAGCATCAAGAAATGTCTGGGTCCTCAGGATAAGACCTTGAACACAGGCTCAGTGGAGGCCTGTTAAAGAAGTAGGGTTGCACCAAACTTTTATTTTCTTAGCAGGTCAATTATTTTTGCAGATACTCATTTTCTTGGAGCTCTATTTCATATTCCAATTTTTTTTCCTCTCTACATACTTGGAGAGTTCAAAGTACCAAACCAAATCCTCCCTAAAAGAAACCTGGAGGTTGCAACTTAAACAGACCAAACCAATTATCTCAGTTGAAGAATTCTTTTTCCATAAGGTGAAGTTCTAATGAGTTACAACTTTATGTGCCAGGGCATGTTTTAGTTTGTACTTAAGATACTCCCAAATCAAGTCTTTTTTAATTACCCACCTGTATATAAAAAGTAATTATTTATTATAAGTGAATAGAAAAGAATATTAATTTAATTATTTCATCTGTGACATCAAATACCTTGAAGACAGTAGGACTTGATAAATATTTCTTAAATTTGGGGGAAAAGTAGTGAAAAAAAATTGAGAGCTAGCAATTTTAGCACCTTTCCAAGACTATCTTAGTTGAACCTATGAATATGTAGACAAGGATATTTTAGACTTCCCATTAACAAATGTAAAAACTACTATTTATAATAAAGCCATTGTATAATGGAAAGAGCAATTTATTTGGAACCAGAGGTCTATGGTCCAAATTCTGGCTCAGTTACTCACTATTTATATAACCTTAAACAAATCTTCGTCTTACTGTTGTTCAGTCATTTTCAGTTATATCCTACTCTTCTTTTGTTTGTTTATTTGTTTGTTTGTTTTTGGAAGGGGGAGGCAGGGCAATTGGGGTTAAGTGACTTGCCCAAGGTTATACAGCTAGTATGTCAAGTGTCTGAGGTCAGATTTGAACTCAGGCCCTCCTGACTCCAGGGCTGGTCCTCTACTCACTGCGCCACCTAGTTGCCCCTGTGTTCTACTCTTCATGACCCCATTTGGAGTTTTCTTGGCAAAGATACTAGAGGAGTTTGCCATGTACTTCTCCAGAGAAAACTGAGGCAAACAGAGTAAAATAACTTGCCCAGGGTCACAGAGCTACTAAGTGTCTGAAACCAGATTTGAACTCAGGAAGACGAGCCTCTCTGATTTCAGGCCTGGCACTCTATCCATTGTACCACTTAGCTGCTTTATTCTTCTTTAAAATGATGGGGTTGAAGTAGGTCTCTAAGGTCCCTTTCAGTTATAAAACTGTAATCCTATAAAATAAAACAACTATTGCGGCCACAAAGGGAAAATAGATATGCTCCATAATTTTAACATAGGAGGTGACTAGAGGCCTTCCTTGCTTTTTCCAGACATCCCAAGGATATCAGTGGAACACTCTTACTGCTTATCTGTCATCCCTTGCCCTTTCTACATTCCAGTCCATCTCCTCTTCTTATCATGCATTTCCCTGATGACATCCTTTATTGCTGTTCTTTGAAGTTCTACATTGGTTTTACTCTATGATGCAGCCTACTCACATCCACCATAAGACTCTCCATAGTCTTCTGTATGATACTTCCTGACACATACGTACCCTTTGATCCAATGACATTGACCTCCTGGTTGTTCCATGAACAAGACATCTCTCAGCTCCAGGCATTTCCTCTGGCTGTACCCCATGCCTGGAATGCTCTCCCACCTCCACTCCCACAACTGATTTCCCTAGGTTTAAGTCCTAATTAACACCCCATCTTCTTCACTAAAAGTCTTCTTCAACCCCTCTTAACTTCAATGCCTTCCCTGTTAATTGTTTCCCATTTATCCTGTATGTAGTTTGCTCTCTATATATTTGTTTTCCTGTTGGATCTCCCAATAGATTGTAAGTTATTTGAGGGAAGAGATAACCTTTTGCCTCTTTTTGTACTCCCAACATTTAGGACGGTCTGACAATTGTATGCACTTAATAAAGGTTTATTGATTAATGTTAATTTTCAATTCTTCAGAGACTATTGTATTCCATGTCTTGTGAATACACAACACTGGTAGAATATTGGGATTATTTTTAATGTGCCTTTGTTTCCAGGAGAAAGTTAATTAAAGAAGCTTTACAGTTTCCTAAAGGGAATCTAGCCCGTTTTCCTCCTCCTCCTTAATTCTGGACCCAATTCAGTGCCCATTTAGATTGTGTGTCCCGTATACATACATGCATACATACATACATACATATATAATACACATGCACATACTAATAGATAAGCACTGCATGCTGTCTATTCAACTATATGTTATAATTGGGCAATAGATATTTTTTATCCAGTTAGTCCTTGTGCGAATAATCAAAACAAACTACTTTGAGTGGTTAAGAAATTTTCTCTTCTTCTTCTAGCAAGCTCTGCAATGTATCAAAGCTTGAAACAAGCAGAAAAAATGTTATCTTTGAACTGGAACATTACAAAGGTCTTACAATCCACAGGGAATCCCTGTTCAACTTGGAATTTGTGCTAGGTCTCCCCCATCATAGTACCAGACACTTTTAGCAAGCACAGAGGTCCATGTCTTGGATATCACTTCACATTTATGATCAGAAGGTGGTTGAACAGGGTTATTTCTATCATATCTTTCAGACAATCTTAAATGATTTTAATGCATGGATAAGAGATAACTTGTTGAATGAGACCATTTAAGGAGGTGTTTTGTTCTATCAAATCAATGAACCTTATATTGCTGAGAAAAGACTAACAAGGTAATATCAATAACTGGACCCATAAGATTATTTCCCCATAGCTAGAAATTCTTTATGGGAATAATCTATGTATATATAAAGGACACTGTTATATGTACACAGACATATATGTATATATATACACAAACACACATACATGCATACACATATTTGATTTAGCAAAAAAGCTGTCCTCCAACAAGCTATCTTAACAAAATCATTAAAGATCTAGAAAGATACACCAACACAGAAACCTATTTGGTAACTTTCCATTTATGTTTGTAACACTTTACTTAATAAATGACTCCCTACAAATAGGTGGCTGACAAATACTTTTTTGAGTGATGTCATGTTCTACTCTTATGCCTCATTATGCTCATCAAAATCTGAAGCAGGCCCTGTGATTTTGAAGATGACATCAGCATATTACAAGCCCTTATGGGTCCTGCCAAACTGGAAAGGCTTCAAATATTGGTTGGTGATAGACTATGTGCATCTGTCTTTGAGAAGCAGCTTAGCTGAGTGTGGAAAGCCTCAGTGCCCGAAGGTTGGTCACAGCTAAGACCATGTACTAAGCCAATATTATGTTTTCTCTCCGTGAACAGTATACCCACACTAATAAAATCACAGACTCTTGAAACACTGATATAAATAAGAATGCAATTGTATTACATCAACCCTTTACACTTCAAAGAATAGAGAATCTTGATATGCTAGAAGCTTTATATGACACATCAGAAGACATTACTTATGACTTCCAGAGGCCAAAAAAGACAAAATACACACAAATAGAAGGAAAATATGAAAAACAAAAAAGCTTTGGCTTGCTTAAAAAAAGAAAAACTCACAATCTTTCATTTTGTTTGTTACTTGCTAAATTCTTAAATTGAATGAGATCATATGGCTATCTATGAGAACTGAAATATCACTTGACAAGTCAAAGAAAAAATGCTGAATATAAATATGTTAATAATAATCAAAGTATATTCTAATCCTCACCTGAAGAATGGAGTATAAAGCTTAATAGTCTGGGATAGAATAAGTGAAATATGCTTATATACATTTGTACATGGTCTACTACTTTAAAAAAAATTACCTCAAAGGTCTCTCATGGCTCTAAATCTATGATACTATGATGCTATTATTCTATTGAATTACAGTTTAAAGGATAATTGACCTTCTTGATGGTGAGTGCACTTGGTTTTAACTCTAGACAATCAACTCTCTGGCAGTCATTTCTTCTTGTCAATGTTCACATTTTAATGCATAATTGAGGATTTCGAATTGCATACTCAAACTGATGAATCATGATTGACATAGTCCCTCCTGTTCAAGTTTGGATCAATGGTAAATGTATGCTTCTGCACTCATGAAAAATGCTTCCCTTTTATAAAATATCTTCCCTATCTTCCCCCCCCCAAAAAAACATAAAACAACTTCTTTTGTTTATCTTATAGCACAAATGCATTTTTTGAATAGATTTTTATGCTTTGGACTCAACAGTTTAAATGGCTACCTGATTAAGCTGCTATGTGACCATATGCCTTAAACACTCAATGACAGACTATAAAATGTGCAATAGGAACAAAAGCATTAATTCTGTCCTTTGCATTTCCATAAGTAACAAGGTATTAAATATTCCAAGGGAAAAGAAAAGGCCCATTTTAAAAGGAATAATAATGTCCCTTGCATTTTTATTTCAATGAAAACTAACATCACAACAGCAGATGCAATGAACTAACATTAATGAAACATAGCCTGACCACTGATGAGCTGGATTAATCATTTCTAATGAGAGATGCAATATTGAATGACCTTCAAGACGGTCCTTTCCAATTCATTTTCTCCACAAGCATTATCAATAGCAGAGAGGAAATCTTATTTAAATTAGAATAAATCTCAGTTCGAAAGATAAATAAATCATTACTGTATGGAAAACTCCAGGAGACAAACATGCAC
Source organism: Trichosurus vulpecula (assembly GCF_011100635.1). Taxonomy (NCBI): domain Eukaryota; kingdom Metazoa; phylum Chordata; class Mammalia; order Diprotodontia; family Phalangeridae; genus Trichosurus; species Trichosurus vulpecula. The sequence goes on from NC_050574.1 coordinate 262,572,695, forward strand.
TTCCAGGAAGCCAATGATCAGCTGCCTATCTGAATGCCCTGGTTTGGTATACCTGAAATTAAATGCTTTGTAAGTGCTTGATTTTTTTAAACCAAAAAGGCATATACCCAAAATGCTATTTTAGAATCAAAGAAATCTGTTCTGAATCTCATTTCACTATTTAATAGCGCAGCTGAAAAATGACTTAAAGATGTGGCCATATGGTGTGAAAATCCAGAATCAAGGAAAGAATGAAATACTGTAAACATGAACCTAATGTGAAATTTGAAAAGGCAATAAAAGGAGGCACCTCCAGGTTTGGTTAATGAAAAGCTGATGATGGAGATTGTCTTTTATTGATTACATTTGAGGACAGTGACTCACTGGTGATTTCCAAAACATGAATCCCGCATTTAAAGGCCATTTAACATATTTCAGGGAGGTTCATCTGAATATATTTCACTCAGCCTGCAATCACTTGTGCAGAAAATTCTGCCCACGAAATATTGCCATACTTTCAAGCACAGCTCATCTAACTCAAAGACACAGGCGGGAAAGAGCTCCAATCTGGTAGCCTCAGACTAGAACCTGGCATTTTATTTGCTTAAACACTTTTCAGGGCATTATTATGCTGCATTAAAATTGGGGGTTCTAGAGGAAACATAATAGGATGAAGTGTGAGGAGCCTAAGCTGACATTCACTTTTGACGGCTGGCTCTGCAGGACGTCGGAATCATATGTTTTCATTTTGGAGCCATTTTACAGGCTGTCTTTGTATGGAATTTTTTAAAGCATTTTTTTTCCTTTCCATAAATGCTCTTTTAAAGATGAGCTGGTTTCAATGAAAAAAAAGGATAGATCTGAACCTTCACCCCAGTCTTAGGTTAAGCCAAGCTTTTTCTGATCTCCAGAAGTTCTACATAGCCCTAGCCTCTCTCTCATACAGCCCTTTGTATGTTTTGATAAATATGATGTACATCTGAGTGCAATGCCATATGTAAATGCCTGGGAAAATGATGGCCTTCCATACCCTTAAGCAGATCTTGTTCTGGTCCAAAACCTGCATATGAATCCAAATTAATGAAGTCCTACAGGGACTGGGCCAGTTCCAGGGAATATTAATAACTGACATTTATCTAGTGCTTTGGAGTTTGCAGAGCACTTTTACATGTTGTCTCAGTCAATTCTCACTACAACCCTATGAGGTAGGTGTTACTGATGATATTATCCCATTTTACAGAGCAACTGAGGCCCAGGGAGTATAAATGACCTATCTAGGGTCACAGAGCTAGAAAGTGCTTGAGGCAATTTTAGAATCCAAGTTTTCTGGGCTCCAGTTCTAGAACTCTAACACCACCACACCATGCTGCCTTATTATCTTCTGGGCTGTTCCCAAATTCATTTCTTTGGAAAATTTTAGACAAACATTTTGTTTGAGACACTCTCTTAGTCCTTTTGAAGGTCTTAGATGTCTGTTTTTCCCCTCATAATGTGTGAGTGGCAACAGAAGGCCAACTGGGCTGAATAACTTTGGGAAAGCTTCAGCTCTGTTCTGTGCCCTTTAACTGTCTCTAACTACCATGTGTCAAAACAACAAAAAAGGAAGAATCATGTTAACAAACTTGAGGATGGCTCACACATTAACAGCTAGCTGCTGCCCTCAAATGTACATGGAGCCCACAGCCAAAGAAGTCAATACTTGTGGAAGCCAGGGCAACCACATGTTAAATGCTGGGAGCTCCAAAAGGCATCAGTGATGGGTGCCCACAATTAAGCGGCATCCTTCTCAACCCTGAGTGCTGAAAGCACAAAGTGTGGCTGCAAAGATGGGCCTATACCATAAAAAGCAATAGAGAAAAGGATGCACGAAACAGCTGATAATATGTCAGTAAACCCTGTCTCACCAACAAAATGGAAAAGTCACCAGGTCTCCTTACGCTGCTTTCATTCCAGATGCTCCATGCTCAACATGGGTTTTTCTGGCCCTTCTCCAATGGCAGTGGCCTAATGTGCTTCATATGAAAATAAAACAAAGGATACCATTCATCATATTTTTCAACAACTGCTTTCTTTTTCTAGATCGAAAGAAAAACTTGGCAATCACACCACTAATTTTTTTTATTTTTTTTTATATTTTTCCCCCTCAGATGTCAAAGTAAACTTAAAGAGGAAAGAAAATAGCCCAATGGTGAAGGAACGAAAACACACAAAACCCTTCAGCCCAACAGGGGCAAACCCTTTCATTCATCTGACACCAAGCAGAGGAATGCATCTCTGTGAATGTCTGGCAACCCAGAGAGACCTCTGCTTCTGGAAGATGTGGCTACTTAGAGAAGCTCATTTTGGCTCCCAGCGTTAACAGCTCTGCAGATTGGCATCACCCGAAGTGACATATCCCAGATGGTGTCATCTAGAAAACCTCTTATGAATTAAGGAGAGAAAGAGAATTGGGTTCTTAGGCAGTACATGCAAATGGAAATTGAATGCAGGTGTGCTGTTCCCTTAAGACAACCCAGTTTCTGAAAATACTAGCTTATTCAACAGATATCTACATTCACCTTATGAGAAAATTAATAATAACAATAGCAATAATAATAAATTAGGACAAGAAAAAGATGATAATTTTTCATTAACAGTATGTAAACAAAGAAACATTGGGAAAATGACTAAGCTGTGCATATTTTTCTTAAAGAAATGAGGTGTATATGAAGATGATTTAGTATCAGGTTACTGGCGTCACAAATTACAGAAAGGTTACCCTGAAAAGGGCTAAAAGTAATGATCTATGTAGATTATGCAAAAAAGGGTAAGAACTGTCTCATGTATTATTTTAGGTCATAAAAATTTGGCACCTATGAAATATCCAGAAAAGACACAATTGAATGGCTATAATTATACACTAGAAGCTCAATATCTTTCAGAAACTGATAGAAGACAAATCCTGTTAGTATAAATACTGATCCCTAACTATCCTGAATAATTCAACAACAACAAAGAAAGGGAACTGGAAAATGATCACAAGTTAACACTGTTGCCCACAAGGACCCTGACATAACATTCATCCATACAAATTTAAGAATGTTTTTAATAGATGTCACTATACAGAGACCAAAGGCTTATAATCTATAAAATACATAGAATGAAAAGTTCTCAAAATACATACCTAACAAAACGTGGGAACAGGAGGAAGTGCATATCATCCCCATCATCTTGTCTGCTACTGGAGTTATTCCAAAGATAGCTCTGTGAGCCTTCAGAAGAAGAGTATGCAGCCCAACACTTTGGACAAAAAGGCAATCATTTTATCCATCAACATGATAGTTTGCCAGACATATTGTAGCATATCAACTTGTCCTAGGACTATATCTAGCTGAATGCCATCAAATCTGAGATAACCAGCATTTATAAATTACTTTAAGACATTATGAATCGCTTTACACATCTCATTTAATCTTTACTTATATTGAGGAGAGAACTGAGTGACAACTATCAGAAATATATAAATGGTTTGTTTGCAATGGTTAATTTTAAAATACCTCCATTTCTCTCCCTAATGCAAGGGTTCTTATCCTATTCTATGTCGTGAACCATTTTGGCAGGTGATGAAGTATATGGACCGACCCTTTCTCAGAATGTTTTTAAATGTATAGAACAAAATACATAGAGTTACAAATGGCACCAAAGGTCAGTGAAAATAAAGATGTAATTTTTTTCCTATCCAAGTTGAAAGACACCCCTGAAACCTATCGACAGACTCCTTGAGATCCCTAGGTTAAAAACCTCTGTCCTAAGGGAAAGAGGTATTGATGGAGTATTCTTGCCTTGATGACTTGAGTCAAAGAGAAGTATGGCAGAAAGAGTATTCCAACCCCCAACCAATGCAAATTAACAATCTGGAAACCTCCAACTAGGTTCTGATGAATTCGTGAGTGGCATCGAAATGTGTTAATTTCTCTACTCACCTGGATTTAATTCATGATTATGTCACATCCTGCTTCCAAAATCCAGACCCTGTACTGAGGCACCAAATCACCCAATGCTAAGGAAAGGCCTTTCTTTGGGGAAAGGTCTGTGTCTTCAAGTTGTTCACTCTACGTATCACAGTGTGTGCAGAAGAGGCTATGCCAATGAGTATGTAAAAGCCACCAGAATTACTGAGCCAAGGAAGGGCCGGGGGGCTCTAGATAGAACAAAGACATTGACGAGTGAAAACAACTGCTCTTTAGTCTCTAGGAGGAGAGGGAAATGTGACTATGGCCATTATTTCACTTTATTTTTGAAATCATACTCTACTTTTCTCTTACCTCACAGAGCCCCCTTTCCTTTATTCCCTACTGATTCAGCCTCACGATGCTCTCTGATTAGCAGCTGCACCCAGGCCTGGCTTATCTTGAAGTGATCCATGTTCTAAGACTACTTTCAATTAGTTGTCCTTCCTGCTCCACCTTCCTCCCATGCTACTGCTGCTCTTCAGTCCTTCAGTTGTGTCCAACTCCATGGACCACAGCGCACCAGACCCTCTCATCCTCCACTATCTTTTGAAGTCTCTCCAAGTTAATAATTGTTGTTTCCATGACACCATCTATCTATCTATCTCATCCTCTGCTGTCCCTTTTTCCTTTTGCCTTCAATCTTTCCCAATCAGGGTCTCATTACGTGGCCAAAGTATTGAGGCTTCAGCTTTGGTATTTGACCTTCCAGTGAATGGCCTGAATTAATTTCTTTAAGTATTGACTGATTTCATGTCCTTGCTATCTAAGGGACTCTCAAAAAGTCTTCTATAGCACCACAATTCAAAAACATCAATTCTGTGGTGCTCAGCTTTCCTTATAGTCCAACTCTCACAACCATAGCTTGTTAGTGGAAAAACCATAGCTTAGACTATTGTTGTTGCTGTTCAGTTGTGCCTGACTCTTCACAACCCCATTTGGGGTTTTTCTAGTAATGATACTAGAGTGGTTTGCCATTTCCTTCTCCAGCTCATTTTATAGAGGAAGAAACTGAGGCAAACAGGGTTAAGTGATTTGCCCAGGATCACACAGCTAGAAAGTGTCTGAGGTCACATTTGAACTCAGGAAGATGAGTGTTCCTGACTATAGGCCAGGTGCTGTATTCACTGCTCCACCTGGCTGCCCCCAGCTTTGACTATATAGATCTTTGTTGGCAAGGTGATATCTCTGATTTTTGGTATGCTGTCCAGATTTGTCATAGCTTTCCTTCCAAGTAGCAAGTGTCTTTTAATTTCATAAATGCAGTTGCCATCTGCAGTGATCTTTGAGCCCAAGAATATAAAATCTGACACTACTTCCATTTCTTCTCCTTTTATTTGCCAGAAAGTGATGGGACAAGTTGCCAAGATCTTAGGTTTTTTTGATGTTAAGCTTCAAGCAAGCTTTTACACTCTCTACTTTTACCCTCATCAAAAGGTTTATTAATTCCTCTTCACTTTCTACCATCAGAGTGGTATCATCTGCTTATCTGAGATTGTTGATATTTCCCCCAGCAACCTTAATTCTGGCTTTTGACTTATACAGGCTGGCATATCACATGATATACTATGCATATAAGTTAAATAAATAAGGTGACAATATACAGTCTTGTCATACTCTTTTTCCAATCTTAAACCAATCACTTGTTCCATATTTGGTTCTAACTTTTGCTTCTTGGCCTACATACAGGTTCCTCAGGAGACAAGTAAGATGATCTGATACTCTTATTTCTTTGAGGACTTGCCACATTTTGTTGCGATCCACATAGTCAAAGGCTTTAGTGTAGTCAATGAAGCAGAAGTAGATTTTTTCCTGGAACTCTCTTGTTTTCTTCTTAATCCAGCAAATGTTGGCAATTTGGTCTCTAGTTCCTCTGCCTCTTCAAAAACCAGCTTATTCTTCTGATAATTCTCAGTTCATGTATTGCTGAAGCCCAGCTAGCAGAATCTTAAGCATAACCTTGCTGGAATTTGAAATGAGCACAGTTTTTAGTAATTTGAACATTCCTTGGCATTGCCCTTATTTAGGATTGGGACATAAACTGATCTTTTCCAATCTAGTGGCCACTGTTGAGTTTTCTAAATTTGCTGGCATATTGAGTGCATCACTTTAACAACATCATATTTTAGGGTTTTAAATACCTCAGCTGGCATTCCATCACTTTCACTAGCTTTATTGTTAGCAATACTTCTTAGGGCCCAATTGAGTTCATTCTCCAAGATGTCTGTCTCTAGATCAATAACTAGACCATCAGACATCCCATTTCTTTAGTGTCAGGTGTTAGGAAGGAAATCTAATCAAAATATAGGAAACTCTCAGGGTTTGAAAATTTGCAACAAGAATAATAACTGATATTTACTCAGTGTTTTAAAGTTCACAAAGCATTTTACCTACATTATCTCATTTGAACCTCAAATGAAGTTGCCTTGTGAACTATGTAGGGTGGGTATTAGTATCTTCATTTTTCAGAAAAGGAAATTGAGCTTCGTTTCTGTGAAAGTAAATGTAAGCACTTTCTCCCCAAGTAGCCATTTTGTAACTTTGCTCTCCCTTATATATGTGCGTGTGTATGTATATGTATACGCATATATAGACATATATACATACATACATATATATATACACATGCGTATGTATGTATGTATATATAAATCAGAGACAGACAGACAGACAGAGAGAGGGAGAGAGAGAGAATGAATGAAACATCCTGGAGAGTATTGTAGACAGCTTTGTCTCATTTTTGTAGACTGTAAAGTTGTTTTTTGTAAATCCCCACCTCCACCCCACCAGAATCTAATTGACAATATTTTGGTGGTTTCTTGATATTTAAAATTTTCCCATAGAGTTTTCCTTTATGTTTGTCTTATCTGAGAAGTCACCTGGGCTGCAGAAGAAGTCCTAGACTTCTTTTTAACCCCTCATGAATAGCTATTTATCTTTTTGTTTCTTCCTGTAGAACCTAATAGCCCAGTCCCTACTACTGGACCCTTCCTATGGAGTCAAACTACATATAACCCCCTGCAAGAAAACAGAAAGAACTGAATCCAAGATAAAGCTTCTTTTGACTATCATAGAGAAAAAAGGGTTTTTGTTTTTGTTTTTTAATGTCTTATTTTGGAAGCTCCTTGTGTTAGAAGTTATTTTGCATGAATTTACCTCTAGTCTCTCCAAGAATTCTTCAAAGGAGTTTACTTTTTCTTAAGTTCTCATTACTGCCATATTATTCAGGGATTTGTCCATCCCCTCAAATGTATAGAGGTGTGCACAGTAAGCACCTCCTGGAGTTCAAGCTAAAGCATAGCCCCTTTTAGTCCTCTCAATGGATGCCTGCTTATCAAACTAAATAAATACCCAATTATTGGAATCTGAATCAAATGTGGCAGAGGATCTCTAGAGGAAATTGTGCCTTTCCTTGAATCTAAAATAGCCAGTTATTCCATCTGTATGTGTCACTTGGAATGAGAATGGAAGGGTGAAGATACATTTGTACGTATCTCTTTTTTTGTATGTATGTATGTATCTGTACCATCTAGGGACAGTCAAGGAAAGGATGAAAAGAGAGCTGCTCTGAGACTTTTCCTGAAAATTCTAGTATCCATAATAAATATCCATGACATGGCCCACTCTGGAATCTCTAGAAGGAGCCTAAGCATTCTAGGCCCACCTAGGTGATAAATATAGCTGTTCCCAGTTAGGAACACAAGACAAGTATCCTAGGGCCAATTTGACTCAAAATCTGGAAGTACCCTTCGCTAAGGTCAAACTGGAACAGTCCATGCCTCATGATTCAGATAGAAAGCTCATCAAGCATGGAGAAAGAGTGGAGGTCTCCTCTTGCCAATTCCTCACTTTGGGGGGAATAAAGGACAATTTCCCTCTCTTCCTCCCATCAACTGACCTTAGAAATGCTTGGTTTGGCTTTGTACAAGTAACCCTAGTTATTTGTCGATCAGAAAGGCTTCTTCTCACTTATGTTTAATTATAATGCACCACAATAGTGGTCATGCACAATAAATCACAGGGATAGCTAGGCAGTACAGTAGTTAGAGTATCAGGCCTGGAGTCAGGGAAGACCTGAGTTCAAATCCAGCCTCACACACTTATAAACTGTATGACTCTGGGCACAATAACAAAGTTATTTAACTTTGTTTGCCTCAGTTTTCTCATCTGTAAATCAGTTGGAAAAGGAAATGGCTAAACCACTCCAGTACCTTTGCCCAGAAAACCTCAAATGGGTTCATAAAGAGTTGGACACAATTGAATCTATTGAATAACAGCAATAATCACTAGCATCTATAAAGTGCATTAAATATATATATATACGAAGCTAATTTCGTTTGAAGTTTTATTTGATGTCATTTCTGAGCTCCTTTGGTCTTCGTAGTTTGTCGCTCACATCACATGACTATTTTCTAACAACTTAAGTTAGAGGGAACACTATTCAGAATCATGCTACTATCCTTCCCATCCCCAAACCTCAAATTTAAAATTCATTCAGCAGATATTTATTGTATAAATACTACATACAAAGTACTGGGGTGGAGGAGAGATAGAATGCCATTGTTCTCAGTCTTTCGGGCCCACAGTTTAACAGGGGAAGTAAGACATGAACACAAATAACTATATTATAAGGCAATATTTATTGTATTGGCACACATCATCCCAATTGAGCCCAATGCTCTACCCCTTTCACGTAATGTCTTTCTAGGTGTAGAAAATAGCCTCACCTGCTCCATGTAGAAACTGGCTTTCTGCATAAGTAGTCTATGCAGAGATCTAAATGATTCCCTCCAAAAGAGGGACATTTGTTAGGGTGAAATAGAGATAGAGTAAGACACAGTTGGGGATTATGTCCCTGAAACAATTTTAAAATTAAACTCAAAAGCTGTTCCTCCACCACTCTACAAACAATAGTACAGCAAGTGGAGAGAAGAAACTAGAAGAAGACTTTCCTATTCCCCAGGAGGGCTCATGGTCAAAACATTCTTGAACAAAAAAAAAAAGAGAGAATCAAAAATTTGTTATATCTAGTTACTTCATGGCTACTAAAAAGCCAAAATTGCTTAACCATGGGGATGATAGAAAGAGAATCTTTTGAAATTGTGCTCCAACTTTCCAAAGTGACCAAGGTAAATATAACTCTATGCAGTAGTTTCTATAGAACAGATTATTAAGCTTTTATTCCTCTCAAGGTGGTTTTATTTCCTATAATTTTATTTCCATGACTATACTAATAAAGAAACAAAGAAAATATCAGCAAGAATTCAACTGCCACTCTATTTTTATGCCAAACCAAGATGTCAGGTGATATGTAGATAGACCTTTTCAAGAAGCCAGCTATCAGGAACATATCACTCTGAAGCAAGTCTGATTTGGTTACCATATCAGAAACAAAATATGGTCTACAGGTTGGAGCTACTCATTCTCAAATGTTAAAGAGGGTAGGTTTGAAAGAATGAGCCCCAAATAGATTTGAGATGTTGCTGGGATGGATTTCCAAGGCCAGATTGGTAAAATGTGTCACAGAGTACATACTGAGGAATAAAGTACCATTGACTGGAATCTGTTGACTTGTCAGAATCTAAGTGCAGAATATAGATTCAGTTTTAAAGGGGCATTGTTGTCCTCTCTCTCTCTCCCTTCCAGAGAAGAAACATTATGAACACAAGGGTTAGTGAGAAGATTCAGGACATGAACTTGGAAAAGTGTTCAAGCATGATTCAGCTGGAGATTTGAGAAGGGGAGAGTAAAGGAGGGCTGTCATGGCTGACACTAGAGACACAGAAAGGGCTCCACTGTGCCTTTAGCCCCAATAACCTCTTTGAATAGCTTCAGGCTATGTCTGAAGTGAACTGATTGTTTTGTACTTTTGCATTTTTCCCTCAGAAATACCTGATTAAGAAAGGAATATACTAATCTTTTCTTCCCCTTCTCCTTCCTCTTGTTCCCATCTGCCCATTCCGCCAGGGAAAATCTTCACATGCTTAGGATAGACATCTCCCTAACTCACAGATAGGTTTGAAGCCTATTGGTTACTCTCACTTTTGGTTTAACCTTTCTGCTGAGATAGTTTACCAGGCTGTGACTGCTGCTTATGTTACAGTTTCTTAGAGCCACAGGTAAGAGTTGGGTGAATCAGGTAGATGCTAAAGGTAGATGAACAGCACTGAAAAGGGTTCATCAAGCCCTCACACCAGCAGTGCTAGTCTTCTTGGACACCTCATACAACCCAACTGCCTTCTCTAGAGGAAGGAGGAGATACGCATCTAATATGGACTGGTTATTCCGCTAAACTAAACACCTCTCACCCCAGGGATAGCTACAAATGCAAAGTGAAAGAACAATGCACTTTTACCACTTTGCCTTGATACAGGAAGGCTGTAGGTGAATGATGCCTCAGGTTTCCATCTGGCCTCACCCAATATACCCAGCCTCAGTTTTGGCATGGATAATAGTAATGATGGTGGTGCTAGCTCTCCTGCTGAAGGTACCACAGAAGAATTAGAGGGCAGGGCTAATTGCAAATAGTCTGATACATACATATATATATATATAGATATATAGATATAGATATATATAGATATAAACAAATATAGAATTAGACCAAAGGAACTTAGCAAACTAAGGTAACTCTGGTCTGACTCGATGTTACTTGCATAGTACTAAGCCATATACCCTGAGCCCCAGATCTTGACTATCACTAGATAGGTACCTTTTGGACTTTTTAATGATGCCTCATTTTTATCCTGCTTCTGCTCCCAACACAGCCTTACACTTCGGCCCTATCTATTCCTTACACATCTAACTGGCTCTTGACTTTGGCTTGTAGACACTACAATTCTTACCAGCAACTTTCTTCAACCCCATCCCAACCAGTTAAATCAGAAAGGGTTCAATCAGCACAATTAACACTGTTCAGTCAAAGCCTTTTATAGGTCAGGAGTATACTATAATTTCAACCTAGCTGGGCTGGGGATGAATTGTCCCTTTGCCTGAATTTAACAATTGTTAAGTTGCCAAGGCATATTTGAGAAAGTCTGTTTTAATTTCTTGGGACACTTATTTAAAGTAAGTAAGGAGACAAAAGAGAAGTGTTACCCTTATGAAATCAATTCACATATTCTATATATAATTCATATGTAGTTTATATGTATTTGCATATGTATACATGTGTATATATGCATATATATTTTCCATTGTGGAATAAACTTGGATTTGTAATGACATTTGGCCAAAACAGAAAGTATCAAAGGCAATTTGTAAGTTATAAGCTGACACAGAGATACTCCTAAGGCAGTCATATTTAAAGTATGAATGACACCTAGCCAACAATTACTGTTAGAAATAGTTGCTAGAAGGAAGATATTTCTCTATTTAAGAAGTGAAAGTTAAGCCCTCATGGTGATGTATGTGGGGTGGGGGAAGAATAAATTTCCATAAGGATTTTTGTGCTCCAAATTACATGCCCATTGTAGCTTTCATTCTCTTTGTTCTTTTCTTTTTTTTTTTCTTGTCCTTTTCTACCATGTGTTAGTACAGCAAAAAACAAACAAACAAAAAAACAAGGGAGTCTGAGTATGAAGCCAGAAAACCAACAGGCAGAGAAGTGAACTAGCCTTTCTGGGGTTCTAGGCCTACCTATAGCTAGCAAATGAAACCAGGGAGAAGCAGACATCTCCTCATTTCCCATCCAGGACTCATTTTAGATTTCTTTAGTGTCTCCATCATGTCCTATATAAACTTATAACTGGGAAATCTCATCATCTTGAAAGATCCAATCAGCCTTGTTACTCACACCTCATCAGTACCCTCTGCCCCTCTGATTGGAGTGGGGAGCCATAAATTCCTCCATTTGAGTAGGGAGACAAGACTGACATTTCCTCAGACTTCTCATTTTCCACCACTTCACTTGTTTGGACATCTTCGTCTATTTTCTTTTTTTTTTCTTTTTTTTAAATTTATTTAATATTTTTAGTTTTCAGCATTGATTTTCACAAAAGTTTGAATTACAAATTTTTTTCCCCATTTCTACCCTCCCCCACTCCAAGATGGCATGTATTCTGGTTGCCCCATTCCCCAGTTAGCCCTCCCATCTGTCACCCCACTCCCCTCCCATCCCCCTTTCCCTTCTTCTCTTGTAGGGCAAGATAAATTTCTATGCCCCATTGCCTGTGTATCTTATTTCCTAGTTGCATGCAAAAACTTTTTTTGTTGTTGTTGTTTTTGAATATCTGTTTTTAAAACTTTGAGTTCCAAATTCTCTCCCCTCTTCCCTCCCCACCCACCCTCCCTAAGAAGGCAAGCAATTCAACATAGGCCACATGTGTATCATGTAAAACCCTTCCACAATACTCATGTTGTGAAAGATTAACTATGTTTTGCTCCTTCCTAACCTATCCGCCTTTATTGAATTTTCTCCCTTGACTCTGTCCCTTTTCGAAAATGTTTGTTTTTGATTACCTCCTCCCCCCATCTGCCTCCCTTCTATCATCTCCCCTTTTTTATCTTCTTCCTCCTTCTTTCCTGTGGGGTAAGATACCCAATTGAGTGTGTATGGTTTTCCCTCCTCAGGTCAAATCCGATGAGAGCAAGATTTACTCATTCCCCCTCACCTGCCCCCTCTTCCCTTCCTACAGAACCACTTTTTCTTGCCACTTTTATGTGAGATAATTTACCCCATTCTATCTCTCCCTTTCTCCCTCTCTCAATATATTCCTCTCTTATCCCTTAAATTGATTTTATTTTTTTAGATATCATCCCTTCATATTCAACTCACCCTGTGTCCTTTGTGTGTGTGTGTGTGTGTGTGTGTGTGTGTGTGTGTATACCTACATATATACATACATAGACACACACATATGTATATATATATGCATATTCCTTTCAGCTACTATGGTATTGAGGTCTCATGAATCATACACATCATCTTTCTATGTAGGAGTGTAAACAAAAGAGTTCAACTTTAGTAAGTCCCTTATGATTTCTCTTTCTTGTTTACCTTTCCATGCTTCTCTTGATTCTTGTGTTTGAAAGTCAAATTTTCTTTCCAGCTCTGGTCTTTTCACTGAGAAAGCTTGAAAGTCCTCTATTTTATTGAAAATCCATATTTTGCCTTGGAGCATGATACTCAGTTTTGCTGGGTAGGTGATTCTTGGTTTTAATCCTAGCTCCATTGACCCTTCGGTCCCTTAATGTGGAAGCTGCCAGATCCTGTGTTATCCTGATTGTTTTTCCACAATATTCAAATTATTTCTTTCTGTCTGCTTGCAGTATTTTCTTCTTGACCTGGGAGCTCTGGAATTTGGTGACAATGTTCCTAGGAGTTTTTGGGGGGGGAATCTATTTGAGGAGGTGATCTGTGGATTCTTTCAATTTCTATTTCACCCTCTGGCTCTAGAATATCAGGGCAGTTCTCCTTGATAATTTCTTGAAAGATGATATCTAGGCTCTTTTTTGATCATGGCTTTCAGGTAGTCCAATAATTTTTAAATTATCTCTCCTGGATCTATTTTCTAGGTCAGTGGTTTTTCCAATGAGATATTTGACATTGTCTTCCATTTTTTCATTCCTTTGGATCTGTTTTATAATATCTTGATTTCTCATCAAGTCACTAGCTTCCACTTGCTCCAATCTCATTTTTAAGGTAGTATTTTCTTCAGTGGTCTTTTGGACCTCCTTTTCCATTTGGTTAATTCTGCCTTTCAAGGCATTCTTCTTCTCGTTGGCTTTTTGGAGCTCTTTTGCCATTTGAGTTAGTCTATTTTTCAAAGTGTTGTTTTCTTCAATATTTTTTTCAGTATTTTTCTGAGTCTCCTTTAGCAAGTCATTGACTTGTTTTTCATGGTTTTCTTGCATCATTCTCATTTCTCTTCCCAATTTTTCCTCTACTTGTCTAACTTGCTTTTCCAACTCCTTTTTGAGCTCTTCCATGGCCTGAGACCAGTTCATGTTTTTCTTGGAGGCTTTTGGTGTAGGCTCTTGCACTTTGTTGACTTCTTCAGGCCATATGTTCTGGTCTTCTTTGTCACCAAAGAAAGATTCCAAAGTCTGAGACTGAATCTGGGTGTGTTTTTGCTGCCTGGCCATGTTCCCAGCCAACTTACTTGACCCTTGAGCTTTTCGTCGGGGTATGACTGCTTGTAGAGCAAAGAGTACTTTGTTCCAAGCTTGAAGGGATGCGCTGTTAATTTCAGAGCTATTTCGATATAGCCAGCTCTGCCACCCCAGTACTCCTCCTTCCTCAAGAACCACCAACACGGACCTGACGCAAATCTTCAGCAGGCTCTTCACTCCTGCTCTGATCCACCACTTAATTCCTCCCACCACGTGGGCCTGGGGCCGGAAGTAACTGCAGCTGTAGTTCTGTAGCTGCACCTCCCCCGCTGCCCCTGGGGCAGTGGCCAAATCACAAACTCTGTCCCCCGCAGCTTTTCCCACTAACCTTCTCTGTTGTCTTTGGTGTTTGTGGGTTGAGAAGTCTGGTAACTGCCGCAACTCACTGATTCAGGGTGCTAGGGCCTGTTCTGCCCGGCTCCTGGTCTGGCTGATCCGCTCCCCTCCACTCCGTGCGCTATAGACCTCATCCAGCAACCATCCAGGCTGTCCTGGGCTGGATCCCTGCTTCCCTCTGCTATTTTGTGGGTTCTGCAGTTCTAGAATTTGTTCAGAGCCATTTTTATAGGTTTTTGGAGGGATGTGGTGGGGAGCTGACACAAGTCCCTGCTTTCCAGCTGCCAACTTGGCTCCACTCCCATCTTTGTCTATTTTCTACCAAGGAACTTTCCCCTCAACCTCCACCCCAACCCTTCTCAGGTGTGTGTGTGTGAGCATGTGTGTGTTCAAATTCCTATTAGATCGTAAGCTCCTTGAGAGCAAAAGACTTTCTTTTTTGTATTTGTGTCCTCAGCTCTTAGCACAGTACCTAGAACACAGTAGGCACTTAATAAATGTTCATTCACTCAAGCAAGATTTTACTGCTGGTGCTTGGGACTAACCCTATTTCTGCCTCTATTGGAAAAAGAAAAATTTCATGCTATCTGAAGGACAAAAGAGACATTCACAGCATAGCAGCATGGGTGTGCTTGGGTGTCTTACTCTGTGCATGCGTGTGTGTGTGTGTGTGTGTGTGTGTGTGTGTGTGTGAAAGATCATGAAGGGAGTTATGTGTCCAGCTGAGCTACCTGTAGTCTGAAGCAAATGCTGATATTGATGAATCTATGTCACAAAGGCAGCAAAAGCTACATCCCCTAACATGTTAGAGCTATTCCCTCTTCCCTAAGGTGTTTAAATGTCATGGTATCATATACCACATACCAGTTGGAAATGAGGAGGAAAGATGCCTAAGTGAACTTTGGGTGAAGTAGAAGTCACATGGATGATTCTGAAAGTAATGTGGACACAGGTAACAACAGAAAGAGGTTTCAAAGTCTTGTGATTTCAATCTAGCCTGAAGTCTAGAGCTATACGTCAGTCTCAGGTGGAATTTTACTCCAGGGTCAATTACAAAGAAACATTATAATCAAAATTTGGTTGAAACAAAGATTAGAGTAAGTTGTGAATGGCAATATTTAAGGATTGATGAAAATAATGCCTGGGATCTCGTTTTCTTTAAAAAAGAACTTGAGTTCTATAAATCATCTTTATACAGCAGTACTTGGTAAAATTATTTAAGTTCAGCTGTATTAGTAAAGGAGTGTTTACCTTTAAAAGAATGAGTAGCAAGTTAAAGATTTAAATCTAGCTCTAAGACAAAATATGTTTCTTGTGGTTGGATACTGGACCACATGAATGAGGAATGGCTCCCACCTGTTGGCAGTGTACCCTAATTTCAGGGAAAGCACTTAAGGGGTGGGGCTGGTAGCTGAATTTGCAAACCTGAACTTACTAAGCTATAGCAAATGTCTTGGACATGGTAAGTCATCAGCAAGAATCTTTGCCAGAATGATGACCAGTTTACAAACTGCTAGTAATAAAAAGTAAGCATAATCTTGTGGTGAACTGCATCTCAGTCATTTTTCAGAAACTAAATACATATACATATATATATATATATATACATATACATATATATATATATATGCCATAGCTACTTTATATGTAGAATCAGAAGACCTGAATTTATATGGTGAAATGAAGAGAACTCTGGATTTGCAATCAAAGGACATGAGTTAGAAGCTCTCCTCTATCACTTGCTGCTTGTGTGACCTTCTTAAGTCACTTAACCTCTCTGAGTATCAGTTTCTTCATCTGTAAAATAAGAAGGTTTGGAGGCCTCCGAAATTTCTTTGAGCCCTAACTACATGATTCTAAAATCTTTACTGTGTTACAGTTATCCCTTCCATATCATGACTTTCTCCATCGCAGTTTCAATATATTGGGGATCTACATAAGAAATTAAATGGGAATTTAGGAGTTTTTCTGATAGCTCATGCAATGACACAAAAATGCCAGTGCCTGTGAGCAAATTCTTAACCCAAATTTTGCAATAAGATACTGTAAAGACCCCATAAAAGAATAAAAAAATCAAACTTCTTTGGTATGAAGAGAGGGCCAGATTGCAGGGGCACTGCAACTCTAACCCTGGCAATGTGGAAGGGATAATTGTTTTTACTGTGAGGACTTGGACAAGTCAGGTCACCCCTTCTGAATCTGTCTCCTCTTCTGGAAAATGACATGAATAAACTAGAGGCCCTGAGATACCTTCTAGCTATAAATTCTATGAACCTATAGCCTAATTATTTCCTTTATTAAATCCTGTTGCATTTACTGAATCACACAATTGGCACTTTATTATTTCCTGTCTTGTCACCTAATGTTTTTATGTCTTGTTTGAATAACTAAACTTTGACCTTCCTATGGGCCAGGGTCATGTCTGTTATACTTCCCATAGCACATAGAATAGTGCTTGATACCGATTAGGGACTTAATAAACATTTCCTCATTATCGGTCAACCAATAAGTATTTTCTAAGTATTTATAACATGCAAACCACTGTCCTGGGTGCCGAGGAAACAAAGACTGTAAGGATTCATTTTGATTGTCTTTCCTTTGTTCTATCTTCCTTTCCCCTTCTCATTTGAAAGGCTTGACAAGGCTACTGTTAAGTATGTAGAGAGGTTTGGGGAAAGCCAGGGTCTTGACCTTGCCTGCTTTACTACAGGAATTGACTCACACACTTCTAAGGGGCAGGACAACAGTGATGAGGCACCCCTCACAGCAGCCCTTGCAAAGATGTTATTGACATCAACTGCTGCAACATCCAAAGACCAGTAACTTCCTATTTAATGAAGATGGAGTTGTGGAATTAGAGAAAGATACAGGACTTGCTCTGGGGCAACTTGGTGGTGCAGGGGCTAGAGTGCCAGGTCTGAAGTCAGGAAGACTCATTTTTCTGAGTTAAAATCTGGCCTCAGACACTTACTAGCTGTGTGATCCTGGGCAGGTCACTTAACCTTGTTTGTCTCTGTTTCTTCATCTTTAAATTGATCTGGAGAAGGAAATGGCAAAGCACTCCAGTACCTTTGCTAAGAAAACCCCAAATGCTAGTGCAAGCTCCGTTCAGTCATTTTTGAGTTGTGTTTAACTCTTTGTGACCTCATTTGGGTGAAGCTCATGGAGGTAGTCTAATTGATAAAGTGAGACTGTATCTAAAAGGGAAAGTTAGTAAAGATTTCAGTGGACTGATGGGTCGGTCCATGGGGCATTTTTGACACTACATGACTGCATTTTATAGGGTAGAATAGGCTATATCAAGGAACACCTGGAGACTATCCATTTGGACACCCTACCTATAAGCAAGCAACCATTAATATTTCTCCTCCTTACTCCAGAGATATGTCATATCCTGTCTAGCTGAAAGGTTCACAAAGACACAGACAAAGTGAAGAGAGACAGATAAAGAAGAAAACAAAGAGGCAAGACAATGGGGAGCTGACAGAGAATAGAACAGTTGTCTGTCATTTATTAGGAACTCTGATGATCCTGCAGATTCTCTGCCTCTGTCTCTGTGTCTCTATTCTCTCATTCTTTTGTCAGAGGGCTTGTTCCCATGCCAAAAACCTTGGAGGATAAACAGGTTCCAATGTTAACGCCTCTGCTTCAACTCCCAAATCATGCTAAATTAAGCTACATTAATGCTTTATGGGAACAAACCTGAAAATACACATAAATTAAAAGGAAGCAGCCAATTGATCAAAATTCAGACTAGGTGCTCCACATGCATAGGAACATTTGCTTTAACCATAGCTGAATAGTTACAGATGTTTTATTAGAGATTGTTCTTAGTAATTGTTCATACCTATGAAAAATAGATTTTCTTAAAAGCCATGTGCAGGCTTGCTTAAAACAATAAGCCTTTCTAGCCCCCAGAGCACAACATGCTCTGGTTGTACAGTCTGGATTCTTATCAGACAAATTCTGTGCTATGCCCTGAAGTTTCTGTGGAAGTACAAACAACCAAGTCAAAGAAATGCCTTAGAAAAGCGAAGCTTTGGAGCACGTAGCCTGTCAGTGAGATCCTCATATTCCCACAAAGTAAACAGTAACACGAGAATATTTATACTAAACAAAACTATATATCAAGCCTGCTTTTGCTCAGCCAGAGGGAATGATAAATTTCTTACAGATCTCTATTATAGTGGTCCTTTGTTGACCACGGACTCCACTTCCGAGATGGTAGAAACTAATTACAGTTCAAGACTTTCTTTTCATGTCAAGCAAAGACAGTATCATTCCCTCCCAATTTTTTTGCTGTTTTTTACAGCTACATTTTACTTAACCCACCTTTCACTGAAATGTTTTTATTTCTTATGATATAGTTCCAAAGTTGTTGGAAAAAATACCAACCACAAAACATTTATCACTCCCAGACTTGCTTACTTCTCTCCTTGGCCCTTTGAAAAGAAATTAAAGTTTAAAGTTTTAAATTGGGCAGGGTAAGAAATACCAAGCATTTGATAGAGCAATTTCATTTTGTTCTGGCATGGGCACAAAAGGTGAGCAAAATGACCTGGGAGGCACTGAGAACTAAGTGGGATGATTCCATCTTCCATATAATGCCCATTATATGCCCAAATGAAAAAAAACAGAAGAGTTGGGCTTAGAGTTATTTTAGCTTTTTACATAATCATTTAATACGGGTTAGGATATACATCATAGCTTAGCTCATTTCAATAGATTTTCTGCCACATTCACAATACTTGTCAAATACCAGAATAGGTAGGATGATCATTATGAGATTAATCCTACACTCATTCCATTCTACCTCCTTCTTAGCATCATTCAAAGCTCTATTTGCCAGATCTGTGTGGATGGACCGGCAAAATCTGATTCCAACCAAAGAAGTCTGAGAGAATGAAGAGTTTGTCCAAGGAGAATTGCTAGAGAAATGTGGTGAAGAGAAAGAGAAAGGGAAAAGAAGAGAAGAGAAGGAAAGGCGGGGCTGGGGTACACAGCCCTTGTAGCTTATGAATCTATTGGTTTTGCAACGTTCTATTATTTGTGACTCAAAAATAGCAAGCTAATACAATTTTTAAATGCACATAACTGCCACATATTTCCAGATTGATGCAGAGGATTTATGTTTGTTTAAAAAAATAAGCACAACTAAAGTTCACATACAGTAAGTGAAGTCAGCATAAGAGATAAAAGTAGAAAAAGGAAACATTATCTACTTATCTACTTTATCCATGTGTATTTATTTGCCCATTACATTTTTTAAGAATTCATGGATTTATCAATATAATTCCCTTATTTGGAGTGATATGATCTAACAGGGCCTGCTCCTAAAAAAGTAGTTTGGTATGCATTGATGTGGGAATACACAGAAAGTCTGATCATCATTGAAAGTCATTGAAAAGTAAATCAACTTCTACATAATTTGATATGATTTTTATATTAAGCCTAAATGAATGATTTCAAATATTGAGAAAAAGGTTATAGCCCTAGAATAAGTCTGCAAAGAATTGCTAGAGGAGAGGAAAATTAGGTTATCACTCTTCCCCAGATGTTACACCCAGAGATACATTGACCTATCCAGTCAAATGGGAAACATGCTTCACATCTCACAACTAGGAGCACACATGAACAGTGCTCAGATACAATGCCTAATTTTTCCTTCCATTTTTCAATTATAATGATAAATACCTAAAAAAAACCCAAAAATCACAATTCTGGCAAGAAAGTCAAGTGTTTGGGTCCAAGGCCTAAATACAAAACATACTGAACATTAGGGTAAATAACAAGATACTGTCTAAGGAAGAAGTGAGTTCATCTTCTTTTGTAGTCCCTTCAAACAAATTCACATCATATGCTGTTACCAGAGAAGTTTGTAATCTTTCTTGCTAAACAAAGGTGATCAAAAAGTCCCTCATGAAATTCCATTTGTTTATGCCTAGACAGGAGCACCATGGAATATCATGGGTACAATTAAATACAAATTCTGTGAATTTACAGACGATCTTCAAGGATTTCAATGCAAATTCTATGTATTTACAGAATATCTCCAAAGATTTAAAAGTACTTTAAAGGCACTAATTGTCCCAACAAGATGTACTCCACATGTTGGCTTCTTTCTCCTGAAATTTCTTCCAACAAATGCCATTCTCCTTACCCAATAGCAATGCCTTACTTCATCACTCAGATTTCCCATTTATATACTCCACATCACTTAAAATTAATCAGTCAATCAATTAAAAAACCTTTGTTCAGCACCTATTACATGCTAGGCACTGTGCTGGGTACCTAATGGGATATGTGTGTGTTTAAGTATGTATATACATGTATATACATACATACATACCTATATGTATATACATATATATATACATATGTATATATACACACGTGTATATGTGAATATACATATAGGTATATATAATGAAACAATCTGTAGTTATAAGCACGGTCAGTATGAGAGGCAGTAGAACATAATGGCATAAACCTTGAGAGTCAGAAGACCTAGATTTAGTCCCAGTTCTGTTGCTTCCTTGCTGTAGGATTATGAACAAGTCACTTCACTTTCAACCTCAGCTTCTCCATCTGTGAAATGGGAATAAGAAGACTCATACTGTCTACCTCACATAGCAGTGATGAAGAAAGTGGCCTTTAAAATCAATCCACCTGTAATTATTTATTGAATTGTAAACTTTAAATCATTTATAAAGGTGCTGTTATTTTTTTTTAACGTAATCGTTCCCAGTATGAACCCTCCACATAAGACAAACCCTACTCTCAAGATTACCACTAGAGTACACAAAATGCTATAATGAAGGGCATGAAAATATGAAAATAGAAACTGGAGTATTTTTTAACTCTCCCCACCCCTCAATCATAAAATTACAGAGTTGGAATGGAGGGACCTCAGAAGCCATATAGTGCAACCTCTGCCCCAAGGCCTGAGAGTCCTGCCTACCGCATCCCCTAGAAGTGGTTATGCCGCTTTGAGCTGTGTTAGGTTATACTATTAAGTGAATCATACTATTTAGTCTATGAAAAACTCCTCTATATTTCAATGGTTTCTGAATGCTGTTTTAAAGTATCTATAAAACAAGATAGATAATCATCTACCGTGGAATAGGGCAATCAGAATATATGCCCTCTTGGAGTGGGGGGGTGGTAGAAATGGGGAGAAAATTTGTAATTCAAACTCTTGTGAAAATCAATGCTGAAAACTAAAAATATTAAACAAATAAAAGGTATAAGAAGAAAAAAAAAGATAATCATCTACCCTAAAGACGGCCTTATTCAATCCCAGTAATCTGATAGGCAGTTAGGTAGCACAGTGGATCGAGTACTAGAGCTGGAGTCAGGAAGACCTGAATTCAAATCTAGCCTCAGATACTTATTAGCTCTGCTATCCTGGGAAAATCACTTAAACTCTCAGCCTCAGTTTCCTCAACTGTAAAATGAGAATCATAATAGGACATACATCCCAAGGTTGCCATGTGTAATGGTAATGTAAATGGGAAGATCTTTCCCATCCATTAATAGGCCCATGTGACCTGCCTGGGTCACATGGAAGCCTGAGTCGCATGAGCCTGTGATGGGAGGAGCTTGCTGAATGGGTGAAGCAGGAAGTGGGAGGTTGTTGCTGTTTGGGGAGAGAGAAAGGAGGCCGAGAGAACAGCTACTAGCCAGTGAGAGAGCGGCATTCTGGAGCCTAAGGGAGCCTGACGGAAGGAAGGCCTGACGGAGGGAAAGCTTGGAGAGGTTGGTGCCCCCTGCATTGCCAATGCATACAGACTTCTTTTTTGCTATGATTGATCTGGCTTTCTGGTGTTTGAATAAATGTTTTGGTTCTGTTATATTTTGCGATTCAGAACTACGCCAGCACATTCATAGTCGCCATAGGCACTGTGAGTATTGCATTGGCACTATACCATGTGGATAAAATAAAATGATATTTTAAAGTGCTTTGCGAACTTTAAAGAGTTATAGATGGTAGCTCTAGTTACTATTATTATAGGAGTTAAATTAATTATAGGAATTAATCATTATAGGAATTAAATAATATTATTATAGGAATTAATAGGAATAATTATTATAGGAATTAATTTAATTAATATTATAGGAATTAATATAGGAATAACAATTAATAGGAATTATAGGAATAATAAGTCCATTATTGGCAAAAGATAGTAATAATACCCAGGGATTTAATTAGTATAGAGCAATGAAAGATTTACAGCTCCATTCCCTATACTCCTCAGCTCTCCTTTCTTCCAGGAGAATGTATAATTTGTGTTTGTATTTCCAGAGACTAACAAATATTTAATAAAAGCCTGTTGATTGTTAAACTTTATTCCCTCCTAGATATCACACTGCACTTTGCCTCATAATTCTTTGCCTTTTCATTGGCTGTCTCCCATGCTTGGAATGTTTTCCTTTCTCTCCTCTGACTCCTGGCTTCCTTCAAAACTCAAATTAAATCTTATCTTCTACAAAAGGCCTTTCTCAGTGCCTCCTCACCTCCTCACCCTCCTCAGGGCCACCTCACATATGTGTGTATGTCATTATATACAATATATGTCATTATATATAATACATGCCATTATATATAATATATATAACATATACCATTATATATTATATACTCTATTATACTATATGTGTACATGTGTATATGTATGTATACATATATACACAAACACACATATATTGTTTATCCTTCATTTGAAGAAAACTAATAATATCATAGTGTGATATCTTAACTTCTGCGTGAATTGGATTTAAGTGGGGCAGAGTTGCACAAAGTCATCAACCTCACTCTTCCAGAATCATGGAAGTCTATGAATATATTGAATGACCTTGGTGTTTTTGATGTCTGACCAAGCTCTAAGCACTCCATAGCTCTTGCTTTAGTCGCCTTCATGGCCACTGGAACAAACTGGTATCATCCACCTATTCTGCCAGGGAAAGTCTTCACATGCTTGTGGTAGGCATCTCCCTAACTTACAAACAGGTTTGAGGCCTCTTGGTTACCCCCAATCTCATTTGGCCTGTCTGCCTAGATGGTTTACTGGGGTGTGGCTGCTGCACATGCTATGGCTTCTTGGAGCCACCAAAGATGAATGAGCAACCTTGAAAAGGGCTTGACAAGCCCTCACATCAGAGGTGCTAGTCCTTCTGGAGTACTCCATATACCTCAAATATATACATATGTACATGGTTGCTTGCATGTTGTCTCCTTTATTGGAATGTGAGCTCCTTGAGGGCAGTGATGATGCTTTGCCTTCCTTTGTATCCCTCCTATTTAGCACAGTGCCTGGAACATAGTAAATGTTGTTGACTGGCTGACTGACTTTCATAATCTTCCATCTTCTAGTATTCACTGAAACCTACCTTCCTCCTAAACATATTGCATCATTTGGTATTCTTTGAAAGGTTGTTCTTTCTACCACAGCTCCTAACATTCAGGGTTGGGAAGAGAAGTTGACATATTCCATCTTCCTCATTTCAGACTCTCTTTTTGCCCTCATCACTCAGCAACCACTTCTCCTTCCTTAAAATTCACTCCAACATATCTAGATCACCTGTGTACCTCCAGATCACTCAGCCTCTTTGACAATAATTTCAGTATCTGGCTTAGTTTTCTTTTCCACCTCAGTCTCTGGACTTTCTAACACCACAGAGTCATAGTTCTATCTCTTCAATTCCCTTGATTTCCATAGCCAATACTTCTCAACCACACAGAAGTGGTCAAACCTGAAGTACCTCCATCTGTCACTCATACTTGGCCACAGTGCTAGAATTCCTAGTTATAGCTCTGATTTATGTAATCTTTCAAGGCGCATTTCCTTTTTGTTGCATACCTAGTTATGATATTTTAAGTTTCATGAAGTGTTTTACAAATATTATCTTCAAATATGACAACAATTTGTAAAGTAAGTATTGCATGTATTATTATCTATCCTTAAAGAATGAGGAAACTGAGGCTCAAAGAGTTTAGGTGGTTTGTCTGTGATGCAAAATCTGAACCCAGGTCTCTCTTGTGTCCAAGATCATCACTTTACTCAACACTACACATATGATGCTAGAAGGTACTGAGAATCTGCTGGAAGTAGAAGGTATTAATTTGATACGTGCTTCAGAATGAACAACTGAGTAAACAAAATCTATCTTTAACTTTATTCATATCAATTAGTGGAAATATACATATATGTGTGTGTGTGTGTGTGTGTGTATATATATACATATATATGTATATATATATGTATATATATATTTTCTTTTTCCAAGGATTGATTTTTTTCTTCCAAGATCTTTTATAACTACCACACGGTAGGTAAGTATTCCTGATAATCATAGCAAAAATCACAAGGCCATTTTTGTTGACATTTACAGATACTATTTTTCTATTGCAGCTTCAACCCAACCTCTGTGCACCTCCTTTTCATCTTTAGAAGAAAGGGTTTGGTAGAGGCTGCCACTTTCCATTTAATGCAAAAGCAGCATTTGCTGGAGTCACATGAAAATGCCCTCCCGTTTCTTCCAGAATTCTCCAATCTTTTCCCTTAGAGCATATTCAGCACAGTCTTTGCACTCCTGAGGGGTAAACCCAACCAATGCTGTTCCAATGGTGCTAATTCCCTGATTGTGAGCCAGCTTTTTAATTTGAGCCTCTAGAGATTGAGGAGAAATGTAAGAATAATGATGCCCAAGAATACAGTATGTCATATATCCTGTGTTTCCTATAGGATTTTGATCTTCAAAACTCTCTACATTACAAGCAATTTCAATTTTCCCATTATGAGGAAAAGCCATAGCTTGAACACCCTTTAGTCCATCCACATTGGAGCCTCTGATGGCACTTGCAATCTTTTTTCCTGTAGCCAAATCTTGAGAGTCAATTGTCACATTGCAGTTCATCACATAGGGGCTGGCACCAATACCTACAACCATTAGAAGATTATATTAGTGAAGAAAAACAAGTTCCCATTTGGAGTATTTTAAGCATCCACTCCTTAATCTGTTGTGATCGTCAATAAAACACTTTCTTTGGCCTGCTTTCACCACGAAATAATGCGGAGTGCCATCATTAATATTCCCTCTTTTCAGTGACTCACAACTTTCTAAAAAATTATCTTTGTGGTGATACCTGAGCAAAGTTGACATAGAGGTAACAACAGGTATAAAGAAATTTATTATATCAATTTTTATTATATCAATTTTAAAAGCATTTGGAGGACTTTTTCAGCCTAGGTAATTGCAAAACATGGGAGACTTTCCAAAGAGCTAAGGCAGGGATTCTTAACCTGAAATTAATTGATCTCCCAAGGGGTCCATGGATAGATTTTAGGTATCTATAAATTTGAAAAGGAAGAAAATTAAGTTTTATTTTCATTAGTCTCCTTTGGGGTCCTATCTATTTTATTCCATGTATTTAAAAACACAATTCTGACTTCAGCAGACTGACAATTGGGTCCATGACACACAAAAAAGTTTAAGACCCTCTGAGTTACAAACAAAGGTATGGTCTTCCTACCTCTCCCCTTTCCAATCCATTTTCTACAGAGCTGCTAAAGGGAGTTTCCTAAATCAAACATCTGACCATGTGACTTCCCTACTCAAAAGAATCTAGCAGCCCTCCTGGGATATCATCAACAGCAAACTACTGCAAAATAATCTTCAACTTCCATGTAATGTCATCTCTATATGCTAGTTTGAATGGTAAAAGAAGTCAGAAAAAGATAAAATGGAGCCTTGTTATTGATAAGGGGAGGTACACAGGATCTTTACCTTTGTCATAATTGAAGGTGGGTATCATGGGCTGGCTTTATGCATATAAACCTCAGATAATTTTTTCCCCATAGCTAGTGAAGCTAAGCCCCTTCCCCTATTCCTGAGTGAGTCGCTGCCCCATGCCAGCAAGTCAGTCCACAAGCATTTATTAAACACTTAATACATACTAGGCACTAAGTATACAAAGAAAGGCAAAAATAGTCCCTTCCCAAAGGAGTTAACATTCTAATGGGAGAGATAATGTATAAATAATTAGGTACATACATAATATATGCAGAGTGGATGGAAGGTAATCCTGGAGCAGAAGTCACTAGCAGCTAGACAGCCTGGAAAGACTTTCCGCAATATGTGGGATTTGAATTGAGTTTAGAAGGAAGCCAAAGGGACTAAGAGAAAAAAGGCTGGGGAGAGAAAAAATCTAGGTATGGGGATTTTAAGGCACAGAGTTAGGAGATAGACTGTCATATGTGAGGAATAGCAACTAAACCAATGTGGTTTAATTGGAGAGTTCTTGAGGGGAGCAAAGTATAAGACAGAAAGAGACCAGGTTATAAAGAGTTTTAAATGCTAAATGGAGCATTTTATTTTTTATTCTGGAGGTGTAACTGGGAGCCCCTGGATCCCTTTGAACACACAGGCAACATTGTCAGAACTACTCTTTAGAAAAATTACTCTAGCATTTGAGTGGAGAATGCATTGAAATAAGGAAAGATTTGGGGCATGGAGACCAACCTGAAGGCTCCACTCAGGGCCTGAACTTGCTATTGCACCAACTGCTCCCCCACCCCTCCTGCCTTTTGAGGGAAATGGATTAAAGATGGTTGTTGCTGTTGTTTGGTTGTTTTACAGTCATATCTGATTCTTTGTGACTCCATTTGGAGTTTTATTGGCAAAGGTACTAGAGAGGTTTGCCATTTTCTTCTCCTGCTCATTTTACAGATGAAGCAACTGAGGCAAATAGGGTTAAGTGACTTGGCCAGGGTCATACAGCTAGTAAATGTTTGAAGCCGGTCTTCCTGACTCCAGGAATGACACTCTATCCACTGAGCCACTTAGCTGCCCTGGTAGTTTCATAAGTGAAGAGAAAGGGACAGATATGACAGATGTTATGAAGGTAAAAGTGATAAGATTTGGAAAAGGATTGGGTAATGTAGGATAAGTCAGAATGAGGTAATGATATTGAAGTTTTGAGCCTAGGTGACTAAGAGGATGGTGGTGCCCTTAAAAGTAATAGGAAAGTTTGGAAGAGAAGGAGCCTGGGATGGGATGCCTATGAGATATCCAGTTCAAGATAGCCAAAAGGTAATTGGTGATGTAACACTCTAGTTCAGGACTGTAATGTAGAACTGGAATTTATCTTCATAGAGATGCATAGAACCCATGGAAACGGATGAGATCATGAAGACAGTATACAGAGAAAGGAAAAGAGAGACCCTAGGTAAAAGTCTTAGGGGATGTACATAGTTAATCAGTATGATGTGGATGATTAACCAGCAAAGGTGACTGAGGAGGAGATGGACCAATAAGAAGTAAACCAGGATCGATATCATGAAAAACCAGAAATAACATGAAAGAATGCTCCAAATCATTAATAATAAAAGAAATGTGAATAAAAAATACCCCAAGGTTTCACCTCAAACCCCACAAGCTGGCAAAGATGATAAAAGGTGGGAATCATCAGCATTGGAAGAAGGAAGGAAATAAGCATTTTAAGTACCTACTATGTGTCAGGCACTACACTCTCATTTGACCCTTACAACAACCTTGGGAGGTAGACACTAATATTGTCTTAGTTTTATAGTTGAAGAAACTGAGACAGACAAAAGTTAAGTGACTTGCCCAGGGTCACACAGCTATTACATGTCTGAGGCTGGATTTGAACTCAGGGCTGGCACCCAATTCATTATACAGCTGAGCTGAGGAAATTAGGTACAGTAATATATTGGTGGAGCTGTTAATCAATATAACAATTTTGTCAAACAATTTGGAATTATGCAATAAAGTAATTAACTATCCACACAGTTTAATACAGAGATTCCACTACTAAATATATTACCCAGTGAATTTATTGCTAAACACAATGTCCCCATATACAAGAAAATATTTATAGCAGGACTCTTTGTAGTAGCAAAGAATTGGAAATGAAGTAGATGTCCATCGATTTGGGAATGGCCATACAAATTGTGATACACTAACATAAGGGAACATTACTCTGCTTTAAGAAACCAGGAATATGACGACTACAGAGAAATATAGAAAGGAATTGTATGAACTGATATAGAGTAAAGTTAGCAGAGTCAAGAAAACAATATGTGCAATGACTTCAATAATGTAAATGGAAGCAAAAAATAACCGAATATGAATGTTGTGAAATTACAAAGAACAAACATAGAGGAGACTTAGAAGACATTCTCCCTACCACCACCACCCCTTCCTGCGGTGATGGTATAGAATGATCATTACATATGTTGTCAGATATTTGTGATGTATTGATTAGTTTCACTCATTTTTTCTATTCTTTTTTTTAAAGTATTATTTGTTACATGGGATAGCTCTCTGGCAGGGAGAAGGAGGAGGGGAGGTTGTAAAAGCAAAACATCAATATGAATTAATTTTTAAAAAAAACAGAAAAGAGAAAGGTGGAAGAGAAGGTGATCAATCATCAAGTGCTATATAAAAGTCAAGAAGGATGAGGATTGAAAAAATGCAATTAAGAAATTATGAGCTTGATGATCTTAGAAAAACATGGATAGACTTGTAAGAAGTAATGAAGAGGGAAATGAGCAGAACCAAGAGAATATTGAATATAGTAACAGCAATATTGTTTTAAAAACAACTTTAAGTCATTTTGACTATTTTAAATACCTAAATTAACTACAAGGGACGTATGAAGATGTTGTCTGCATCCAAAGAAAGAACTGTTAAACAGAAGTGTGTATAGAATGATTTTATATATATACATATTTGTGTCTAATGGTAGCCACCTCTAAGGTGGGAGGAAGGACAAAAAGGAAAAAAAGAGAAATTTACATAATAACTTTGCTATATATTTAAAAAGAATGGCAAGTTGTACATAATAGATTTGCAGTATCATGTGCAATCATCTTTTTTATTATACTATGTTTATTCCATAAATTAAAAATAAAATAAATAAAGCTAAAAAAAATCATTGGTGACTTTGGAGAGAGCCATTTGAGTTGAATAATGAAATTAGAAAACAGATTGTAGAGGGTTTAGAAAAGAGAAAATCAAATGGCAAAACCTCGTCAAGATGGCTTTTCTCAAGAAACTTAACAACAGAGAAAGATAGAGGATAAAAACTATCAGGGAGGTTATGGTCAAGTAAGGGCTTTTTGTTTTTTAAGATATGAGATAA
This sequence comes from Trichosurus vulpecula, assembly GCF_011100635.1. Taxonomy (NCBI): domain Eukaryota; kingdom Metazoa; phylum Chordata; class Mammalia; order Diprotodontia; family Phalangeridae; genus Trichosurus; species Trichosurus vulpecula. Next base: position 262,602,278 of record NC_050574.1, read on the forward strand.
GTGTGTTTTTAGGCAGCAGGAACAGAGTCCATATGTAGGGAGAGAATCAAGATAAGAAAAAGTGGAGATTATAGTGGCAATCTTGAACAAAACAGGAAAAGATGAAATCAAGGACACGTGTAGAGGGTTGTGCCTTAGCAAGAAGAAATGTCACTTCTTCACCTGAGACTGGAAAAAAGAAGGAGATAATGGGTGAAGATCTCTGAGTGATATGTGATGAAGATGGATGGGAGATGGGAGATGGCTTCTGTGGGGTATGTGTCAAGGCCCTCAGTTGAGAGCATTCAGGAAGAGATGCCCTGGGAGGCTTGGAGAGAGATGAGATAGTTTAGAACAATACTGAGGATCACTTAAATCATGGAGCCCAGAATGGTCATCTCATTCACTGTACTCTAGGGATAGTTCTTCTCACACTGCACATACAAAATATACATTGAAAGATCTATGATCTGACCAGTGTGGATATTCCTCCCACCAAACTACATATCATAACCATTTCTTACCTTCTTGGTCTATATGATTTTCATTATGTCCTTCTGTAAAATCTCCATTAAAGCTCCACCTAATGTTCTGAAGTCCTTCTCTGTTTCTTTTAATATCTTATAGATAATCATTGTTAAAACTACTGATAAATATTGATAGATATCTTAATATCTTGATATCCATATGTGGTCTTTTATTCTTGCTACATGATCGGCTTACCTCCTTTTCCAACCAGACATATGCTTGACAAGTTCTTCTATATAAACTTTTCATGCAAGTCATTTTTGGTAATCTGCTCTATGGGAACTATGTAATTTTTTATTCTTGTGAACTCTAAACACAGGGATTCTAAATATATAGTTTATTAGTTGGTTAAGTTAATGGCAGCATAATAAGCCTCAGTTTTCTATGCCTTCATTTGGGAATATTTACATTTCTAACAGTGAAACTGTCTAGGGGGTTAGTGAGAGTGTAAAAAGGGTAACTTTTTTGTACTTAACAATTCCTTAGTTATTATTTCCAGCTCATTTTGCTGTCATTTCTTTTTCTTGCTGCTTTCAAACATATTACTTGTGATATCAGTGTCCACCAGAGAGGTACCTACTGTTTTTTCTTTATACTACTGAGATTTGGGGTTTTTTTACTCACTGGTCTGGATACTCTCATAGTAATGGTCTCTTTACATGTTCAGAAAGACAGGCTTTACTGGAACCAGTTAAACTATTAAATAAGGCACATTTCCTTCTTTTCTCACACACAGCCACAATGAAACATTTCAACTCCCATGAACAGGCAGGCCCCTAGGTATACAGACTTCTGTAGGCATGAATCATATTACAGTATTTCTCTATACTGCTGATTTCACAAAAAATACATTTCCTAACAGTCAATAGATCTCTCTCTCTCTCTCTCTCTCTCTCTCTCTCTCTCTCTCTCTCTCTCTCTCTCTCTCCCTCTTCAAATCGCACACACCAATCACCTACTCCAAATATCTGCAGGAAGTAAATCATTGTAACATTTCACAGAGTGCATTTAGACATTCCTTTTGCTCACATAAATCCTGATGTACCGTGTTGCCATGTGTGAACTCTGTATGGGCATCTAAGTATTATAGGGAAGGAGGCAGCCCAGCTTAACAAAATGAGCACTGGACCTTGAAACACAAGAGACTTTGAATCACATTTTGCTTTGGACACTTGCTAGCTAAGTAACCCTTGGCAAGTTATTTGAACTCTCTTAGGCTCAGTTTCCTCATCTGTAAAATATCTGTAGTATGAGGTATTGGTTTTTTCAATTGGCTAGTTAACCTGTCAAACACTTCGCAAGGCTAAGAATATTTAGTAAATGCCAGCTATTTTTATCATGATGTCCGTGTGTCTGTCTATATGTCTCTCTCTGTCTCTTTCTGTCTCTCTCTCTCTCTCTCTCTCTCTCTCTCTCTCTCTCTCTCTTGCACACACACACGTGTGTGCACACACACACACACACACACACACACACACACACACACACCATCCCATCTCTCTGGTCTCCTTTCCTAAAAGTAGATAAACACACTGAACTTCTCACTCAATATTTTACTCCATGATTTTATATGAATTTATAACTGATAAAGATCTTCTTACTATGCCTTCCCATGTATAATTAACTAGGACACTCAACCTTAGGAGAATGGTGAGTTGTTGTTTCTACTAGCCACTGTCAAATTACTTCATGCTAGTATGTGAACAATAATCTCCAAGAATTCCAAATTTCCAATCGAAGAAGGCATTTACATGGTAGGCTACAGCTCTTTCCTTAAATAACAATGACAACAAGATGTGCCTTCTTCTGCTTCATACTTTTCCAGACTCTAGCATTCCACCCTTCACAAAACAAGAGTAAATGATAAAAATAATCCAGTAACAATAAACTAGATTCTGCTTTAAAATACAGAGATCCCACTGATGTTACGCACAGGCAGAATTTGGTCCTCTGTGCTCATTGCAACTTTGAAAGAATTTTTAATTAAAAAAGGAAAGCTAATTCTATGTCCTTTAGTTAGTTAAGGCTGTCTAATTCAAATACTTCCATTCTTGTTTGGAAACTAGAAATCTGATGTGAACATTTTCTTTTCAAGTTGTAGCTTTCCGCCCCTCCCAAAGTCTACAACAGAATGGTATTCAGATGTTCTGATGGCAGAATGCAATTCTTTGCTGCACGGTTAAAATCACAACTTTATTCCAACACAACTGTCACAACGCCCTGAAGCAAGCTAAAAACAAGAAGAGGAAAAAAAAACTCTGGTATGATTTAATTTTCCATGTGTTCTTTAATGAGAAAATTTATCATTCTAAATATTGGTGTTTACTCCTATTTAAATCCTTTTTTTTCTAAAAAGAAAAAGAAACTGAGATTGAGTTGCTATTATGTAGCTTGGAAATATAACAAGCCTGATGTTTTCCTGACAATTCTGCTATTTTCTTGTGTGGAAACACTGTATTTATCATATACTGTACGGCTGGTGAGTCAGATATTGTAGAGACCTTATGGTTAACTGATAGTGATGTAAACTCTTTATGCCAGATTGTTTAAGCAGGAAAAAAACCCAAATGCACTTAATTAACATCTGATGTGTAGCTTTTTCAAACACAAATGCAATATTTGTGTTTGAGCACTGGCAGTAATGACTGTGAACTCTGCTATTAATGTCTGGTTGAAAGATGCTTGTGGCAAGATCACGTCTGAAGCAACACAAATAAAAACTTGTGTTCAGACAAAACAATGGTGAAGAAAGAGCCCATTAGAAAAATAAAGAAGCAGCCATCAGAAGAGAAACATGTAATTTTTTTCCCTTTAGAAACATACTCACATATCAAAACTGCTCTCAAGAGTGGATCCAGATACCGTCATTTTCAATAAATCAAAGGTAGAAAAGACTCCATATAGTCTTCTCCCTTCTGCCCTTTCCCCCAAATAAACTTAAATTTAACAAGGTCAGAGATAGTTTGAGAGTTTCTGTGTTAGTTTTCTTACTGACCTAGGCATCCTCTTCTTGAATAAACTGATGAGTTCAGAGGATCATAGATCCAGAGTTAGAATGGGCCTTGGAGGTCATGTAGTCCAATCGTGTCATTTTATAGATGAAGAAACTGAGTCACAGAAAGGTTAAGTGACTCAAGTTTACATGAGTAGTGAGCAACATAGGTGGGATTTGAACCAGGCTCCTATGACTCAACATTCTTCCACTGTACTGCAGTGAGAAAGACAATGATATGAAATATTTGGCATCTTCTTTCTCAGGGGGTTCTTAACCTGAGCTCCATAGACCCCTGATAGTGGACAGATTCCAGAAGGTCTGTGAACTTCAAACTTTAGGATTTGATAACTATTTCAATATAATCGCTTTCCTTGGTAATTTTCATTTTATGCATATCAAAACATCATTTTGAGGAGTCCATAGGCTTCACCAGGCCACCAGAGGGGTCCATGACACAAGCAAAGGTTAAGACCCCTATTTAATCTATTTGGAGAAAGGACATCTTTCTTGTTTGTAAGCTGCATTTCAATTGCTATCCAATCACAAGATAAAGTCCTGGTAACTTTTACCAAGGACAGCTAGGTGGGCAGTGGAGGAAGCAGGAAGACTTACCTTCCTGAGTTCAAATCCAGCTTCAGATACTACTAGCTGTCTGCCTCAGTTTCCTCATCTGAGCTGGAGCTCAGGAGAAGGAAATGGTAAGCCATTCCAGTATCTTTGCCAAGAAAATCCCCCAAATAGGGTCACAAACAGTCAGCCACGACTGAACAACAAACTTTTACCAAACTAGGATAAACATTAATCCTTGCTTTAGAGAGGATCCCAGGGTAAGAGTGCCACATAGGTTCAAGTTTATGGGCAGAGAGTTTCTTCTCAATAGATTTGTTATCACACTAGCCATGAATACTTCAAAAAATTTTAAGTGTGTCCTAAAAAAAGAAGCATAGCAACCTCAGGGAGTTTGATTAGAGGATTCCTATGACTCTAATGTGCTTAGTAAGTCGAATATTACCACAGAGGGAATGCAGGACATCCATCTATATCACTGAAATAAGAGGTAAAAAGCTTAGCAAGAGGTAAAAGTTTAGAAAGAGGACAGACACACAGACGTTAGCAGAATCAAAGGAGTAGTCTAGTTTTGTAGCCACAGCCTAGGCACTGCATCAACTGGATCTGATTTCAAATTTTATTTCTGCAGTAACTGCCTGTCTTCCTCAACAAAAGAGAAATAATATTATCCTACTCATAATCATGAGTTCCAATCAAAGACAGCGATTTTCAGATGAATGTTTCTGAAAGTGGTAGATGCTGTAATTAAATTAAATTGTTATTATTAACATTAATAACATGTATTTATATAGTACTTCAAGGTTTTGGAGAGTTTTATATATAAAATATTTCTATATATAGATACATATATATTTAACAATTTAAAACCACACTAAGTGTGTGTGTGTATATCCAGAAATATTTGAAGGACATAATTACATGTAAAATGGGCAGCCGGGTGGTACAGTGGATAGAGTGCCAGGCCTGGAATCAGGAAGACTCATCTTCTTGAGTTCAAATCCAGCCTCAGATGCTTACTAGCTGGGTGACCATGGGCAAGTCACTTAACCCCATTTGTCTCAGTTTCCTCATCTGTAAAATGAGCTGGAGAAGGAAATGGCAAACTACTTCGGTATCTTTGCCAAGAAAACCCCAAATGGAGTCACAAAGAATCAGACACGACTGAAAAAAAAAAGACTGAACAACAAATAACACATAAATATGCCCAAACTCAAATTTTTCTAGAAAGTACAATTCTGTCCTTCTCTACTTAACCCTTGTAGAGATAGTTCTCTCTTCATCTCCTTCTTGAGTTCATAGTTTAAGTACCTAAGACACATTAAGTTTCAACACTTTGAGAAATGTTTTCAGAAGATCAATTTGACTGAGCAATAAGTGCAAGAAATGATGAAATGTGCTCCTTGAAATAAACTTCTTTCTACAAATGGTAAATCATTTTCTAAGATGAGGCCTCGAGCTTTGAGAACACTTGCAGGTATCTCAAAAGAATCCTCATAGGAAATTCTCGGTGTGGGGTCACGAGGCACTACATACATCAGTTGGGTTTCTTGATGCCAAGAACAGGATTGTCTGATATTGGGCTTCCTGTTTAGAGTGGAGCAAATTGAGCAGGAGCAGATCTCAATAACCCATTTAGAGAGCTAAATAGAAAGACCATGATTCTAAGACGTGCCATTACTCATATTATCTATGACTCTTAAAACATCATATAAGATTAGAATTCAAAGAACACTTTTCTTCTATTTTTTAAACAATTATACACACATGCATGCTTTTCATACAGCAGAGCGACTATAGTGTTTAAATTACCCCATAAATGTTTAGGCTTTTTTTTTGATATGGTGTTTATTTATAGTTCTTAGACTATCAACCATTATTGCTCTGTCCTCACTTATGTTCACAACAAGCTGATCAACCATGAACTTTTAAAAGGAATTTGGCTTAAAAGATTTTTATGTGTTTGGCAGAGGCTGAGTATGTTAATCATCCCTGGACTCATTTTGTTCTCTCTTGTTTATAATACTCTTAGGGAACTTCACATTAGAAACCTGTGCCCTTATTGATTCTGTTTCTACTCTGGTGATCATGTGAATATATTTGTCATCCTGGAATGTGGACATTAAGTGCAAACTTGATAGCAATGCTAATATTTTATTCATTTTTTTAAAAAAAATAAACATGGTAACAATGTGTTCTTGGTGTCAAGCTATGGTTTGTTTTGTGGAATAGAACAGAAGAATGCTAAGACTATGTAGAGTAACCTGAGATGAGTTGGGAAAAAATATTAAAGGTTAAATTTAGGAAACATATGAAAAGCATTAGTATTATATGGAACCAAACTCATTTGATCAAGTGATAACCAGATCTGGTGTGCCTTCACTTAAACATTGTAGCTATGAAAATTACATTTTTAATAAGATATTATTTTAGGTAAAAGTAGATCATTTTTCCCTCCTAACTTCATTATAGGACAATATAGAATATGGTAAAAACTAACCTCTGTTTGGAGTTTACTATGAATCACAGACCCCATTTACATTCTAGATAATTTATATAGCTTTAAAAATTATTTTCCATTCACCTTTGAAAAAGTTTATTTGATTGCTACCAGCACCTGCTCTATACCTGTTAAATGAGTTGCTATTTTTGGTTGGTCTTATCTAAGAGTATGGCAAAGTAAGCTTGGCAGTCCTTGCAATTTCCAAATTTCCTGGTCAATGTGAAATTTATAATGCTTTCAGGCAAGATTTATCAAGAAGTACAAGAAACATCATGGGAAACAGTCTAGCCCCATTTTTCTTTCTTTGCTAATACAAAAAACATTTTAGATCTATCATCAAGCCAAATACGGCTGAAATCAAGGCCTGACTTATAAAAATTCCAGATTGACTAATCTTAACAAAAACCCTACAAAAAAGATAGGAGATAAGTAAGAGAAATATTTGTGTAGAAGTTTAAAAAAAAGCTAAAGACCACCTCAAAGTTCTCCAGATATTTCCAGAGATAACTGACCTTCATGTAAAGTAGTAAAGAAGATTTAAGAAGGTTGAATACAAATGAACCAAAGATTAATGCTAAAAAAAAGGAAAGACAAAAGTATTCTTAATTATATATGCATTTAGAATTAGAATGGGAAGTAACATACATACTGGTTTAAAACAAAAACAATATTTCCTTCCTTTTAGGAGACTGGCCAAATAAGAAGAATAGAATTAGTGTTTGATTTTTAGGTAATGCTGTTTACCACAAAAACTTGAATTTCCTCATAGGTAATTCAATTCAACCCAACCAACATCTATTAAGCACATATCATACGCAGAGCACTATGCCAGGCACTAGGGGGAGAATTAAAACCCTTTCATGAGATTAACAGTCTAGTGGCTAGCTTACACTGAAACTGGCATACACAATAATACATGGTAAGTACCTTAGAGACAGGAAAATGCTCTGTGAGAAGTCCATAGACAATGACTCATTCTCACTTGGCTACAAAAATGAATAATTCAATTACTCATCCAGATGTTTGGTCTACATGATATTACAACTGATTGGACTATATTGTTTATTGAACTGACTGGATGTTTTGGCAACATATAGATACAGGCTCAATCTTCAATGCAGTTTGAGTTAGAAACCAGGCATGAAGTATCTGAAGTTTTAATCATAAATTTACACTTGCTCATCTGTGAGCTGAGTTATAAGGCAATAAGTAAGGAATAAATAAGTTCCAGAGAGATAGTTTCTCTTTGCCAGTCATTAATGGTGCTGAGCTTGTTCTTGTATTGAAAAAGAAAACATCTTATTCTTTAGTTCTGTGAGTTTCTACAGGTTAGGTAGGACTATGTACTTGTAAACATGATTTTAACACCTAAGATTGACAATTTATAGCACATGTAACTAGAAGTGATAAACAAGATAATAGCTCTCCTTTAAACAGAACTTTAATGTTTACAAACATACACACATAAATATAAAACAGATATACACATACATGTGTGTACACATATAGTACATATACACGAATATACAAATACATATGTGTATATACATACATACATTCATGCTATATACACATACTATACGTGTATACACACTATATCACACATACCATGTATACATAGTGTATATGTATGTGTGCATATATATACATACATATATGTGTATATATACATATATATTTATATACATATATATACGTATACACACACATATATATATTTATATACATACACACACACACACACACACACACATATATATATACACACACATATGTGTATAGTATTTGGTATGCTCAGTCATGTACCAAGAAGAGAATGGTAAGATCAGTATCCCTTTTGCTCCCTTGGACAGGATGTGACTTCCCTAAGTGAGGTACACATTCCCTTGCCCTGAGTCTTTAATACCCAATGATCTGACCCTTTGTTTATAATTGATAACAAAGTTCACAGCTAAGGAGTTCTACCAGCAATGAGGATAAGCAAGCTCATATCTTTAACCTGGGCCTTGGAAAATGCTGCAAGTCTCAAAGAAATAATAGCGATGGAGTTGCAGGTGGTAAAGTAGATATATTGAGCAGAAGTCCACCTAGTTAGCCCACTCAAAATTTCAATAAAATTGTAATTGAGTTATTAAAAGTAATTTTCTGGGCCCAGAGGGAAAGTCTAATAGAAAAATAAACAAGGTAGAATTTAAGAACCTGAATAAAATATTAGAAGAATTTGGTATAATAGACCTTTAGCAGTTACTGAATGGGAACTATAAGGAATATACATATTTTTCAGTGTTCTAGCATCTTTGCAACAATTAAGCAGGAGCCAGAGCATAGAGAACTAATAGACAAAGATAAAAAGGCAAACATACTAAACACTTCCTTTAAAGACTGCAATGAAATTAAAATTTTAATTAACAATGGGAAAATAACAAAAGATTTTGAATTAAAGTTTAAATGATTTAATCCAAATATGAGTGGTTCAAAGAACAAATCAGAGAAACAAGTAATTATATCAAAGTAAATGATAACAATGAGAAAAACATACCAACACTTATGGGAGACAGCCAAAGCAGTTTGTAAGGGGAAATTTATATCTCTAAATACATGTTATTAAAAGAGTAAAGGAAGAGATCAATTAATTGAACTTGCAGCTTGAAAAATTAGAATATCAAAAAATAACTACCAAGTAAACAAAAAAATAAAATTCTGAAAAATCAAAGTAACTTCTGAAAGTAATTTTTTTTAAAAAATATTAAGTTGTTTAAAAGAAAAACACAATAAAGTAATAGATCATTTGCTAATTTAAGTTTTTAAAAAGATAAGGAGCCCAAGATTTAGAGAGGAATTTTCCCAGACTATCCTTGACCATGCCTCCAACAAAGGGCTTTTCTAGCTCACTTCACTAGGAAGACTTCTTGGAGGGATGACTCATAAGTAGTCTCTAAATTTGCCTTGCTTTCAGAGAAACAACACAACACCCTTTTCCCAAGAGACTATTAAACGAATAAAATTATTCTTTGTCTCTGTACTATCAGATAGAGAAAAAAATATATATGTTTCTAACCTGTTAAGCCACATCTTTTGTTAGGCATAGTTCCTAAATCAGGTTTAAGAGAATTGAATTCCCTCCTTGAGAACCAGCCAAGCTGTTTCCGTCTTTGGACAAGGCTTCGTTTCTCTGGATGGTCAGCTTCCCCAAAAAGAAACATACTGCAACCGGGCACACGAATGGTCAGCTTTTCAGCTAAGCCTAGGGAGAAGGGGAAGGGAGCAGGGAGAAAGAATAACAGAAATCAAAGTCTTTAAAAATGTTTCATACTTCTATTCATATTTGAAAAACTCACACTTTAGTGTCATTCTTCCTTTGAAGCTCATTTCAGAACTTACTTTTATACAAAGGATCCAGAACTCAGTAGCTCTTATGCGTATATCCATTTTGAATTGTCCAACTCTCTTGGTTCTCCTCCTAACTATCTGACTACCTCTTTGGTCTCCTTTGCTGGATGATGATCAACATTCTACCTTCTAGGAGTGGGTGTAGACTAGGATTATATTAAAGACCCTCTTCTCTTCTTTACATATGCTCTGTTTCAATGATCTTATCATTTTTCATGGGCTCAAGTATTATCACTATGCAAATAATTTCCAAATCTATATATTCATCTCTCATCTCTTTTCTGATATATATATATATATATATATGTATGTATGTATTTACACACGCATAAATTCAACAAGGGTTTATTGAGCATTTACTATACACAAAGTAGTCTGCATGCTAGGTGCTAGGGATACAAAGAGCTTCTTGTCACTTCTTACTTGAACTATATTTTGTAGTAGGTTCTTAATTGTTCTCCCTGTCTCCCTTCCAATCCAGCTTCCATACTGTTGCCAAATTGATATTCCCAAAGTCCAGATTAAGCCCCTGCTCATGAAATTCCAGTGGCTTCCTACTGGGTCTGGGGAAAGATATAAACTCCTCAACAAGATATTTAAAGCCCTCCACAATCAACTCTAAAGTTTAATGTCTAAACTATCATTCCAGACTTGTTTCATTCCTCATATATTTTATATCTTAGCTAAATCGGCCTACTTGTTCTCCCCTTTACATGACACCTCCTCACAATTCTTTACCTTTACACAGACTATTTTTCATGCCTGGAATGCAAGACCTCCTCATTTCTGCCTCCTGAAGTCCCTAGCTCCATTCACATCAACTCAAGTGCCACATCCTACACAAGTTGTTTTCTGATCCTATCTCTCTCCTCTCTCCTCTCTTTTCTCTCTCTCTCTCTCTCTCTCTCTCTCTCTCTCTCTCTCTCTCTGTCGGTCTCTCTATGTGTCTTTGTCTCTTTCTCTGTTTGTGTGTCTCTGTCTCTCTTTTTGTCTGTCTGTCTCTCACACATACACACACAAACACACATACACATAATTATTAGTGCTTCCCCTTCAGATATTTGTTTTGCACATATTCTACATTTACTTATTTGTATATTTTTCCTCTTCTTTCCCACCCCATCACCCCCAATCCCTAGTAGAACAGAAGCCTTTGAGGGAAGACAGTTTCCATTTTTTTCTTTGTATTCCCCTTGTATCTACCACAGTGCCTTGGACATAATAGATGATGAATAAAGATCAAATTGAATCTGAATAAGAACTACCACTATCTGCTTATTCAAAATAAACTTTTAAAATATACTATGATTTAAAAAACACATAACTCCCAGGCCATTTTCATGTATGGACCCCAAAAAAGCTGCCTCAGGTTTGAGTCTCTCTCTACAAGATAACACCTTACTCAAAACTATGGCTCATGAGCCCCTACAGATGTGTTCCCTAAAAAAAACATAAGAACAGATCACAGAATTTCAGAGTTGAAATGTACATCTCTTTTCCATGCTAGCCTCAGGAAGGACATCTGAGTTCAAAGTAAAAGACAGTTACTCAAACATAGCAAATTAAGTGATAAGAAATGTTCCCACAGGGAAAAACTGTCCCTAACCTACTACGTCACCAGTGGGAGAGTATACATATTATAATGTAAGGTCCTTGAGGACAGAGACTGTCTTGCTTTGTGTATTTTTATAGTTGGCTCCTGGCATGTAGTAAGTACTTAACAAATGCTTTTTCATTCATTCACATACACAGATAACATTAGGTCAGTTGACAAGCCATTTATTAAGAATTTAACAAGTGCCAGGCACTGTACTGAGCCCTGAGGATACAAAGAAAGGCAAAAATACAAAGTCCCTGCCCTTAAAGAGCCCACATTTCTAATGGGGGAGGCAAGGATAAATGCTATATAGTGTAAATGAAAGGTAATCTCAGATAGCACTGAGACAGCAAGGGTAGAGTAGGTGGGGGAGGGGTATGGAGAGGTTGGGAAAGGCTTTTTGCTGAAGGCATAATTACAATGAGTCTTCAAGGAGACCAAGGAATCCAGTAGGCAGAGGTGAGGAGGAAGTTCATTCCAGACATAGGGTATATCCAATGGAAAAACACAGTCTGGAGATGGAATGTTAGGCCATAACTGTTGGACTATAGTACGTGTAAAATGGAGTAAAGCAAAAGAAGATCAGAAGATATCAATGGACAAGGTTGTGAAGGGGCTCAAATAATAATAATAACCACAATATTAACTACCATTTATATAGTGACTATCATGTGTCAGGCACCGTGCTGAGAACTTTTTACAGATGTTATCTCATTCAGTCCTCCCAACAACCCTGTTAAGGTAGATGCTGCTATTATCCCCATTTTATGATTGAGGAAACTGAGGCAAATGGAGATTAAGTGATTTGCCCAGGGTTACACAGTTAAGTGTCTAAGGCTAGATTTGAACTCAGGTCTTCCTGACTCCAGGCTTGGAACTCTATCCACTGTGACACCTAGCTGCCTCAGGATGTCAGAGGATTTTATATATTATATTTTGTATTTTATTTTGAGGTTTTGGGGAACCATTGTAGTGGAGTGACATAATCATAGTCATACTTTAGGAAGATCATTTGGTGACTGAGTGGAGGATGAAGTAGAATGGGGAGAGGCTACGGAAGTGCCATTGTACTCCTGCAATCTGCTTGCTGGAATGTTTTTGTTTCCTCTTGAGCATCATGTTTCTATTGTGCATCTCTGTCTGTCTCTAACTGCTGTGTTCTATAAGCTGTTTTCTGCTTCCATTTACTGGGGTAGAGCTGCTGCTAAGCCTCTTTCTGGCAAAGAAGATTAAGTTCATTTAGTCTGCCTGATCCTGGACAGCCAACTTTCCTTCCTTCCTACCTTCCTTCCTTCCTTCCTTCCTTCCTTCCTTCCTTCCTTCCTTCCTTCCTTCCTTCTTTCCTTCCTTCCTTCCTTCCTTCCTTCCTTCTTATCTCCTTCCCTTCCTCCCACCCTCCTTCCTTTTTTCCCTTTCTTCATTCCCACACTATTTGACTTAGGGTTAGAAAATTCCTTTTAATTTCTGTCAAATCCCTGATGTTCAGTCTGTACCTATCAAATGATTTTGGAGACTCTGCCCAACAAAGTCACAAAGGAGTTACGTAGTGTTGAAAAGAAGCTTTATGTAAAGTTCACTGGTCTATCAGTCTCCTCTTTAGATCCTTTCTTCTAAATTTACCTTTATTATCTGCCTTTATTACTAACAAACAAAATCATTAATCTTTGTTTCGTATTTTTGACAGCAACAAACCTTTCTAGGCCCCCTGAAAATGCAAACTGAAGAAACGCTGAAGAAACTTTTGGGTCTAATTTACGAAGATAACATTCACCTTTTGTGAAAGACAGAAGGACCATATCCCCTAAGCTAGAAGTGAGAAGACCTAAATTTTAACCTTAGCTGTAATACTTACCTTGGAAAAGTCAATTCCTTTCCCTGATCCTCAGTTTTCTCATCTATATGTGATCTATAGGTTTATAAAGGACAAGTTCACTCTTGGGGACCTTTCAAGATTTATCCCTGGCTTATATCTCCACTCAGAGTATCCTCTGAGAACACCGTGCCCCTGCCTAGCATTTCCCCTCCAAATACCATAGCTTGGCTCACTCCTAGGCTATATAAGAAAAGGAAAAAAAAAGGTCCTTCAGCTCCCCATCAATAGAACACTGATGATAAAAGAGATTTCATTTGACCTGGGGTGGGGTGGGGGGAAGCACAAAGAACTAACCCAATCTCACAGATAGTTAAAAACAAGTCCCCAAACACCGCTAGTGGGGCTCTCCTCTCAGGTCCCAATTTATAGCACTATTATAGGTAAAGCTACAACTGCTCCGAGTTGAGGTCTTGCCTGCTCCTTACCTATTCCCCACATCACCTCCCCACCCCAAGGGAAAAGCATTCAGATCACTAGAAAGTTAACTCTTTTCAGGGGCAGCTAGGTGGTGCAGTGAGTAAAGCACCAGCCCTGAAGTCAGGAGGACCTGAGTTTAAATCCGGCCTCAGACACCTGACACACTTACTAGCTGTGTGACCTTGGGCAAGTCACTTAACCCCAACTGCCCTGCCTTCCCCCCTGCAAAGAAAAAAATTTTTAAAAAGTTAACTCTTTTCAATAGACCTGTGCAGCCCCCATAATTGAGAGTACTAGTGGAGGGCAAGGTATGGGTTCATTCCTCCCCATTACAACAAGCATTCTAAGCATCTACTGTTTGCCAGGCATTATACTAGGCACTGGAAATAAAAATATAAAAATGAGAGTCCCAGACTGCAAGGACCTGAATTCTATTGGGCGGAAGGGGAAAGGAAAACAACATGCACATAGCTAAATAAATGCAAAGTATATACACAGTAAATATGAAGTCATCCTAAGGGCAAAGACACAAGCAATTGCAGGGATCAGGGTCAGCCTTGTATAGGAGGTGGCGCCTGAGCTGAATCTTGAAAGAAGCTAGGAATACTACGAAGTGGCCCTGAGGAGAGAGTGCGCTCCAGGTAGGGAGGCCAGGCTGTATATACAGCAGTGTGGCATGTAGAGGGAACAACAAGTGACATAGTTTGGCTGGAACAGAGAGTGCACGAAGGGGAATAATGTGCATTAAGCTTGCAAAGGTAGGCTGGATCCAGGTAAAGAAAGACTTTAAATGCCAGATGAAAGAGTTTGCATTTTATCCTAGAGGCAAGGGGCAGCCTTGTGAGCTTTTGTCAGCAGGGGAGTAAGATGGTCAGATTTGTACTTTAGGAATATCAATTTGCCTGCATGGAGGATGGGTTGAATCAGGGAGACCCTGGAAACAAGGAGATGTGTTAGGAGGTTATCTACATCTCTTTTCTCTCTGCGTTCTCCATTCCTATTGATACCACATTAAAGATGATTGATTGTGCATGATTGATCATGCACAGTCTACGTGAATGATATGGCCATGGATTGATCAATCATCTTTATGTGGTATCAACAGAGAAAACCAGGTCAAAGAATTTCCAATGATGAACTTGGACATCTATTAAATATAAAATGAGGGATTGGACTGAATGATCTCTTTAGGCCCCTTCTAGCTCTAAATTCTATCACTATTTGAAGCAAACATTTCATCAAATCTGCCTACAATTAGCCAGTGACCATAGTCCTCTCTCATGTGTGTGTGGGGGGAGGGGTATACACATATACATTTTATCATAGTTGGTCACAGAAAATTAAAAGAGTGAGCGGAGCTAAACTTTTTAAAGCAGGTTGCTTTGAACACTTTCAAAGAATGGGAATTTGGGGATAAATGTTGATTCTTTAAGTACTTCTCCAGTTTTTGCCTCTTTAAACTGTGCCTATGTGCTAAGGCAATAAACATTTATTAAGCACTTACAACGTGCCAAGCCAAGCACTGGAAATATAAAAGCAAAAACAGTCCCTGCCCTCAAGAAGCCCGAAGTCCAATTAGGGGATATGACTTGAAAAATAATAATAGTGATAATAATAATGATAACAATAAAAACAAATAATATTTACACAGCTCTTACTATATGCCAGGCACTGGACTAAGTACTTTACAATTGTTATTTCATTTGATCCTCACAACAATCTGTGAGGCAGGATCCTCCCCACTTTACAGATCAGGAAACTAAGGCAAAGAAATGTTAAGAGACCTGCCTAGGCGCACACTGAGGCCAGATTTAAACTCAGGTTTTACTGACTCTAGGCCCAGTGCTCTATTCACCGCACACCCTAGTTGCCTAAATGGAGTTTAGTTTCAGTACTTTTTGAAGTCTGCAGTATTCCATCACAGATTATATGATTCTCCTATGTGGTTATCCAGCGGGTGAAGGCATCTGAGTGATTTGAGAGGAGGAGGATGGAAGAAGAGGGAGTTCTTAGCAAATGGCTTTGATTTTTTCAGTAAAATATACGGCAAAATTCTCATCTGAAAGAGTGGGAGAAAGAAATCCAGGAGAGGTTTTAGGAGGAATGACAAAGTTGGAAAAGCTGCTGCGGTGAGCGGGATCAAACTCTGCTGATAAAGAGTATTAACGAAACAATCCACATTATCACTGGTGTATGATATATCCTAAAGAAGCAGCCATTTAATAGTTTTTTCGCCTTTGTCTTACTTAGTCAGCTCTCCCAGGAATAATGGTTCACATCTTAATACCCCAAAGTCACTGTATGGTGTTATTGTTGTTCATTCGTTTCAGTTGTGTCTGACTCTTCATGACACTATTTGGGGTTTTCATGGCAAAGATACTGGAGTGGTTTGCCATTTCCTTCTCCAGCTTGTTTTAAAGATGAGGAAACTGAGGCAAACCAGTGTAGTACAAGATACCAAATTCAGTCCATATTATGAGTGTCTAATAAATCAACCCATCTAGTTCGAAAGAAGGAACATGTCTTCACATAATTAGGAAGCAAAAAGAAGGCAAATCTCTATAGCCACCTAAATTGTTATGAAGGTAATCATTATTTTTTTCTTTTTTATCCACATACAGCATATTGGTTACAATAGAAAAAGTATTGACTAGATTCCAAGGACTAGGTTCAAATTTGGCCTCTGACATACAGTAGATAAGTGTGATGTTGGGAAAATCATTTAATCTTCTTCCTTTCCTAGGCCTCTAGCTACTCATCTGTAAAATAAGGAGCTTCTTAAGTCTGTTTTAGCTCTCAATCTATAATCCCATGATTCTAATCCACATGTCTGCCCATTATTGTCAAGGCTGAGCAGTATCCTTCTCTCTCTACGTTTTTACTAGGCTGAGACTTTGCTTCCATTGCCTGAGACTTTGAAGAACATATCCCGTATAGCCAACTGGCTGGCCTCAGCTCCCCTCAAAATGATTTTTCTTTATCCACTCATACTCATTTATTTTATGATGTTATTCTGTTTCAACTTTAGATATTTATGTAATGAGCTTGGCAATTTCTCCTTTTCAGAAAGAAGAGACTAGTATGAAATGAAAGGCTTGTTTGTGTAACAGTTTCAGCTTGATATTGTTATCACAAGTGTTTTTCTACAAATGTATACCAGACATGACTGTGGTTGCAATGTAGTGTTTTATAGAGAATTTACAGTAATAAAAGTAGTACATACGGATTGTGTTTAAAAATCGGCTTAATTGATTATATGTGCCTGCCTTGCACTAATGTGCATTTTGTGTCTGGAGCATCACTTAATACCATTCTTTTCCTTTCTGTTTTTGTTTCTCTCAAAAACATTTAGGGCTGCTGGCAGGAACAAGATGAAACTTTCACTTTTTTTTCTTAAACCATTGGAATGATGCTGTGGCAGCACAAAGAACATAAAATGTTAAGTTCAGCTCTGTTTAACAGCCCTGTGCTGGCCAATACATGTAGCCAAAAGGCAACTTCAACCATCTATTGCTCATCCGTTTTCCTCTGGGAAGAGGCAAAACAAATCCTGTTTCCTCTGGCATCCTAAAAGTATCTGTGGTTCCCAAGAGCTGTCTCTAGCCCTCTTTACCAGATCTTTGATGATGCTAAAAGAAACTGTCACATCCTCTTGCTCTTAGGTACAAATAAAGATTTTCTGCCCTCTTTACCTCATACTCAAAGAAAGAACTATACCATATTTTTCAAAACAAACAACAAAGGTACCAGACCTGAAATCTTAGGAAGGCTAAGACTCAATCTAAATCTTGTTCTAAAGTAGGGGTTTTGTAGGGTCCAATAACTCAGTTTTTAAAATATATGTATATATATATATATATATACATATACATATATGTAACTGCATTTCATAATAATTGGTTTCCTTTATATGCTATGTGTTTTATTTTATGCATTTAAAAACATTCTTCTGAAAAGGAGTCCATAAGTTTCACCAGACTGCCAAACAGGTCCATGACACAGAAATGGTTAAAAACCTCTAGTCTAAAGAATAGCATAGCCTGGTGCTTTTAAAGGCAAAAACTAAGGATTCCTACCAGAAGCCCTAAAATATTCTCATGTTACAAAGTGCCTTTATGCTTTTGTTCTGTATAAAACATTGCCTGACCTTGTTTATTGAGATCTAATTCATTCTTAGTCTCTGTGATTTAATAGAACTTTTTTCCAGTAGTCTGAAAAAAATATGCAGCAGTCCTATGTGTAAAGGAGTTATTCAGGACCTTTCCTAAACAACCTGACAACAGATCATGACAGGAGTTTCCTAAATGACCAGATAAACATAACAGAATGTGGACTATTCTTGTTTACTGATCAAAATGAAAAGGTTCCTTGATTAACTTGATGGAAGTATAGGGAACTCGCCATCAGATGAATGCAACTGATGGGAGATAGACTGTGCTTAAGAACAAGCCACATCTCTGGTGATCTTTTAAAAGTAAGAGTCAGCTGTGAGTTCATCCTTCACTTCTTCCCTTGTGGTGCTCTTTGAGAATGCAGAGAGTCACTTGTATGGACCTCCTGGGTACACTTCTCAGCATACAGGAGGAAAGATTCAGAATACTCTGGACAGTATGATCTCTGATTCCAGCCTTTTAGCAGAAAAAGGAGATTTTAGTGCCAGTTGTGAGACATATTTGAGTTGGCTAGATGAATGGAGGGCACTGTACCTGGAGTGGAGATCTTGTTCAGGAGATGAAATGCTCCATAACTGAAGTGCTATGGCTACAGCTACTGAAGACTCAGAAAAGTCTGGAATTTGGTCACAATATTCCTAGGAGTTTTATTTTTGGGGATCTTTTTCAAGACATGATAGGTGGATTCTTTCAATTTTTATTTTACCATCTGGTTCCAGAATGTCAGGGCAGTTTTCCTTGATAATTTCTTGAAAGATGATGTCTAGGACCTTTTTTGGATCATGGCTTTCAGGTAATCCAATAATTTTTAAATTATCTCTCCTGGATCTATTCTCCAGGTCAGTGGTTTTTCCAATAAGATATTTCACATTGTCTTCCATTTTTTCATTCCTTTGGTTCTGTTTTGTAATTTCTTGATTTCTCATAAAGTCACTAGCTTCTACTTGTTCCATTCTAATTTTTAAGATAGTATTTTCTTCAGTGGTCTCTTGGACGTTCTTTTCCATTTGGCTAATTCTGCCTTTTAAGGGATTCTTCTCCTCATTGGCTTTTTGGAGCTCTTTTGCCACTTGGGTTAGGCTATCTTTAAGCTGTTATTTTATTCAGCATTTTTTGAGATCTCCTTTAGCAAGTTGTTGAGTTGTTTTTTTATGATTTTCTTTCATCACTCTCATTTCTCTTTCCAATTTTTCCTCTACTTCTCTTATTTGATTTTCCAAATCCTTTTTGAGCTCTCCCACGGCCTGAGACCAATTCATATTTTTCTTGGAGGCTTTTGATGTAGGATCTTTAACTTTGTTGACTTCTTCTGGCTGTATGTTTTGATCTTCTTTGTCACCAAAAAAAGATTCTATAGTCTGAGTCTGAGTCCTTTTACACTGCCTGTTCATGTTCCCAGCCAACTACTTGACCCTTGAGCTTTTTGTCAGGGTATGACTGCGTTTAGAGTGGAGAGGGCTTTGTCCCAAGCTTCAGGGGCCTTGCACTGTTGTTTTCAGAGCTACTTATACTCCGTAGTCACTGTAAGCTCTGCCACACCAGCACTCCTCTTCCCCCAAGAACTGCCAACCAGGACTGTAACCTAGATCCAAACTGGGCAAAGCAAGAGAACCCTACTCCCTGCACTCCCACTCTGATCTGCCGCTTGATCCCTTGCACCCTATGGGCCTGGGGCCAGAAGCAGCCACGGTGGAGCTCTGGAAGCAGCCACTGGAGCTTCCCGCTGCTGCTGCAGCTATCTCCGCCACCCCCGGGGCTGGGGCTGGACCATGCACTTCTCTTACCTAAATCCAGGAGTTTCCCACTGACCTGCTCAGTTGTCTTTGGCATTTGTGGGTTGAGAAGTCTGGTAACTGCTACAACTCAGTGATTCATGGCCCTGAGGCCTACTCCGCCCAATCTCCTCTGTGCCTGGTCTGTCCTGGTCCTGGCGTGGCCCACACTGGGCTGAGCTCCGCTCCCAGTATGGTGTGATAGACCCTTCCCAGCAACCACCCAGGCCGTCTTGGGCTAGAGACTTGTTTCCCTCTGTTATTTTGTGGGTTCTTTAGCTCTAGAATTTATTTAGAGTCATTTTTACAGGTGTTTGGAGGAATTTGGAGGAGAGATTGAGCAAGACCCTGTTTTCCAGCTACCATTTTGGCTCTGCCCCTCTACATGTGTCCTTTCTACATTTGTCTCAGAATAATTTTTTAAGTGCAAAAAATACAAAATACAAAGGATTATAAAGGAAACCAATTAGAGTGAAATGCAGTCATCAAAAAATATATATATATAAAAAAAAACAAATTCAAAGATCTCTTGAGGTCTCTCCTCGGACTTCCATGAGGGTCCATGGACCCCAGGTTAAAAACTCCGGGTTGTACCATTTCAACAAATGTTTTGAGTTAATTTTATCCTTTGGCTGACTATCAAAGGGTAAACACACCATTTTGGGGAGGAGGATTATCATAATCTATAGTTTTAGAAGTGCAGACCCAAAGAGAACCTTGAACCTAGGGTAGTTATCCCCAGGTGATAATCTGTTAAGGTAAATTCTAAGAGTAGCCCAGGGAGGAAATACACACATACAGCAATATATTTGTAGCAGCAGTTTTTGTGGTAGCAAAAAAAAAAAGTTAGTGCTCCTTGAATATAGAATAAGCTATTGTTTTGTTATAGAATATTGTGCTATTAAAAACTACAAATTATGAGGAATTCAGAGGAACAAAGTAATATTTGTATGAACTAATGCAGAATCAAGAAAGTAGAATCAAAAGAACAATCTGTACAATGTCCATAATAATGTAAATGAAGAAAACACAAAAAGACTACAGAATTCAGATGAAATGCAATGACCAATCATGGTTTTAGAGGACTGATGATGAAACATCCTTTCTTGGTCTTGGCATGGTAGACTACAAGTTGGGGAAGTTGCATATGACATTAAATTCTTTTGTTGTGATGGTCTGTTTTTCTTGACTATTTTGATACAAAGGAAAATCCCATGGAAAACTGACAAAAAATAACATGGATGTAAAGAACAAAAATCATCAATGTAACTTTTTAAACTGTGCACAAGCACACACATACACATGCACACACACTCACACACACACACACACACACACACACACCCCTTACTACTGTTACTCTCTTCCTCTTTCCTATCAAAATGGGTTCTACTACTGCTGTGTCCTCTGTCATAAAGACAATTGAACACAAGTCTAGTATACATACTCCAAAATTCTACAAATGTAGATTTCCCATCAAAAAATGAACAAAAAGAATACAACAGAAAGGAAGAGTTTGTTGCATTGCTGAGAGGCCTGCTGACCAATTCCTTGGGCATGTGGACACATTTTAACATTTATTAGTTAACTGTAGTATGAAACTTATATTTAATGAGAGGAATGCAAACCTCCCCCCCAAAAAACCAACCTGTGTGTTTTTCTTGTTTTGAGATTTTAGTACGATAGACCATGTATACAATCACCCATATACCCAAAGAAGAGCGTGATATAGTAAATAAAGGACTGGATTTACAATCCAGAAGATCTGGATTTGAATCATACCTCAGACACTTAATAGCTATGTGACTTTGAGCAAGTCTCAGCCTCAATTTCATCATCTGTAAAATGGGTCTAAAAATATCAATAATACTTACCTTATCCAATTGTTGTGAAGATCAAAAGTAATAACACATGTAGAGCATTTGCAAACCTTAAAGCACAATTTAAGCATCTGTTATTCTCAAACCTAAAGAAACTTTCATTCCACTTTGCTATAAAACTTCAAAAAAAGAGTAATACTAGAAAACAGTTTAAGTAATATGACAGTTGAAACTTTAATCAGTTTCAAACTTTGAAAATCTGAAGACTGTACATTAAAAAATATTAAGAATATAGCAATACTTTTTAATCTTTGGAAAATTACATAGCATTTTTTAGGTTGCAATGTGGGGGGCAAGAGGAAAAGTTTTCCCTTTTAATGTCAAAATTTTTCAAGAGATAAAGCATTGCTTTTTCAATGTCTTCATTAAACAGAGATGTTAAGTATGGCCCCCCAACCATCCCCGTAGAGTACAAAGCTAACCAGTATTCACCCCATATGCTCAGCTTTGAAGTGTGAAACTGTGACCATCCCACTAGTCTATGACTACCATCAAAGCCATCTCATTACGCCTCGTACTGTGAGTTAAAGCACAGGGCCCTAACCACTCCAACACAAACACCGTATTAACAAAGCAACCGCAATATTCCTCCCCCACATGACTCGAACTCAAAGAAATTTCTACCATATGTACACACACATGAGATATGAAAATTTATTGTGCTAGAACATCATTGAGAAGTACGTTAAGTATGTTGACTAAAAGGGGATGTTATTCTAAGGAAATGGAAAAAAAATAAAATGCAGATGATCTTTATGATGAAAGAACAGAAACATTAAACTGAAAAATGAGATTAAGTGCAATTCCTAAATTGCCTTTCTTCTGACACATTCTCCTGCCTGGTTTTTCTTGTGGGAGTGGAATACAATTTAAGAGGAGAAAACAAAACACTGTCACTCCATGCTGGGTGCTACTGTTTACTCTATCACATTTTACTTCTAAAATACAAATAAAGATACAAATAAAGATAAACTGATAATGTCTATGATTCAAAATGAACAGGCTTCTTTCTCAGGCAAGTAATTTCATTGGTAAGTCCTGTTTCCATTTATTCTGCCAGCAAGAGAAAAATAAATATACATATATGTATATATTTACCTATAGAAATTCAGAAGATTTATGAGAAGTTAATTCCAATTGAGCACTTAATTAATGGGAGCATAGGGAGGAAATGAATCCATATGTTACAGTTGTGAATTCTAGTGAGGATATAAGCTTACAAAATTTGGTATGAACATTGCCTTGTGGAAATCTTACAAGTGTGAATAAGATTATAATGTACTATCTTATCTCTCCTACTTACTCCATAACTCCTCCCAAACCATTTCTCCAGCCTCTTTATACTGAAGGTCCTGAGCTCAGTTGCTCTCTCCCCCTCTCCCAATCTGTCGACCCTATTCTGACCTCCTTCCCTTTCCTACCCACTCTTGACACAATGTTAAGCTATTTCTACATTATACTTTCCTTAATCTTTGAATCACTTGCACTTTTGAGATTTAGGGGATAAGGAATTGCTTGCTAAGAGTACCAAGATATTATTCCATTTCCTTCATGAAGTCTATGTTCCATCCAAATGAGCCTATTGGATATCCCCCAATTTTGTTAAACATTCTCCCACTTGCACTCCTCCAGGGCATCCCTTATTCCTGGAATATACTTTTTCCTGATCTCTGCCTACTGAAATCCTCAAAGCTCAGATCAGGCATCATCTCCATGAAGCCTTCTCTGATCCCTCCACCTCCCTCTCCCCAGATTAATCACATTTTCCTAGAGCACATTATCTGTATTTCTCTTTTGCCCCAATCACATTCAACTTTGTAGCACAGTTATTTACATACATGCATATCCTTGGTAAAATGCAAGTTTCTGGACTTCAGGGACTGTAATTTTTTTTTGCCTTCGTATCCCCAGTGTCCAGGATAGTACTTTGCATAGAGTAGCTCCTTAATATTTGTTGAATTGTATTTCACTATGCTACTATTCCTAAAAGGCCCAATATTGCTGAAAGAAATCACAAAAGTATACTTGACTAAATTACAAATGTAAGCTAGTTAATCTCAACTGGATCCTCACAGGTTTATAATAATCCTTTTATTCATTTCTGTTAGATCTCTACCGCATTTTGGACAGTAGATTTTCTCTTCTCTATTCTTTTTAAGCCTCCAATTTCAATGCTTTCCTTCTTACTTTCAAGATGACCTTTTTCTTACTTTAGTGAGAAGATTGAAATCATTGGTTATAAACTTTTTCATCTCCCTTAAAACAATGCCCTCATCCATTATATCATACTTTCTTCCAGTCTCAGAGAATACAGTGTCCCTCAATCTTGCCAATGCTAACTTCTCCACATGTCATTGATCCCATCCCTTCCCACTTCCTCCATGAAATTGTTCTCTATCAACCTTGCCCTCTCCTTGAATTAATTCTTAATCTCTCCTCTACTGCCTCTTCCCCTTCAACAGTGTCAGGGTCTCATGAATAATAACTCTCAGAGCATATTGACTTCTAACACAAGCAGACTTGTAAGAATATAGAAAGGATCAGAAGGTGTCATCGAGAGTACTGGAAAATAGTATAGAAGAAACTAGGTATAGACCAACATATACTTCATAAATACTTTATAAATAAGGTCAAAATGGGTACATGATTTACACATAAAGGGTTATACCATAAGCAAATTAGGAAGACACAGAATAGTTTATTTGTTAGAGCTATGGATAAGGGAAGAATTTAGGACCAAAGAAAATATAGAGAGCATTACAAAATGTAAAATAGATAATTTTGATTATATAAAATTAAGAAGTCCTTACACAAACAAAACCAATGCAAAAAAATTAAAAGGCAAGCAGAAAAGTGGGGTGGGGGGAGGGAGGCAAAATCTTTACAACAAGTATCTCTAATAAAGGCCTAATTTCTCAAAAAAATAGAAAACTTTTATATTTTATAATTATAAATTGTATAATATTATATTTTATAAAATTTTGTATTTACAAAAATACACATCATTCCCAAATTGATAAATGGTCAAATGATGATGATGATGATGTCATAGTCCTCTTCAAGAATGTAGGACAAACACAAAGGGTCAAAGGATATGAAGAGGCAGTTTTCAGACAAAGAAATCAAAGCTATCTATAGTCATATGAAAAAAATGCTCTAAATCACTATTGATTAGAGAAATTCAAATTAAAAAAACTCTGAGCTACCACCTCAAACCTACAAGATTGGGTAATATGGCAAAAATGGAAAACTATAAATGTTGGAAGGGATGTGGGAAAATTGGGACACTAATACACTCTTGGTGGAATTGTGAACCAATCCAAACATTCTGCCCAAAGGGCTATAAAACTGTGCATACCCTTTGATCCAGCAATACCACTGCTAGGTATACATTCCAAAAACATCAAAAAGCGGGGGGCCTAACTGTACAGGAATATTTATAGCAGCTCTTTTTGTGATGGCTAGGAATTGGACATTGAGAAGATAACCATCAACTGGGGAATGGCTAAATAGCTGTAGTATATGATTGTGATGGAATATTATTGTTCTATAAGAAATGATAAGCAGGATGATTTCAGAAAAACCTGGAAAGACTTACATGAATTGATACAAATCAGGAGAACATTGTACACAATAAGAGCAATATTGTACAATGAAGAACTGTGAATGACTTAGCTATTCTCAGCAGTACGATACTCAAAGACAATCTCAAAGGACTAATGATGAAGCATGCTGTCACCTGTAGAGAAAGAACTGATACTATCTGAATACAGATTGAAGCATACTATTTTCACTTTCTTTCTTTGTCTTTCCTTCCTTCTTTCTTTGTTTCTTTGTTTCTTTCTATACAAGTCTTCTTGTACAAAATGACTAATATGAAAATGTTTTACATGATTGCATGTGCATAAACTATATCAGATTGCTTATGATCTCAGAGAGGGGGAAGGAGAGAGAGAGAGGGATAGAATTTGGAACTCAAAACATTTTTTAAAAATGTTTAAAATTGTTTTAATATGTAATTGGGGAAAAATAAAATATTTTAGTAAAAATAAATGATTACAGGCAAAAAAAAAGAGTACATGTGACAATGTCTTTCTGTAGAGTCATTAACACCTAGACTTTTGGTATATTCTGTGTCAAAGATCTCAAGCAGCTTTCCATATAGGCTAATACAGAAGACTGTCCCAGTGATCCAAACAATAAGGGACATAAATACAGATACAGATAGAAAACCATTCAATTCTCATCTGGTTCTCTAACTCTCCTTCCTATCAACACACTCAGCCCTCAGTCACTGTATAAAGACCAGTTAAGAGACACAGGAGATCTTAAATCTCTTTGTATTTATATGCTTCCTACAGGCTACCACAGAGCATGAAGGAAACTGAGATCCTTTTTAGGGGATATTGGTAGCTTCTGTTTTCCTGCTCCTACCACTCAACTTTTCTGCCTCCCTGACTGTTGCAACACTGCCTACAAACAAGTTCAAGTATCCTCTGTCCTAAAAATATAAATCTCATTTACTCTGCATTTCCCTCAAGCTATTTTCCTATCATTCTTCTCTCCTTCTATGAAAAGCATTTGGATAGAATAGTCTACACTCTGCCTCTGCCTCAACTCCCTCAACAGCCATTCATTCCTCAACCACAGCATGATTTTCATCTTCACCACACTACTCAAACTAACCTTTCCAAAGTTACCAATGACCTCCCTATTCACCAAACCAGGAGACCATAGAATTTGAATCTAGAAAAGGCCATGAGGCTTATCTAGTTCTGATGGCAAGGAGGATCCAGTGCAATGTCATGGAAAGAGCTCTAGATTTGGAGTCAGAGGCTGTAAGTTCGGATCTCAGTATTCCATTTCAACTTGTGTAAGAAGGGTTGGGCAAGTCATTTAAGCTCTGTAGGACTTGGTTCTTCATGTATAAAATTAAGGGATCGGACTAGATGATCCCTGATTTCCTTTCTAGCCCTCAGTCTAGGATTCTAGGATTTTATTTTTCCATTCCTAACTTCTTTAACCTTCATTTGACACTGTTGGTCATTCCTTGTTTCTGGATACTCTCTATTCCCTTGGCTACCATAACATCGTTCCTACATTATTGTCTCTGCCTCCCCAATCACTCATACATCACTGGCTCTTCACTCTCATTTCATCACTTAATATTGGATGTACTCCAAGGCTCTGTCATTGTGTCTCTTCTCATCTCTTTCTACACTCTCTGTCTTGATCTCATTCATTTCTATGGTTTTAATTATCACATAGTAGGCACTTAATAGATGTTTATCTACACTTTACTTCTTTTTACAAATAATAGAGTTTATCTAAATATAAAGATCCTTCAGTTTTGTCATTGACAGGAATGTTAGATAAACAACAGCAAACTTGTTGCTAGCAGGTATGCATAATAAATGCAGGAATGTAGAACAAATAATGTAGGGCAGAAACTTGGCTTAGCTCTTTTTTTCTTGTCCCAGATTTTCATGGCAGACAGGATCATTATGGGAACTAAGAAGAGGTTATAATCTTAGCCTCACATACATCACTTAAGTCATTTTTAGGTGGCATCTTTGCAATGGTTTGAGGGAATACAGACTTACAATTACGGATTTGATGGAAGTTAAAAGAAATTTTCTAAGTCCAAGTCAGATAGTTGGCTGGGACCAGGGACTTTGAGCCAGCAACAAAAGATGTAGCCAGATTGGATTTAATCTTAGCCTGAGGGTTTCTCCTGGCTTTCATTAGTTACCTAGTTGGGTTTGGTTGTCATTGCCTCCTCGGGCTATATAGAGTAAAAGAGTTTATTAACACTCCCTTTCCTGGGAGGGGTTTACTAGCAGCTGTGTGCCAGGTCCCAACATACTGTAGAAGAATGTACTTCAGGAAATACTGTATGGAGAAACTAATGGAGGCTCCCAACAGATGACATGATGCCCCCATGGAAGGCTGAGATGCAGTGACCACCAGAGGGCAGCAGAGAGCTACACAATGACTGCACCAAAATTGGTTGTATCAAAGGTATGAGTTAACCCTGCCACACATGTGCCCTGCCCACACATGTTCCTATATGTGTGGCTTCATTAGATATGTTTAGGCCACATGTATTTTCTGTATGTTTGCCTCTCCACATGTACTCCCTATACGTGAGGTCATTTAAGTATGTTCCCTATATGTCTTTACAAAGGGAGCTAAAAATCACAGTGGATAGCATGTGGATTTGGAATCAGGAAGGCCTATGTTCAAATTCTGGGTTAGATACTTCACTAGTTGTATGACCCTGGGAAAGTCACTTGATCTTTGTCAACTTCAGTTTTCTCATCTGTAAAATGGGGATAATAATACACCTATTTCAAAGGATTATTGAGAGGATTAAATGAGATGGCATACATAAAGTGAGTTGCAAATGTTAAAGCATTAATCATGTAAGTAAGAAGCCAGATGGCCATCAAACATATTGTGGAGAATACACTAAGGTATCTTCTAACTCGAGGAGTCTATGATTTTTATGTGTAAATCTTTTTTCCTAGGCTTGACCATAAGCTCCCTGTGGGTAAGAACTGTCATATGGTCTCTAGTATTCCTTAAAGCACACAACACAGTGCTGAGAGCATATTAAGTTATCAATAAAGACCCACAGATTTGCTTCATTTATCCTCATGATATCACCATGTGAGACAGAGGCTGTCTATCATTTAATAGACAGAAAGCTAAGTCCGGAAGGAGTTATTTGATATAATAAAGGCTCTAGTGCTGGAGATACCTAAAATAATCTGAATCTCTGACCCTGTCCAGCTCTGAAAATACTGGCATTTAAGAACCCTTCTCTGTTAACCCCAACTTATTGTGGCCTTGAGCCCTTCACCAGAAGCAGGGAGAAGCAGAAGAAAATGAGAAGCACAAAGAGTTTAAGGTAACAGAAAAGTTCCAGGTGGACCTCCATGGCAAACTCATTGCATCTCTCTCCTAGAGTGTGAGAAAGAGGGATAGTCATGGGATGCAGACAGCCACTTAATAACATCCTCCTCATTTGGGCAGTTTCCCAGTATGTGCCTTGTTGATCTAGCCTGGATGTTCTCAAACCCTTTCATATTATAACATCTTTCTCCATTTCTCCAAGGATTTTTGAGTCCTAAATTATCCTTACACCTAAAGAAAAAAAAATCATGTGGGCCAGATCACTATCAAATGGTTTCTTTACAGCTCTTCAGGTCTGATCTCCTTGACACTGGAGTATATCATAAACTCTAGGAGGGAACACAGGGGATATTCCTGGGATAGAAGAGGCTGGCTCATCATATTTATATAGCCTGTTGTTAGCTGTCATGAGCACTAAATCTCCTCCCATATACTTGCCTCTAAAACTGAACACAAGAAAGCATCTAACTCCCAAGGGAAAAATGAGGAAGTCAAGGAATATTAGGCTCATCACTGAATTTATAGACCATTAAAAACAATCTCTTGGCTCAGCACCTTGGTGCTTTGATTCGTCTTTTAAAGGGACAAAGGAAATCTTAGCTGTTGTTGTGGTTTTATACCTTATTTTCTGTACTTTAACTTTTCATGCTGCTGACACTATTCTCTAAGAATGTCTGAGAACGTTTACCAAAGTTCAAATTCAACTAAAATGACCAGAAAGCAAAGAAGCTAATGCAAACTTTGGATATTCCAGTGTTACCATCACATGTCAGAGTTGGTGAAAGGTGACGAGTATCTTTCTAGTGGTCCCTTGGCTTAATACAGACTATCCTAAGAAGCCTCCATTGGGTACAGGGGTGAAAAAGATGGGGACAGGCATCAATCACTCAATTTTTTACACGGAAGTGGACTTCTATATTAGTAGGGAGGTGTGTTCAAGGAAGTACACAGGGTAAAGCAGCATTTAGTTTAATCAATATGCTCCAACTAATTAGTCAGATGTCCCAAGTCAATGGGATACTTTCCATAAGGTAAGAGAAACCCAAATTCATGACTGGCTCAGCTAACTAAGGATATCTAATTGAGTAATATTAGACTAATGAAAATGATTATTATATCAGTTATATAATGCTTTGAAGTTTACGATGAGCTTTATGTACATTATCTCATTTGAGCCTAAAATCCATCCTATGAAATTAGCTGGTACTTTAGTTTCCAATGCTGCCTGCTTTTTCCTGTTATTAGTGTCTATCTTAAGGTGATAGAGAGGTATTTATGGCAGTCACCAAGCCTGCAGTAATTTGTACTTATTAGCTATCAAATAGCTGATTATCCTTCATAACTGTTATAGCCACTAAACGGATAAAAACCTGCCTTCATCACAAAATGATAATTTCAAAACATTATGATATAATGAAAAGGGTACAGTTTGGAGTCAGGAAAGTGGGGTTCAAGGACCTACTAGCTACTAAAACAGGCTTATATTCATGTGGATACAGGTATGTTATTCAACCTCTCAAGGCCTCAATTGTATCTTCTGTAGAATGTGGATGATAAACCTATCTAGGTCCTAGAATGGCTATGAAGAAAGTGTTTTATAAACTATAAGGTGCTATATAAATAAGAGTTATTACATTATTTCACTTAATTCTGTAACTCCCATTTATTTTTCTACCCCCTTTTCAGTACCACATGTGGAGGCCATATTTTTGAATGAAGTGCTCTATTGCAGGCTAAAATTAATCTATATGTAAAGTAAAACCATTGCTTTCAGAAGTGATGACAAAGGCAGGACTATGGAAAAAAGGAAAATAGAACAAAATCTAGACTGAAAACACCAAAACCTTCTATCCCTAACCAAACACAAGGCTGCTTTCATATGACCATCTCCATAGCAACTGGAGAAGCAAAGTAGATTCAAGACTTGAAGTGAAAAGTTGTTCTTGATTTGCCAGATCAGACTATGTTTTGACAGTCTGTAATAGGTAGTCAAAGAATACCGAGACTACCATGCAATAGTGTTGATGCCTTGTGAATCCATGATGGCATCTTTCCTCTCAGCCACAAAAATGCTAGAAGCACCATCGTGAAATCCACTCCTATGGCTGTTGATAACTGCTAATCAAAGTCATTAATATTATGTGTGCATGTAGCATATTTTAACTGGATGGAGATTTCAAAAGTGAATATGGCACCTACTCTTTAAGTGACCCAGAGAACACCAGGCCTCTCTAGCACAATATCAGTAACATAAACCAAAAGGCAAATCTCCATGTAGTTTTACAAAACACATGGTTCTGATACAGTACTACCACTGAGAATTGTGTCCCTACAGTTTTGCATTTGGAAAGGGTTCACACATGCAGGAGCATATTATTTGCTGACAAGTGTTGTCAGATGTAAAAGGGATTAGATGCATTTCTCTTTGGACTCATAGTGCAGAACTACAAGTGATGTGTGTAAGTTACAAAGAGAAAATTTTGGATTTCATGTAAGGAAAAATGTTCTAATAATTAGAGCTACCTCCAAGGAGAAATGAGATGCCTCAGGAGGTACTGGGCTCCTCCTCACCCGAGGTCTTCAAGCAAAGACTGGATGACCATTTGTGAAGTATGGTGGAGAGGGCATTCTTGTTCCAGGTGTTGGACAAAATGCAAACTGAGACCCCTTCTAACTCCAAAACTATGTGAGTCTGTGAAGCGGAAGCCCTAAATGGGAGAGAACATGAAAGGGTGTAGTGCATTGTGTAGTGCAGTATCCAGAAAACTTTTAGAAAAAAGTTATTTGAAAATTTATAAAAGCCTATCCTTAAACCAGAGATTGAGAAGGAATAGTTTTAATTAATGATTTGGATGATGGGCCTGATAAAATGTTCCAAAACTATGCCAATGATACTGAGAAGCTCCTGGAAGTAAAAATGTCAATTAAAAGTCACTCTGAAAATTAAGAGAAGAGGGTGGATATAAACAGGATAAAACTGTATTGGGAAATAAAAGCAAACTACATAGAACAGCATATAGGGATAGGGAGCTTTGCAGTAGGTCAATAATATAGACAGTGTGGTGGAATAGAAAGAGCATTAGATCTGAAGTCTGAGGGTCTGGTTTGGAATCCTAGCTCCCCTTCTTTCTATGTGTGGAACCTGAGGCAAGCCACTTCCCCTCCTCATTGACAACATGGAGGAGTGGGTCTAGATAATCTTTAAGGTTCCTTCCAGTTTTAAAATCTGATCCTGTAAATATACTATAATATTTTTGTCATTAAAAAACAACAGAGCAACACTTCAAAGGAGAATTAGGAACATGACATATGGAAACCATAACGTAATCTTCCACTAGCTTCTGCACTGGTCAGGGTTTGCTTATTTTTTTTAATACCCAGTTTGGGGTCCTTTAACTTGAGATGTACAGAATTCACAGAGTATAAAAGAACAACAAAAATAGCTTAAGGCTTGGGATTAGTGTAGATGAGAAAAAAAAGTAAAATAGATCATCATTATTTAGCCTGGAGGAGAACAGACAAGAAAGAACCTAAGAAACAGAATTTTAGAGTTGGAAGAGACCTCAGTGGCCATCGAGACTAACTTATGTCCCTGACACAGAGCTCTTACAACACACACAACAAGTGGTCAATCCGGTCTTTCCTTGAGGACACCCAGTGTCTCCAGAGGTAGCTCATTCTGCTTTGCTATAGCAGCAATTGAGAGGAAATTGTTCCTGGCATTAAGCCAAAATTTTCCATTTGGGGGAACTTTCATCCACTGTGCCCAGTTCTGCTTTCTAAGGCCAAACAGAAAAACTCTAATCCCACTTCCACATAATAACCTTTCAACATTTTAAAGATGGTTATAATGTCCTCTCTGAATCTTCTCTTTTGTAGTCTAAACATAACCAGTTTCTTCAGCTGATCTTCATATGTCATGGTCTTAAATCTCTCCCTATTCTGATGGCCTTTCTTTGTCCATTTTCTAGTTTATCAATAAGTTAGAACTGAACACGGTTGATGATGATAACATCCGGATGTTACCTAACCAGGTGTTTTGTTGTCGTTCAGCCATTTTTCAGTCATGTACAACTCTTCATGATCCCATTTGGGGTTTTCTTGGACAAGATGATGAAATGGCTTGCCATTTCCTTTCCCAGCACATTTTACAGATGAGAAACTGAGGCAAAGAGGATTATCTGACTTTCCCAGGGTCACACAGCTAGCAAGTGTCTGAAACCAGTTCTGAACTCAGAAAGATGACCCCAGCCATGGTACTCTATCCACTGTGCCACCTAGCTGTCTCTTGACTAGGTAAGCATGCAGCAAACTATCACCTTGGAAGATATATTGTATCATGTAACCCACGATTAGATTCACTTTCTTTGTTGTCAGTTCCTGTGTTGACTAATATTAAACTTGTGGTTCACTAAAAAAAAAACCCAGGCTTTTTTTTTCCAGACAAATTGCTGTCCAATTATGCCTTTCCCACATTTTACTTCTAAAGTCAATTTCCTGAACCCAAGTGGAAAACAACGTAATAGAAAAAAACACTAGGGCGGAGCCAAGATGGCCGCATGAAGGCAGCATCTTACCGGAGCTCTCTCACAAGGTCTGTCAGATTCCTATAAAAAAGTGAATTGGAGCAGATTTGAGAGAGTCAGAAACCACGAGCAGTCTACGTGCGGCAAATTTCCGAGCCAGGAGAGTCTGAAAGGCCAGAGGCACGAACCTGTAGGCTCAGAGAGTGCTCGGTGCGGAGCTGCTCCAGACCAAGGCGGAAGCGGCTGGCCGGGAAATCCATGTGGGAGACGGGTGGGAGAAAGCTGGGCGCCCGAAACCGGCGGAGATCCCCAGACCTCCCAACACAGGACGGCAGTCTGTGGAAGCGATGAGAGGCAGCGCAATGCCACCCATGAACCACCGTCTCCAGAAGTTTGCAGCCCAAACGTATTAAACGCAGCTTCTTGAACTTCCGGGAGTTCTTAATGTCCAGGTAAACATCTCTAATCCCTCCTCTCCCCACCCAGAGAATCCCTCGGAAAAAAAAAAAAGAACGCTGGAACTGAGCAGAAAGTAGTGGGGCTTCAGTGGTCAAATAGCAGAAGTTCATTAGTCCCATAGGGGCAGAGTTGGCAGGGGTCAATGCCAGGAGCCCAGACGTAATCTTGCTCCCACAGGGGAAGTGCCAGACATCAGCTCAAACAACAAACAGCTGAGACCATTGCTGAAAAGCAAGTGCTGGAGAGCACCCACAGGGAGTGAGACGCCAGGGAGCCAGACCCCTCCCCCACACCTCAGGAAACTGAAGGTTATAATTCTAGACTCACAACCCCCAGAATAAGAAAGCTGGGACAGAAAGCCCTGAGGCCCACAGATAGAAATTCGTTGTAAAGCCAGCAAAAGGCAACCCAACATGAAGAAGAACACAAAAAAACCGAGGATAATAGATTCTTTTTATGGAGACAGGCAGGATCAAAATACAAATATGCAAGAGGAAAGTAACGATACTGTAGACACATAAGATACCTCAAAAGGTAATATGAACTGGTCTCCAGCCCAAAAAGCACTCTTGGAAGAACTAAAGGAGGATTTTAAAAACCAAATTAGGGAGGTAAAAGAAAACATGGAAAAAATGGAAAAGTCCCTAAAGAATAAGATTGGCGAAATGGCTACGGAGATTCAGAATCTAGAGAGAGAAAATGACACCCTGAGAGGTAAAATCAACCAATTGGAAAAGGAGACTCAAAAGCAAAATGTAAACACTAACTCATTTAAAATTAGACTTGAGCAAGTGGAAGCTAATGAATCTATGAGGTACCAAGAAGTAATAAAACAAAACGTAAAGAATGAAAAAATAGAAAAAAAAATGTGAAATATCTGATTGGCAAAACAACTGACCTGGAAAACAGATCTAGGAGAGACAATTTGAGAATTATTGGTCTACCAGAAATCCACGATGAAAAAAAGAGCCTTGACAGTATTTTCGAAGAAATTATCAAAGACAACTGCCCAGAGATCCTAGAACTAGAGGGCAAAATAGTCATTGAAAGAATTCACCGATCACCCCCTGAAAGAGATCCCAAACTGAAAACACCAAGGAATATTATAGCCAAATTTCAGAGCTATAAACTCAAGGAGAAAATACTGCAAGCAGCCAAAAAGAAGCAATTTAAATATCGTGGAACTACAGTCAGGATCACGCAGGATCTCTCAGCTTCCACATTAAAAGACAGGAGAAATTGGAATATGATATTCCGAAGGGCAAAGGAGCTGGGACTACAACCAAGGATCAGCTACCCAGCAGAACTAAGCATAATTTTCCAGGCAAGGCGATGGACATTCAATGAAATAAGGGAATTCCAGACCTTCCTGATGAAAAGGCCAGAACTCAATGGAAAATTTGATCTCCAAATACAAAACTCAAGAGAGACATAAAAAGGTAACCAGGGGGAAAAACCCCCCACAAACCTTATTAACCAATAAGGGCAGGTTGTTTACATCTTTATGTGGGATTATATCATCTCATGTATGTTATATATATACACACACACACACACACACACACACACACATATATATATATATATATACACATATATTAGTCAGTCTTGGGAATGGTACAGCTATTATGACAATTGAAAGGGACATACATAGGTTATGAATGCCTGTATAAATTAAATGATGTAAAGATATAAAATATAAGTAAGAGATATAAAGGGAGGGCTATGAGGGAAGCGGTAAGGAGGTAGTAGAAAAGGGTAAATTACACCAAATGAAGTGGCACAAAAACATATTATAGTAGAGGAAAAGAAGGGAGGGAGAAGAGCAGTATTTGAGCTATACTGTCATCTGATCTAGTCCAAGAAGGGAATAACATACTCTGATAAGTTTAGAAATCTAACTTGTCCTACAGGAAGTGGGAGGGTAAGGGGGGAAAAGGGAGGGGGGTGGTCAGAAGGGAGAGGAGAAGTAGCAAGTGGGTAACAGTAAGATAAGGGAGGGGAATAAAGAGGGAGGGTTAACTGAGGAAAGCGGTGGGCAAAAGCAAAACTTTGTTGAGGAGGAGAAGGGGAAAGGGAGAAATAAAAGCATAAACAGGGGGAATTAGGATGGAGAAAAAGACACAGATAGAAATCATAACCCTGAACGTGCAGGGGATGAACATTCTCACAAAACAGAAGGAGATAGCAGAATGGATTAAAAACCATAATCCTACAATATGCTGTTTACAAGAAACGCGTTTGAAACAGGGAGATACACATAGGGTAAAGGTAAAAGGCTGGAGTAAAATATATTGTGTCTCAGCTAAAGAAAAAAAAGCAGGTGTAGCAATCCTAATCTCAGACAAAGCAAAAGTAAAGATAGATTTAATTAAAAGAGATAAGGAAGGACATTATATCCTGCTAAAAGGCACCATAAACAATGAAGCAATATCATTGCTTAACATATATGCACCAAGTGGTAAGGCATACAAATTCTTAGAGGAGAGGTTAAGGGAGTTACAGGAAGAAATAGAGAGCAAAACTGTCATATTGGGAGACCTCAACCTCCCCCTTTCTGAACTTGATAAATCTAACCTCAAAATAAATAAGAAAAAAGTTAAGGAGGTAAACAGAATTTTAGAAAAGGCACATATGATAGACCTCTGGAGAAAACTGAATGGGGATAAAAAGGAATATACTTTCTTCTCAAAAGTACATGGCACATACTCAAAAATTGACCATGTACTAGGGCATAAAAACCTCACAATCCAGTGCAGAAAAGCAGAAGTAGTCGAAGCATCCTTTTCAGATCATGATGCAATAAGAATCATTTTTAATAAAGAGCCATGGAAAAATAAGCTAAAAACTAATTGGAAACTAAATAATTTAATTCTAAAGAGTGAGTGGGCCAAAGAACAAATCAGAGAAACAATTAATAATTTCATTCAAGAGAATGACAATAATGAAACAACATACCAAAACTTATGGGATGCAGCAAAAGCAGTTCTTAGGGGAAGTTTTATATCCCTAAATGCCTACATGAATAAAATAGGGAAAAAGGAGATCAATGATCTCGGCATACAGCTGAAAAAGCTAGAAAAAGAGCAAATTGAAAACCCCCAATTAAATACCAAATAAGAAATACTGAAAATCAAAGGAGAGATTAATAAAATTCAAACCAAGAAAACTATTGAATTCATAAATAAAACAAAGAGCTGGTTTTATGAAAAAAACCAATAAAATTGATAAACCTTTGGCCAATTTGATTAGAAAAAAGAAAGAAGAAAATCAAATTGCCAATATCAAAAATGAAAAGGGTGAGGTCACCTCTAATGAAGAGGAAATCAAAACAATAATTAGGAATTATTTTGCCCAACTGTATGCCCATAAATTTGATAACCTTAGCGATATGGATGAATATCTACAAAAACATAAACTGCCCAGGCTAACAGAAAAAGAAGTGAAATTTCTTAATAACCCCATCTCAGAAAAAGAAATTGAGCATGCCATCAATGAACTCCCTAGGAAAAAATCTCCAGGGCCGGATGGTTTTACATGTGAATTCTATCAAACATTTAAACAACAACTAATTCCAATACTTTGTAGACTATTTGGGAAAATAGGTGAAGAAGGAGTCCTACCAAATTCTTTTTATGACACAAATATGGTACTAATACCCAAACCAGGTAGAGTCAAAACAGAGAAAGAAAATTATAGACCAATTTCTCTAATGAATATTGATGCAAAAATTTTAAATAAAATATTAGCAAAAAGATTGCAGGAACTCATCACGAGAATAATACACTATGACCAGGTAGGATTTATTCCAGGAATGCAAGGCTGGTTCAATATTAGGAAAACTATTAGCATAATTGACCATATCAACAACAAAACCAGCAGAAACCATATGATCATCTCAATAGACACAGAAAAAGCCTTTGACAAAGTACAACACCCATTCCTATTAAAAACACTAGAAAGCATAGGAATAAGTGGAACCTGCCTTAAAATTATAGATAGCATCTACCTAAAACCATCAACAAGCATTATTTGTAATGGGGATAAGATAGATGCATTCCCAATAAGATCAGGGGTGAAACAAGGATGTCCATTATCACCCCTATTATTCAATTTGGTACTAGAAACGTTAGCTGTAGCAATAAGAGAAGAAAAAGAAATTGAAGGAATTAGAATAGGAAAAGAAGAAACTAAATTATCACTTTTTGCAGATGATATGATGATTTATTTAGAGAATCCTAGAGAATCAAGTAAAAAACTACTTGAAATAATAAACAACTTTAGCAAAGTTGCAGGATATAAAATAAACCCACATAAATCCTCAGCATTCCTATACATTACTGACAAAGCCCAACAGCAAGAGATAGAAAGAGAAATTCCATTCAAAGTTACTGTAGACACTATAAAATATTTGGGAGTCTATTTGCCAAGACAAACCCAGGGCCTATATGAACATAACTACGATACACTTTTCACGCGAATAAAATCAGATCTAAATAAATGGAAAAATATCAGTTGCTCATGGTTAGGCCGAGCTAATATAATAAAAATGACAATTTTACCTAAATTAATCTATCTATTCAGTGCCATACCAAAAAATTATTTTACTGAGCTGGACAAAATAATAACAAAATTCATCTGGAAAAACAAGAGGTCTAGAATATCTAGAGTATTAATGAAAAGAAATGCTAGAGAAGGTAGCCTAGCGATACCAGATATTGAACTGTACTACAGAGCAGCAGTCATCAAAACTGCCTGGTACTGGTTAAGAAACAGGGGTGTGGATCAGTGGAATAGGATAGGTACACAAGTAGGAGAAATCAACAAGTTTAGCAATCTACTCTTTGATAAACCCAAAGAGGCCAGCTTCTGGGCTAATAATTCATTATTTCACAAAAACTGTTGGGAAAATTGGAAAATGGTAGGGCAGAAACTGGGCATAGACCAATATCTTACACCATATACCAAAATAAAGTCAAAATGGGTTCATGATTTAGGAGTAAAGGCCGATACTATAAGTAATTTGGGAGAGCAAGGTATAGTCTATTTATCAGATTTATGGAAAAGAAAAGAATTCATGACCCAACAAGAGATAGAGAGCATCACAAAATGCAAAATGGATAATTTTGATTATGTCAAATTGAAATGTTTTTGTACAAAAAAAGCCAATGCAACAAAAATTAGGAGGGAAGCAGAAAATTGGGAGAAAATCTTTACAACTAGTATCTCTGATAAAGGCCTCATTTCTAAAATATACAGGGAACTCAGCCAAATATATAGGCATGCAAGCCATTCCCCAATTGAGAAATGGTCAAAGGATATGAACAGACAGTTTTCAGAGGAAGAAATTAAAGCTATCTATAGGCATATGAAAAAATGCTCTGGATCACTACTGATTAGAGAAATGCAAATCAAAACAACTCTTAGATACCACATCTCTCCTGTCAGATTGGCTAAAATAACAAAACAGGAAAATGATAAATGCTGGAAAGGATGTGGGGAGATTGGAACATTGTTACATTGCTGGTGGAGTTGTGAGCTGATCCAGCCATTTTGGAGAGCAATTTGGAACTATGCCCAAAGGTCTATAAAAATGTTCATACCCTTTGACCCAGCATTACCAATTCTAGGGTTGTATCCCAAAGAAATCACACAAGCGGGAATAGGACCCATATGTACAAGGATATTTATAGCGGCTCTTTTTGTGGTAGCCAAGAATTGGAAATCAAACGGATGCCCATCAATTGGGGAATGGCTGAAGAAGCTGTGGTATACGAAGGTAATGGAATACTATTGTGCCATAAGAAATGGGGATGATACGGACTTCGTAACAACCTGGAAAAACCCACACGACATAATGCTGAGTGAGCGGAGCAGAGCCAGGAGAACATTGTACACAACCACAGATATATGGATTATGTGAGGACCAACCCTGACATACTTCACTCTTCTCAGCAACGTAAGGTGCAAGGACAACTCCAGGGGACTCACGATGGAGAATGGTATCTTCATCCAGAGAAAGAACTGTGAAGTTTGAATACAGATTGAGGCGCACTACATGCTTGCCTTTTTTGCTTCTCTTTTGTTTTTGTTTTTGGTTTTTTTTTTATTTGTTTGGTTGGTTTTTTTGGTTATGTCTCTTCTTTCTCATGATTCATTCCATTGGTCATAATTCTTCTCCACAACTTGACTAATGTATAAATTAATTCAATGCGAAGTTATACATGGTAGTTATATGAGATTCCAGGCCGTCTTGGGGTGGGAGGGGGGAGGGAGGGGAGAAAATCTGGAACTCAAAATTATGTAGAACCGTGTGTGGTAAACTAAAAATAAATAAATAATTTTTTAAAAAAAATTCTAAAAAAAAAAACACTAGCTCTGGAATCAGAAGACCTGGGTCCATCTCTTGTCTCTGACATTTACTACCTGCATTATCTTGAGCACGCCATTTAACCTCCATGGGTCTCCTCTTCCTCATCTGTAAAATGAGGCGTTGGACTAAATAGCCCACAAGGTCCTTCCCAACTCTATGAGCCTACAATCTATTACTCTAAATCAATTGTATTTAATCCTATCCAATTTCATATTGTTAGGTTTTGCCCAAACATTCTAGGCTATCAAGATATATTTTTGCATCTTGACTATACCATCCAGTTATCTTAGCTTCATCAGAAAACTGGACAAGAATTCTGTCTTTGCCTTTATCTAAGTCATTGATAAAAATTACAATGAGCAGAGGGTTAAGCACAAACCCCTGAGGCTCTCCATTAGAGACTTTCTTCCCAACTGGAATGAAGGAATGTATAACTACTTTTTGCGTCTAGCCATTCCACTGGTTTCAAATCCATTTAGTTGTACTGTATTCATGTTTAGACTACATCTGTCCAACTTCCCCATATGAAGAGCATGAGATATTTTATTAACTACTTTATGAAAACTGAGCTATATCTACAGCATTCCTTCATTCTATCATTTTAATAACAGTCAAAAAGTGAAATAATGTGATTCTGGCTTGACCTGTTCTTGGTGAACTTGAGCTACCTCTTTAGTACTGTCATTTCATTTTCTAGATGCCACTAGCCATTTCTTTAATAATATATTCTAGAATTTCCCCAGAGATTAAAGTAAATAGCCTATAATTAGTAATTACATTTCTTGTCTTTAAAGAAAAATCAGAATATTTGCCCTTCTCTAATCACACAGTGAGGAAGCTAGATGGCTCAATGGATAAGGCACTGGGTCTGGAGTCGGGAAGACTTGAGTTCAAATCTGACCTCAGACATTTACTGGCTACGTGACACTGGGCAAGTCACTTAATTCCTGTTTGTCTTAATCCACTGGAGCAAAAAGTGGCAAACCACCCCAATATCCTCACCAAGAAAACCCCTTGGACAGTATGGTCCACAGGGTCACGAAGACTAGGATATGACTGATCAACTGAACGATAACAACAGTCACGTAGAATTTTGCCTGTTCTCCATAACACTTTCAAAAATCACCATCAAAAAGAATATATGGGCCCAATGAATTAAATTCATCAAGGGCAGCTAAGAGTTCTCTTAATTATCATCTTATTTATATTAAGTACTGACATCTTGTTAGTCATTTTTCATCTGTCTAGTCCAAAAGTTTGAAATGTAGTTAGGCAAAAGAAATGTATAAACAGTTGTGAAAATAAGTATAGATAGATTTATAGAAATAAATTCATGGTGGTGTTTCTAGTATTTTGTGCCTGATAGGATATTCCCAACAAGAAGAGAGAATGTGCTTAAACTGCATCAGGAAAAATTTACGTTAAGTGCCACAAAGAATTACCTAACAATAAGCATTTTAAAACACCAGAATACATTGCCAGGGTCAGTTGTAGAATCTCTTCTTCAGATTTCGTTCCAAAACTGGATAAATAAGTTTCTTTCTTAGATCATTAGTTGAGGTCCTTCCCGGACATAAGGGCTGCATGGATTCCCAAGGTCTCTTGTAGCATTATATTGCCTGACTTCCTCTTAAGGTAGCAAGATTTTCTAAGTGATTCAGCAATTAGTCATTTTTATAAAACATAAGTACTCTAATTCATTTAACTTGGTAATAATAGACCAAAATCTGAACAATTTAATTGAATAGAAAAAGAAAATCACGGATTTATGATCAACCAACTTTTAGTAGGTATGTTATTCATTTACAAGGAGGCAGAGGGACTTTTCTTTATATGCTTTGTGTTCTGTTCATCCTTATTATCCACAAATATTTTTTCGTCTTTATTTTGCTCATGGCACCAAACTAAACTCTAGGAATTTACAAGAAAAGATAGTATCAAAAGTTTTAATTATAAAGCAATATAACTAATCTTCTGTAAATATAACTTATGTATCTGAATGACCACTGTCTTTCCAAGTAGTCCCCTTCGTGAGGCTATATAATTAGTTAAACAATACTGCCATTGTTTGGAACATTTTTTGGAATTCTGCTAGAATTACCTTCAGAAACCATACTCTATTATTTTCAGTATCCTCAATGGTATCCTCATCTTCGTCCTTGGAAGGTGGATTTAATTTTTGGAAACAACCCAAAAGCATTCAGAGTCAAGTATAAAAAATAATGTTAGTTGTCCAGCCAGGTCATGCTATATTTTTGGTTAAATATGAAGCATTACTATAATAATGAGACTGATTTTTTGTACAGCTTTGAAGATGACTCTATAGACAAATGCCAAAAAAGAGTTGCAAAAAATGTTTGGAGAAAGATAAGCAGCATCTGAATAAACGTATATCATCCAATAGTGATTACTTGGAACGGTGGAACTCATTTGGTTGTACAAGTTATAGAGTGTTTATTAAAAGAGGCATGTCTCACTATTTTATATTTATATCTTCTATAATTACATGGTCTGTCAGGGCTGTGAGAGTCCTTAGGGATCATCTAGTCTGACTCCCCTCAATTTGCAGAAAAGGAAACTAAAACCAAGACTGGGGAAGTGCCTGGCCCAAGGTCATGAGCTAGTTAGCACTTAAAGTATAAAAGGAGGAGATAAGAGAGACAGTCACAATGTCAATAAGTGTATACGCACAGAGAACTATTTTATTCAGATGTTTTTCAGTCATGTCTCACTCTTCATGACTCCACTTGGGGTTTTCTTGACAAAGATACTGGAGTGGTTTGCCATTTCCTTCTCCAGTTCATTTTATAGATGAGGAAACTGAATCAAACAGGTTAAGTGACTTGTCCAGGGTCACACAGCTAGTAAGTGTCTGAGACCAGGTCTGAACTCAGAAAGATAAGTCTTCCTGACTC
The DNA here is from genome assembly GCF_011100635.1 of Trichosurus vulpecula. Classification (NCBI taxonomy): domain Eukaryota; kingdom Metazoa; phylum Chordata; class Mammalia; order Diprotodontia; family Phalangeridae; genus Trichosurus; species Trichosurus vulpecula. Next base: position 262,645,142 of record NC_050574.1, read on the forward strand.
CAGATCCAGCACTTTAGCCACTTCACTACATAGCTGCCCCTCAGAGCTATACATATACACATAAATATGCAAGTGCTAAATCACAAATAACATCAAACCTCTACATACATTCACATGAATACACACACTTCATACACATGAAAAATAAGTCACTTTTGAAGGGCTTAGTAGCAAATTTTGTTTGTTGCTTGTTCAGTCTTTTCAATCCTGTCCAACTCTTTGTGACTCCATCTGGAGTTTTCTCGGCAAAGATATTGGAGTGATTTGCCATTTCCTTCTCCAGTTCATTTCAAAGATGAGGAAACTGAGGCAAACAGGGTTAAGTGACTTGTCCAGGGTCATACACCTAGTAAATATCTAAAAACAGATTTGAACTCATGACAATTAGTCTTCCTGATTCCAAGCCCAATGCTCTGTCCACTGTACCACCTCACTGCCCCTAGTAGCAAATACAGGACAAATTTTATATAGGGCTACATTCTTCTTAGGATAAAAAGACTTTTATACAATATATAAGACATAAGCTGGCCTTCAAGCAGCAGAAAGACCATAGTCTGACAGAATGGAACACAGGCTGATTGTCTGCCTTTACCAAAGAAGCAAACGTTATTCAAACCAAAAGTTTCTTTCACATCATGTCCAATAATGTTTCTATACAAGACAACAGCAACAAGCATTTATTATTAGGTATCAAATAAGTGCCAGGCATTGTGCTAGATGCTAGGGATAGTCCTTGCCTTTAAAGAGTTCACATTCTATTGGGTGAAAACAGCATGTACATAGAATATTAAACGCAAAATATATACAATATAAATACAAAGCAATTTAGGGGGGATGGTATAGATTTCCTGTAGGGGGTAGTACCCATGCTAAGCCACAAAAGAACTCAGGGTTTCCCTGAGGCAAAGGGGAGGAAAGAGGGCATTCTAGGAATGGGATCTGGACTGTACCTACAGGCACAGGTACTAGAATATAACATAATGAATGGGGCACAGAAAGTAATATAGTTTGTGTGGAACATAAAGTACATGAAAGAGAGTAATATGAAATAAGACTGGAAGGCTGGAGTCAGGTGGTAAAGGACTTCTAAAAACCAAACAAAAGTTTGCATCTTATTATGAAGGGAAGTGGAGCCAATGGAGCTTCTTGAGGTGGGAAGTGACAAGGTCAGACTTGTGCTTCATGAGTATTTATTTGGCAGCAATGTGGAGGATGTACTGGAAAGGAAAGCCTGGATGGAGGCTATTGAATAATCTGGGTGAGAGGTAATGAGGGCCTGAACCAGACTAGTGGCTACACAAGTGGAGAGAAAGGTTCAGATGGGAGATATATTACAAAGGAACAATCAACAAGGATTGTCAACTGACTGGATATGAAGAGTAGGGGATTACTATAAGGTCGCAAAATTCAGTGATCAGAAGGGTGGTGGTACCTTCGGCAAAGAGAGAAAGAAGGGTGGGTTTGGGGAAGAGTTCCATTTTGAAAATACTAAGTTTCAGGTACCAATAGGATATCCAGTTGGAGATGTTCAATAGGCAGTTGGAGCTGTGGGATTGTTAGGAGAAAGATGAAGGCCTGACATTTAAATGTGGGAGCTGTCTGATTAGAGTTGATAACTGAACTCAGAAGAGCTGATGAGATAGCCAAGAGTACAGTAATGAAAGAGAAAAGGGCTCTAGGGAGCACTTACATATAGGTAGGAGGACATAGATGTTGACATCAAAAGAGACTGAAAAGTTACAACTAATTAGGAACAAGTTAGAAGAGTATTGGACAAATCCAGGGAATGGAGAGTATCTAGGAGAGGGTCGTTAATAGGATCAGATGCTGCAGAGGTTAACAAATAAGAGTATTGAGAAAAAGCCATTAGGATTGGGAATAATGAGATCGTTAGTAATGTTATAGATACATTGAGTGCTACGAATAGGAAGTGTAATTATGTTTCCACACAGAGAGAAGTTTTAGTTGAATGATGATGCTACCAGTCACATTGTAAGGTGTTACGAAGTGAGAGGGAAGGAAGCAGAGGCATTATATTTCTTATTTGTTTTTTCTTTTTCTTTTTCCTAGGAATTTGGCTGTGAAAAGAAGCTATATAAGACAATAGCTTGAGGGGATGATAGGGTCAAATGAAAGCTTATAAAGTGAAGGAGCATGTTTGTAAGAAGTAAAGACAGCAGATTAGGAGAAATTGAAAATTAGGGAGAGGATCAAAGAGGCAAGCTCACAGAGGAGCTGGAAGGGGGTAGAATCAAGGGCACAAGTAGAGGGGCAGGGATTTACAAGAAGGGGTACCTCTTCTGCTGAGACTGGAGCAAAGGAGGAGAGAGTGTGGAATAACGTAGTTAGTAATTGAAGTATGGAATTGGGAAGAAGAGGGACCTTGAGGCATAAGGCCTCAATTTCTTCAATTAAGTGTGAGATAAGGTCCTCTGCTGAGAGGGAGAAGATGAGGTATAGGATTTGAAAAGAGAATGTTTAGAACATTTGTTAACAGAAGTGGGATAGAGATCAAATTAGGGAAAAGACAAAGAATTAATGTTCAGCAAGGAAGGGCCTGAGATTGGATAACAAAAATTTGTAGGGGACTCGGCACATTGGTGTAATGCCCTCCACTGCTATTCAGGAGCAAAGGAGCAGAAACACAAAAAGCTTAAGGCAGGATTAATTCAGGATGAGTATTTGGGAAGGGATGAGTGATGTCAAGACATGAAATCAAGAGATTCAAGATAGAAGACAGTGTCCAGCTGAACTGGTTAACTACAGGGTTCAATATTTTAAAGGGAGAAAAGAGAAGCCAGAGCAGACACAATGGCTTTGAAAGGAAGAGACAGTTGGAATGACATTCATGAATTACCAAACCTTCAGCAGTCTTACTATGATTTAATGACTTGTGAAAACTCCCCTCTTCTTTTCTCCCTCTCCACTTCAAAATAAAACAAAACACCACCCACACTTAATCACCAGTTTAAACACCAGGGTTGATTTCTTCAGGAAAGGTTTTCCCTCTAAGAGCTGAAAATATCCCACCACTTTTCTGAGAACTTAAGTATTGTGAATTTGAATAGCTCTGCCTTATGAACATGCTGTTACCAAAAAATAAAAATTAAAAAAATATTGGAAGATATTAGTTGAACAGCTGTGTAGAAAGGGGAATGTAAAAATAAAAACTGCATGTTGGAGCATCAAAATAGTAACCATGTACAGTATACGACTGTTTTTAATCAGAGGAAGATTGAAGCTATTACATTTCAAATCAAATGTTATAAATTAGTTCAAGAATGCAGCTGAGCTCTCATTTAATTAGAAATGTCCATGTTTAAATCATGAGGTACAGTAGCTGCCAACAAACCAAAAGGGTGAGGGAGGGGAAAAGTACTGTAGCCTGGTCCTATGATATACAACTGTCTTCTATACAGGAAGAACATCTGGGGAGGCCTGGGACTGTTGTAACGAAGTCCTTCATGTGTTAGCTAATTTGAGGTTTAATGTAATTATCTATCATTGATTTGAAAACAATTAAAATCATTATCTGGTCTGGACAGTTCTGAACACTTCCTTTTTTCCCCCCTGAAAAACATTTTCTTTTCTCATACTGAACCTTAACTCATTGTTAGATTAAAAATGAAGTCAATGCTGGCCCAAGTTTCCCTGGGAAATGGCTTCTCCAATCATCAGGTCACATTAAAATGCAGGATAAGCTGTGAAATGTTCTTTTGGAAACATAATCACACTTCCTATTTGTAGCATTCCATGTATCTGTTACCATTTGTCTCATCTAAATTCCAAATTTATAGCCAAAATGTTAGGCAATTCATTATTTTAAAAAGAGAAAGAAAACATAATAAAAAGGAGATATGCCATTCCTCCTGAAGTCATACCAAGAAGAATGCAATTATCCAAAGACAGAATTTCCCCCAACTGTTATGAGCCTGTATATATTGTAATTAACAGTAGTTCTGCTAGACAGTCCAGGCAAAGGATCCTTTCCCCTCCAATTTACCTAATTCAAAAACACCTCAAGTGACATGGCTCAAAATTTCCAAATTAAACTCACCCCTGGGGTGAAAGGCAAGCATGTGACATTTTAGCTCCAAAGGAAATCGTACCGAAGGCAGCGGGTAAGTGAAAGCGAGAAAATCAGAGGCAAGGGAGGAGTTAAAATCTAAGTGGGTTTTTCAACCTCATCATTACCCCCTCTCAAAGAAAATAAGACACAGATGGGCAAACTACACCACCACACTGCCATAATAGTTTAAGGAACTCATTAGAAACTACCGTTGTTTCTCTCATTATCTACGGTGAGCCTACATGGGGAGGTAGGAACCCAATTTTCAATGGTCTTTCTGCCATATACTACTTAAGTATCTGAAGTTGTATGACATCGTAGAGAAGAGAAGAACAAGTTCCCCAAAATGGAGACAGCATTGCATGCAATCAAGAAGAGCTACACTGCCACAGATTGTGGTCATACAATTCCTTAAAGCCCTTCTTTTCAGAGGGAGTCCCCAAGTGATTATTCTCTGCCACACAAGCTGTTTCAGTTTGGGAAACCTGTTTACATTTGGGAATAACACACAAGCCCAAACTTTTACTTACTTCTGGCCACCAATCCACACTCTTCGACTCCTACCCCAGAGAGAGGGTAGATGGGAATGAGGTCCACTGCTCCAAGGCAAGGGTGAATTCCTTCTTGAACCTCCATATCAATCAGCTGGAAAGCCTCCACACATGCAGCAAGAATAGAGTTGACTAAGAAATATAAAATTGAGAATGATACTTAAATTCCTCCTAAAGTTTTAATTACTATTTGTTTTTCTCCAGTGGTCTGGTTATGGGTTGTCTCTACCTTACATTAATTAAAAATAGAAGACCCAACAAACCCCCTCAGTTGTCAAGAAAGTTTACTTTTTTAACTAACTTTTTTACTCTATGGCGGGGGGGAAATCATTCATTTTATCTGTCTAGACTCTAAACACTTACTCACTTATAATAATAGATTTCTTTACATTTTTGTTTGGTTGACTAAATCAAGTAAATCTGATTAAAATTCAGGTTATTTTCAGGATGCCTATTTTGTGAAACATTTTAATAAATATGATGCAAGCATTAGTCAGATAAACAACTTTCAAACTTTAGCAGCTTGGTGGTGCAGTAGATACAATGCTAAACTTGGAGTCAGGAAGATCTGAGTTAAACCCACCTTCAGATATTTATAAGTTGTTATAACTTCTGATAGCCTCAGTTTCCTTAACTGTAAAGTGGGAATAATAACAGCACCTCCCCTCAGCTTACTGTGAGGATCAGATGAGATTATATTTGCAAAACATTCAGCATAATGCCTGGCACGTAGTAAGTGCTACATAAATGTTAGCTACTATTTTTGTTAATTATTTCATAGTATCATACTTTTAGGTACCTGAGATTGCCATTCTGCTGTTACCTTTGTATTCACCTACAGTCTAGTATGGTACCACCTTAAAAGTGGAAGTAGATAGGGAACTTATTCCTTTATCATAATAATCAATGGAATATACTATTGAGGATTTTGAGCTATCTTATCAAGATAGTATTTCATTTTTAATAAAACCAAGTGTGCCTTTTAAAAAGGAAAATCTGCCAAGTAAAACTAAGCTTGTGGCGGGGAGCAGGGAAGAAATAGTGTTTGTGTGTGTGTGTGTATACATATATACATATATGTATATATGTGTGGCTGTATATATGTGTGTATATATGGACATGTATAGATAGATATACATAGTATATATATTTGGTAAAAGATATATATGTATATATATATATCTTTTACCAAATAATGAAGTGATAAGATTTTTATAACTTTTTTTCATTCCAAAATTTTTAATTGATTTGCAAATGATATTAACCCTTACACATAATCTCTGTCAACAGTGCTTGGCACAATTACCTCTCACATAGTAGGCACTTAATAAATACTAGTTCATTGACAACATAAAGCAACAATTTTCTCCATTTTTAAACAGGGACAGTAAATCTCCAGCCACTAGCACAACAGAAGATGAAACTCCTGGTTCCTGACTCCCACCCTGGGCACAGACTACTGGGCCTGCTACTTCTATGTCTATTAAAATACATGGAACAGTAAAAATAGAAATAGTCATTTTTAAATGCTTATCTCAAGCATTGATTTGAAGGTGACTATTAGCCACCAACAGTCTGAGACAGTCTTCCACATGAGAAAACCATTAATCTTGGACTCCCAGAATAAATCACAAATAAAATGTAAACAATTCCAGAGGTGTGGCTGTATGGTCCTAGGCAAAAGTCACTTAACCTCCCAGTGCTCTGACAACTCAGTAAAACTAAATTGCAAAGAAGGTACAGATCTGCTTTGGCAGACAGAACTTATTCATCCAATACTCTCCTATATGAATTAAATCATAGGTCTAGTCCCTATCCCTAACGTAGCGGTTTTTTGCTTGTTTGGTGTAAACTCCCAAATTAATGGTAAGAAATTGTGTACCTTTCGAAAAACGCCACACAGAGCACTGCAGAGTTAAATAGGCAATCTTTAAGGAAAGAACAGTCAGCCCTGTGTCTTCCATAGAAATATATCATATATACATTTAACAAAATAACTCTTACCCAACTTCTCAACAGGTGCTGCTATTGTTATAACTGATCTGTTATAATCATAATCAGAAAATATATTGAGCACTGTAGTTTCAGAATGTTCCTTTCCTTTAGGGAAAAAAAACACAAAGCACAGATTCTTAGAAATTATTTTAACACTTTAAGAAAAAAAACTCTACATGGCATACTTCTTTGACTCTTTAATTTTTCAAGGCATATATTTAAGGGAATTAACAAATGGGGAATTCTGCGATAAAAAAACGTGAGGTGACAACCTTCTGAGAATGAAACAGGTAGGAAATGAGTAATATGAGCTTTTTGACTTGAGGAGCCAGATTGGGTATTGTACTTCATTCAGTGAGTCTAAGATTTGCTCCCGGACTCCTTATGGAGTTGGCTCAAGTTCTCTTAGCTCAAACTGAGACATAATCTCTGGCTTTGATTTTCAAATCTCTGGGTTTTGATTCCCACCACTCCAATTGCTCCTTATCAATCTCCACCCTAATCTATATCTCTCAGCCTCAGTCACAATCTTCCCTGGTCCATATTTCCCTTTCTTCTGACACCCTCAACTATACTAGTCTGGGTCAGACTCTGACATCTGGCAAATCTGAAGCTTGCCAATTAGTGGTCTGTGTGATGTATGCACCTGTCCATTAGAGACAAGCCTGACACCATCAGCTCTTTTCAGAGACCACCAAACAACCTTCAGATGTTAATGACTTCCAGTTTCCAGTGGCTAGTGACTCACTTGAATTTGTGACCTAGAGGAGAAAGTTGCCACATCCCTTTACCAAAACTTCCAGCCACACAGTGGGTCAGCCTCAAAGTTATTTTGGAAGTTTACAAGCCTGAGCCAGGCTCTTTAAAAGTCTCTCTTAAGCCTACAAAAACAAATTCAAAGTGAAGGACAAAAGTTTTAGGTGGTAATTAAACCTTTAGTTCTTGCTATTATATACCTTGTCCCTGTATCCTCCTGGCAGCCAAACAATTAATCTTTTCAGAGCAAGGGAAAAAGAGGTTACACCCAGGAACTACAGTGCCTAAGGCAGCATTGAACACTTAATTTTAATAATGTGAGAAGATAAACATATGTCACTCACTCATAGCCAGACAAACATGCATAGAGCACTGCTGTGGTGATGAGTTAAGAACAGACATTTACAACTTGGGCTACTTTACCTAAGACCTCGTAAAGTAATTTAAATTTTCTTATTTGTACTTAATTAAAAATATCATTTTTAAAAAGATCCCGTTCTTTTAACTAATCTAAAAATGCATGCTATAGAAACGTTTGAAAAATAACCTGTCCATTGTTTTGATTCAATGTTTATTTATCAAAAACATTTAGATATATATGTATATATGTTAATATGTATTGAAGCAATTCATCCATTCTTCCCTTTGTAGTAGGCTTTTTAAAAAATACATTCTATCTTTTGCGGGAGAAAATTATTTTATTTTTCATCCTCATTTTTTCTGAAAAGCTTTCATTCTCAGTTTCATGTTTCAATCGAATAAAACGCTGAAAGAATAAAACACTCTTTCCTGCAATTTCTTAAGCATACGTATAGAAAAAAATTACTGCTGGCAAGATGAGCTGTCAGTATGAATCTCAGCAGAAGTAAATTGTTTGGTATTTGTAATGGAGCATAATAGCTATAATTCCATTTGAGCTGTTGCCACTAATAAGCTGATAAAAACTATGAGTCAAGACCTGGGCATCCATCAGCGTGTGGCTTCCACAAATTTCTTTGCATATTCACTTAATCACAGAGACAGGTAACTCAATCCCATTAAGTGTTGCTGCTTCTGACAATGATGAGCCAGAACTGGCTCTTAAAGCAAAGAGAATGAAAAAGCACAGCTGCATACCAACTCCAAAGGAGTTTTCTTATCGGCATTTAACAGGTGTTTTCATAGGAAGTCCCATCTTCCGCCAGGATTCAAGACAGTAATTGAAATGCATTGATAGCTAAAAACAGCTTTTAAAAAAATACTCCCTCCCCATTTAAATCAATACAGAAAACAAATGACTCCATTCAAAGACATTGTTTTAAGTACTGTTTGGTGATGATGGCATTAATGCTTGTCTATTATTGCCAAGGAGAGGCTGATTAATAATAATGTTATTTTACTATAAATCATTTACATAAGACTTAAAGTTACTAGTGTTTTAAAATTGCAAAACCATCATTAAACATCCCTGAAATGCTGTGTCCTCATAAAAATATCTTGATAATGTTTCGGGATGGTTTTTTTTGGAGGGGGGTAAGGTTGTTTTGTTTTATTTTGTTTTTTCGAGAGTTATCATCCTTCAAGTTATCAAGGCTCTAAAAGCAAAAGACTAAAAGTCTTGTTTGCAAGTCCTGTCAATGAACTGTTAAGTAATCTTAAATCAGTCATTTAATTGCAGGGGCCTGACTCCTTGTATTTTTTTTTATGAATTAAAAATAATACATCCTTCCCTCCAGAAATTCTTTAAGAATAAGTTGGTTTATACTCTCCAACTCAGTGGGTAACAAGCTCTATGCATACACACTTCTATTAATAAGCAATCAGGAGGGTAAAAAATGTCATCAAAAGGCACATTAGAATAATGTTAAGTCTCAAGAGTAAAGATTTCATCCTTCTGTACTCCATCAACATGCTTTACAGTATGTTTTTTCAGAAATATGGGGAATTACAATGTCAAGGGTAAGTAGGCATTCTGAGAGGATAACACACTTAAACATATGTGTAGTTGATTTGTCTCAGTCTCCTGGAGTCTTGCATAATAAATCAGCTAGAAAAACACCAAGAAAAGCAAAGAGAGTGAAAGGAAGGAAAAAATTAGGCAAAATAAATAAATGCTCTGCAGTTATTGTTTTCAGAGCAAAAAAATATTACTAATAAACTACAATACTAACCTACAATGAATTTTTCTTACCATTTTCTTCAAAAAGAGCAGCTTTTGCTATTTTCTCAACTACGTTTTTTCTTCTGGCTTCAGAAATGTTTAGTAAACAGGCAGCCAAACGGAGCCCCAGTCTGCTAGAAGACATTGTAATTTCTTAAAAGAAAAAAATACAAATGATTATTCAGTTTCAATCCCTATGGGTTTATTCACATTTTTTTTGTCTCTCTGGCTTCTTTCACTCGTTCATTCTTTCATTTTTTTCTAGTGTAAGACAATATATTAAAACCAAGGCAGTATAAATTGTAATTATTGGAGAATTTATTTCTAAGAGGTTGCTTCAACCTTGAATAATGATAAAATTATACAATTATGAAATTAGTAACTGTATTGGTAAACATCTAGTATATTAAATATCTAATATGGATTTAGTTGAGTAGAAGAAATGTGTGTGACAGTGATAAAGTGCTTTCTTTAGCTATAAGTACCCCCTTCCTATTTCAGGTTCAGCTATAGCAAGCAAAAAGGTATTCCTAGGAGACATAGTATGGACATTAGACAAATGATCATGCTTTATTGTAACATGACTTTTGTATTAGATTTGAGTGTTTAAGGCTAATACTGACTTAATAAGTTTTTAAATTTTTTATCTCTATAGTGTCTGAATCAGTCCATAAGTTCCAGGTAACTCGTACTTTGAGGATTAAGGTACTTGGATCCATGTAGCTATTGTTCCTTGTGGCCACTTTGAAGGCTGATTTTTCTGGTTAAAAAGATTCAGTCTTTGAAAGCAACCCTGACTTTCTCAGGGCACCAGAGTAACATAACCAATTTTTTTTTCCCATTCCACCAAGTGATACTTTAATGGTATGAAGAGCTTAAGATAGCTCACTCAAAAATTAATTCCCTTTTCAATATCAGGCCATTATTTGGTCTTCAACTCTGTAGTGAGAAATTCATATGCCACAAATGAATAATTAACTATTCTTAGACAAAATGCAAGCTAACTACTTTAAATCAAACATGTTGTATGAGGCGGGGCAGGGATTTCACTGGACATATCTGCTATATTTTGTATACTAAAGCTGTATGTTGACCTAATCAACTTAATCTGGAGCAGTTCTGGGGCTTCATGTCTGCTTTAGGTCTGTAAGCAGATTTTCACATTCTGACAGTCATCTCCTAATTGAAAATTCATAAAAACATAGTTATTAGATTTTATAGACATTAATAACATTGTTGTAATAAAGTCTCTCAGACCTCTCTAGTTACTATGTAAACAAAAAATTGCTTTACACAAGGGGTGTAGGCGTCTTCTGGTTTTCATTTGTTTTCAGTGTGTTTATGTAGCTTAATTGTCTCATCAGGCACTTTCCCAACATAATTATGCTTTTTAACAAATGGTGTTTATGGCAACCCCTAGCAGTGCACAAGAAAGGATTAGTTTCATCCTCTCATTCCACATTTGGATTCCCTGTGGACAGCTAACTCACAGAAAGATGGTGTGAGAAAATCCACCTCCCCAGCAAAGACTTGGACTTGGTGCTTATACCAGGCATAAGGGAGACCCAGAGAGAATTGTATTTGAACATGAGTAACTTAGCCATGTCTTTCCTTCCCTTCTATATTGCTGACACTAAATATACTTTTATGTCACCGACATGGTACTAGGGTTGTACATTTTGTGGTTTTGAGGTTCACCTGCCTGGTCCACACATGCCTTGGGCCACAATCAGCCTTGTTTTAAATTGTTTTTGTCGGTCATGCTGAGAAACCATCTTTCTCCATCCTTGAAGCTAGAATTGCAGTGCCACTAAGTGTGGAATATAGTAGACATCTTGAAAGGAGTCATGATGTGTTTCCTAACTCAAGTCATTGAACTGCTTTAGTTCTCATTTTGCTATTCTGGCAAATGAGCAGGTTAAGCTAGAATATATTTTAAATCACATCTCCTCTTAGAAATCCCTTGATATAGTGGATAGAGAGCTGGCCTTACAGCCAGGAAGAGTTGGGTTCAAGTTTCACCTCTGATACATATTGACTGTGTGGCCTTGTGCAAGTCACTAAACCCCCTAGAGGTCTAAGCAATTCTAAGGCGTTGGCCTGTATTGGTTTTAAAGGGTGTTTTCTCACCAACAATATCAGAGATCTAGTTCCTATGTAAGTCACAGGATCCTAGAAATTGAGTTGAAAGAGACCTTAGAGTCCAGTTATTCCACCTTCATGTGACAGAAGAGTAAACTGGTCCAGAGAGGTTAAACGACTTACAAGGTCATCCAGGTACTACATGATTGGAACTTAGGTCCCCTGACTCCAAATCCAGTAACTTTTCCACTACACTACCCAGAGTCCTTCCCACCAATTACAGTGGGATCAGAGACAATTATAATCACCAAGGGTTCTTTTGGAGTAATCTGTATTCAAGACAACAAAAACCTTTATCTAAAGGGAAGGAAAATCGCCCTTTCCCCTAGAACTAAAAAAGCCAGTCATGGTTCTGGGAGCTATAATCACACTTAAGGCTTGAGGTTCTTAGCTGCAAATGACTTCTGGGAGTGTCGTCTTTGTCTCCAATGCACAGCATTCACTTGGCCCCGTAGGTGTCCTTTCCTCCAGAGCTTGATTCCTCTGGTCCCTATAGCAGGGCCTAGAGCTAGCCTGATTGAAGACACAGGAGGACACAGCCTCCTGCTATAGCTATGCCACCCCGGGGCAGTAGCAGCAGTATAAGCAGCCCAGCATTAGCACGAGCAGGAGCAGCAGCAAACTTCAGTTCTCCCTACCAGGACCCAAGAGAGTGCAGGCAGCTGGAAGGTATCCTGCTACACCCTGACTCTCCATAGAGGAGCTCTACAGCTGTTCTCGAACCTTAGAATTTGCTGTTGGAAGAGGCCTGGAGCAGGGCTAAAGAAAAAAGGGAATGAGTGGCAAACACATTGGATGTTGACACAGGCCGAAAGACAAGCCCACAGTATTGCCAGACTAGGCCTCGCTGGCCTTTTTCAATGTCCTGGACATTGATTGACCTAAATTCTTTTTGCATGTTCTTTGGCATTTTCACCCTGATCCACTGAGCTCTCTGGAAACTCCCAACCAATAGCTTCTTTTGTCCTACAAGTTAAAAATTTGGTTTTTACTCTCAGTTTTCCTCTGCCCTGCCTTTAGTCCACCCCAGTTCCACATTTCTTTCTAGTTAAGAATTGGCTTTCTTTTTTGTAAGGCTTCAGATCTCACCCATTTATTGTATGCCAGCAGGGGGCTCATTTCTCAGCCCAGATTCCTAAGCCCTGGATGGGGGAGGAGGGGAAGTACTTGTATTTAATGTCCCCCTGACTTCATTACCATAGCTGGTGAGGACTTGTGCTTATAAAATTGCTTGGTACTACCTAGAATCAGTAGGTCAACAGGAACGGGCCCAGACCTTGATTTTCAAAGCCCTACTTAGTCCCAGGAAGTTACAAAGAACAGGAACCAAGTACTGCTTTTTCCAGGCCATTGATTCTTGGTATTCATTTGTGCTCCGAAACCATGGAATTTCTTTTTCATTTTGCAGCAAGGAGTGAATGACACCATCTTGATAAAGTTCCCTGCTTGAAGTAAAATAACCACCAAGCAGCAACTTTGAAAGGAAGAAATTAATTTTTAAATCTATTTTTAATTTCTAATTATAATTTAAAAAAAACCACAGATTTGGAGAAAGTAACATTTATGTGGACATTTGGTTTCTAGCCTAATGTGGCATAAAAATAAGTAACATAATGAGTGTTAAAAAAAATCAGGTTCATGATGCTTCTCACATCATCATCATTGTGCTTAGATGTCACAACAGTATTATGTGTGATTATGTCAGATTCAGCCTTCTCCATCTCTGAGTGTTGGCAGGTAGGAGGGCTGTTGGCAAGAGGAGGGGTGTTAACCTCAGGATCCTGGATTGATTCCAAGTCTGGTAATTACATTCTGCCAGCCAAAATTCATCCCATAATTTTAATTGGATAAATCCTTCCTGGCCTGAGCTACTGCTCTGCCTGTCAAACTGTTGCCACATTTCACCCCAGAGGTGTCTATGTTTCAGTAGTGAAGGAAGCAATTCCTTTGTGGCTTACATATCAGTTTAAATCTGCAAAATGCTTTGGGATCCCTTGGAATGAAAGAAACTATTTGTATATGTATGCTTTATACTGTATCTGCATACATAATGCAATATAGAGAGAGACATATTTCTAATGGGTGTGCATGTAGATGTTAACAGCAAAAAACTCAACTCCAGATAACTGTGACATCAGCCAGAGAACTCTGTAAGCTACCACAGGTCACTGATGTTCTTTCCCCTACGTATCATGTTGCATTCAACTCTAATTTCCCACTCCCAGAGATCACCTCATTGTCTCAAGAGAAGTTCCCGTGCTAAGACACTGGACCTTCATTGTTCTATACAATTTCTTTGATCAGAAGATAGAAAATGAAAAGAATAGCTCATTTTTCCATTCTCCCAATCTTCTTCCTCTCCTCCATTTCATAATCGTAGCTTCAGGAAGAAATAAAGATGAGGACTGGGGATATCTTTGGTCTTGCTTTAGCCATCATGTCAACCAAACCTGCTTTTCCACCTCTATTTTTACCACCACCACCCACCCCCCCACACACAATTCCAGAGGTAGATAATGAAACATGATGCCCATCTCTTGACAGAGAAATAATGTACGCAAGAAGTAGAATGAGACTTACATTTTTGGACAGGTCTATGTGCACATTTGTTGGGAGCAGCCAGGTGGTGAAGTGAATAGAATGCCTGGCCTGGAGTTAGGAAGACTCATCTTTCTGAGTTCAAATCTGGACTCAGACACTTACTATCTGTGTGACCCTAGGCAAGTTACTTAACCCTGTTTGCCTCAGCTTCCTCATCTGTAAAATGAGCTGGAGAAGGAAATGGCAAACCACTCTAGTATATTTGTCAAGAAAACCCAAAATGGGGTCATGAAGAGTCAGACATAACTGAAACGGCTAAATAAAAAATGCACATTTGTTACAATGGTTTTGTTTTTCATTTTCAGTGGAGTTAATTAAGATTTTTTTCAGTGGAGTTAAGAGAGAAAATAAGTACTTGTTAATTAAAAATAAAAGTTGAAAAAAAAAGAAATACAATTCAAGGGAAACCAAAATCTAAATTGTCCTTGGTAGAAAATACTGTTTTACTGCTTGGACACACCAATCAGATTTTGCTAGAGAAAGAAACAAGAGAGGAGGTGATAGCAAGTACAATTTTAGCAATCATGTTGAAAATATATACCTGTTCTCTAGTAGACTGAAGGGCTATGGTCAACATTCCTATAAATTTAGTCACGATGCATACAATATTTCCTATGGCATAATTTCAGAAAGTATTACATGTTATATTACATGTAAAATGTAGATATATATTAATTATGATGTTTTCCTTATTTTAAGGATTTTCTTCAGAAAGACTTACTTTCTGAGATTGTTTTTCAACAGTACTGGAGTGGGTTATTTATTTTATGAATTATTTCCTGGTTTCTGTTCCTTGTGCTGTCCTCTCTTTTGGCCTTATTTCTTTAAGTATCTTACACATCCAAAAGAAAGTAAGTGGGAGCAGAAAAAAGAAATAAAACTTAGAATATCAATAACATTGGATATGATTGCTATTTTCTAAGGAACCATGAATTCCATGAAAATAAACAAATTGGATAGAAGCTTTTCTAGAATCTAAATTTTAGATTTCGCAACCAGTTAAGCCTTTGTATAAAGATCTTCACTAATCCAGATGAGAGAAAGTGGATGCAAAGAAGGTGAAGACATAGTCTCCTCAGGCTCCATGAATCTTGGTTGGTTGGTTGTTGTCCTTTGTTCTTGAAGAGGACCAAAATGACATCACTATTCCAGAGTCAAGTTTCAATGTGTCTGACTGTGGCTGATCACACCAATATGAAATTGGAATGCTCTACCACAAGTCGGTCACAAACAGTTCGTGTGAACATTTGGGGAAGATACTTTAAATTTGCACATCCTATGTTTCCTTCAAGCTGTTTCAATTCTGCTTTGCTCATAGAGCAGCAGCACCTTCTCTGATTTGGGTAAGCCATGCTGAGTGGTCCTCTGCCAGTGTCTCCCATGTCACACAATCAATTCCAAAGTTCTTAAGAGAGACCTTGAGAGTATCCTTGTATCACTTCTTCTGACCACCATATGAATGGCTGCCCTATGTGAGTTCTCCAGGTAATGCAATCGAACAATGTGGCCAGCCCATCAGAGTTTCTCTCCATACCACTGACCAAAGGTGTTGGGATAATTCTCTCTTTTGTCACCATTTTTCTCACATAGAAATGACAAGGTCTCACTCTGTCCTACAAGTGCTCCCCCTCCAAGTTACCAACTGGGTAGGAATCCTAACCTCTAAGAAAAACAGAGAGAAAGTTTTCCTTTTCACCATTACTGCAGAGAATGAAGCATTCTACTCTAAGAAAATTACACAAAAATCATCCATCCTTCAGTGTATAATATATGTGTCCAACTTATTCCATAGGAAGGCCAGTCCTCATTAGAACTACAAAAATAATCTATCCAAAAAAATTTTTAAATAGTCTATCCTATATCTAAGTTCTGTTTCTTCAACAAAATAGTTTTTTTCTATTGTGCATGAAAAGCAATGCATACGATTAGATAATTATAATGAGAATTTTAACAAAT
The DNA here is from genome assembly GCF_011100635.1 of Trichosurus vulpecula. Lineage (NCBI taxonomy): Eukaryota > Metazoa > Chordata > Mammalia > Diprotodontia > Phalangeridae > Trichosurus > Trichosurus vulpecula. The sequence continues at coordinate 262,661,352 of NC_050574.1, forward strand.
GCCTTGAACCAGTTGTTTGTTCATGTATTCTGCCACAAATAATTTTGTTATCTATATTCCAGAGAACCCCTACTAAGGCTATACTTATTTTAACTTTATATCCTCTGTGCTTAAGGGAAAGTACATACAGAACCATCCTTGGATAAGGACAAATCAGGTTTATAATGCAATTTTCATAGACATCAACTGCATTTTCTTGAATTACTTCAAAATTTACTCTGTCAAGAAGTTTTCTCTTTGAAGAAAATCAAATCATTTATTCATTTATATAGAGAGTCAATCTGAAGTATGATTGAAATTTGTTTTAAGTGGTGTTGGTTGGCATTTTAGGTCAATGTGGTATAGGTTGTTTGAAAAATGTGGGCTAAAGTAAAAGTTAAATGTTTACTTATTTACTTTTTGTAGTTATAGGAAGTCCATGGTCTGTTTGGACTTTGTCATACAGTTAAAACTGCCTTTCTAAGATAATGGTTTTCAATACTGCCTCGTTTAGTTATGTGTGTTAGCCTTTTCATATTAAGTAAAGAAAAAACAAAGATTTGATGTCCATCAAGAGGGTATAGCAATTAGCAAGAATGGGACAAAGTAGCCTGCACCAATGTACCTTAATCCTGACCTGAAAATGAGCTCTTCACAGTTCAGGTGTTGGTGAATATAGACAAAACCAAAACCAAATAAAGGCTTTACAATAAAACAGAATTTTACAAAGCATCTGCTGCAGGAAAAACACTATGTAGAGTATTAGGGAAAATACAAGGTTTAGGTAAGACAAGACCCTCATCCTCAAGAAGCTTACAGTCTAGTGGGGAATGTCAAGATATTAGGAGACACCCTGTTTTCCAGAGCTAAGGCCCAGCAAGAAAGCTGTCCCTGAGCTTGGCATAACAACAATCCATGGTGTTCACCCTCCGGATGATCTCAGCCACAGCAAAATCACATAATTATTATATTACTTTGACCCACACCAGGTGTCCTCTGAGCTCAGACAAGCACTGGACAAGCTTGGACAAGTACCCATGTTCTGGTCATGAAGCCCTGCAGTGAATCAGACTTGTCTCATTGTTGCTGTTTGTTTCCCCTCATTGTCAGGGCTACAGCCTACAACAGAGCCATTGGTATAAGTATTGAGATCTCCCCACCCTGCCTCAGTTTCCCACATTAGGGGCGGGGCCCCGGCACATGTATCCTTGCTCGCAAGCCTTTTCCCTCACTTAGAAATTAAACTTATGTTTGATTCCTGACTCTCCTGTCTCTAGCCTGCTCTGTTTGGCTCCAGACATCCACAGGTTAGAGGGCAGTTCGACCCAGTTGACCCTCTACCAGGGTGTTGGCAGTGGGAATGATATTGAGGGAACAAAAGTGAGAGACATGACTGACGTCGCTGAACTGAATGCTCTTTTCCTCTGCTAGTAAAGATTTTTCCTCCCATAGTCTGCCTTCTTTATTATGTTGCACCAATACAATCATATTGCAAGAGTGATTTGGGGTGTAAGTTGTCATTTCTTATATTGCTGTACATTGTTTGTCACCCCCTTTGCCCTTTCTCACTGATATCACCAAAATGCTAAAACCACAAATACAATATGTATTAACAATAGAAGATTTCCTAGAATGACTGTAGGAAGAGCATGGAATCTAGGTCTGAAATGAACATGTAGTAAATGGAGTAGCAGAAGCTGGGTATCCAGGAGGGGGTCATCTTCTATATTTTGTATGAGATTCCCTTCAATCCCAGTCAGGACATCTTAAATGTGTGTTGAAAAAAAAATCAGCTTCACAAGTGCAAGATGGGAGAGGGATGGCTAGATAGTAGTTTGTGTGGGAGTTTTAATGGACTGAAACTTCAATACAAGTCAATGATGGCATACAAGTGGGGAAAAAAGAATTCAATCCTAGGCTGCACTAAGAAAGGAATATGTTAAGGCCTAGAGAAGTAAGAGACCTTATGTACTCTACAACAGGCAAACTACATCTGGAGTATTTTGTTAAGTTCTAGGAAATGCATTTTAGAAACGGATGTTTATCCTGTTGAAGGGAGATTTAAAGGAACATAATAGCTGTATTTAAGTATTTGAAAGGCTATCACATGGAAAAGGGATTAGATGTGTTCTGTTAGGTCCCAGAGAGCTGAACTAAGAGCAATGTATGAATTGTTGCAAAGAGGTACATTTAGATTTGATGTAAGGAAAAAAAAAAACTTCCCACTGCTAAAGCTATCCCAGAATGGGATGGGCCACATTCAGACCACAGATCTACAGCTGGAAGTAACCTTAGAGGTTATGTAGTTCAGCCCTTTCATTTTGTAGATGAGAAAAGTGTGGCTTGCAATTTGCCCCAGGTCATACTGGAGTGATAGAATCAGGATTCTTTCCACTGTAGCACACTGCCTCAGGTAAGCAGTGCCCCTCAATGGAGGTCTTCAAGCAAAGGCTGGATGACCACTTGTCAGGTATGTTGTATGAGGAATTCTTGCTTAGGTATAATTTAGATTATAATGCTTCTGAGATCACTTCAAGTTCTATAATTCTATGATGCTGTGACATGATATTAAACAAGGAGTCTGGGGTTAAACTCTAACTTATCCAAGTTTTCCTTGATCTTTTTTATACTTTGTACAGTAATAACTCACATTGTGAAATTTAGAATAGTCAGAAATATCTCCTGGAGTTTTTCTCCTGAGCTGTTGTTATCAAGAGTATTTGTTCCAAGTACAAAATTAAAAATCAACTCTTCAAGTGGATTTTGAACTTTACTAAAAGGCAGGTCTATATGCAGGAATTTTGTAATAATGACATTCTAGAAAGAGTTATGAGTCATGAGTGACGGCTGTAAGATAGGGGCAAAAAAACCCTAGTTTTCAATTCTGTGTTTGTGGCAATACAATACATTCATCTCCTTGGGCATTAGTTTCTTCAACTGTCAAATGAAGGGGATGCCATAAAAATATTTCAAACACTATTTATGGTAGCAAAAAAAAATAATAGAAGTAGACTCCCATCAATTGGAGAATAGGTAAACAAAATGTGGTGTATGTGTGTGATGGAATATTACTGCCCCAAAGGAAACAACAATTATGAAGAAATCAGAGAATCTTGGGAAGATTTGTATGAACTGATACAAAGTGAACAGAGCAAGGAGAACACTTTATACAATGACTATGATAATGTAAATCAAAACAACATAAAAGGCCATTAGAACTCTAATTAATGCAGTGACCCATTTTAATTTTAGGAATATTGACAGTGAAATATAATTCCATTCTCAGAGCATAGAGGTGGGAAAGTATGAGTTTAACATGAGGCATATATTGTCAGATGTAGTTAATGTATTGGTTTGTTTTGCTTAATTATATTTGTTTGAGGAGGAAAAAGAATGTACTATTGGGGTGTCACTGAGAAATTATAATGATACTCCCCCAAAAGTATAAATGAAACATTTATGAAAATAAAATGACTATATTAGCCCATAAAAATTCAAGAACAAACTGAAATATATTGTGAAAGAGATGTCTTCCTCTTTTCACCAATACTGCTTGTCCAAATTGTCACTCACTTTTAAGCCAACCACTAACAATTTTAATTGCTTGTTTTACCATTTCTGTTTGGACTGTTTTACATTAACAGCCCAGTTACCTAGTGAAAGAGTATTCAAGAATACCAAAACACCCTGTACTCAGTTTCTTTTTCCTCCATACATACACAAAGAAAATGTCAGATGGTCTGGAAATGTAAAGCATCCACAGATAATATGGAAATATTGACTCAAGGAAATACTAATGTGTCTTCAGATTGATGCTTTCTATCCTAATTTCATAAGTTTATTGGTCAAGGCTTCCATCTAAGACCTAGCCCTTCCCAAATGGGAGAATGATCCAGCATGATTGTAGTCCCATTGAAAAGACATAAATTTAGGGAGCATATTTTAGCATATTGTCAGTAACCCTACTGTTTTGCACTGTTAAAAGCACACAAATATTCAGAGTTGATAAGATGTATGAATTTTGTTTTAGAAACTAAAAAAAAATAATTAATTGTTAAATGCACTATGTAAGGTTATTAACATAATCCCCTCTCCTCCCCCTTCCCCCCCACCTTAGGAGTAACTGTGAAATCAGGTGCCTGGAACTAAGAGCACTTTTGGACATTTAACCATGCAATAAACTGAGCTAAAGAAACAACAAAACAACCTATGAGAAGGTGAACTAAAATCAGTGTGAACTCTTTCAGCAATACCCGAGACTAGGGTTGAAGAAGCTCTAATGTTTTTTTTCTTCTAATTTTGTGAGCTCTGTTTGTTAGAACATGAAACTAATATGCTAATGATGCTAGTTTTATCTTGATAGATAAGTTATAGGAACATCTGATTTAGAGCTAGTAAATACCTTACAGATTCTCTTGTTAGTACAACACTTTCCTTGTGCAGGTGAGGAAGCTGAAGTCCATGGAGTTGAAGTGATTATAACAACACATCAGTAATAAGGGACAGAGCTAAGATTCAAACCCAGAATTCCTTACTTCCAATACAACATTCTTCCTATTATCCATGTGTGTTTTCTCCTTTTCTTTGCTTGTAGAATGAGGAGGTTGAACTGGAGGGTCATATATTTCCTTCTAGTTCTAAGTCTTATCCTAGTTCCAATCTTGTTCACAGTCTATATTCTTTCTTTACTCTCATCCTTCTTTCTAGCTATCTCCCAAAGTTCATAGAATGTTATGGTAAGTTTGGTGGTACAATGGATAGAGTGCTAGGCCTGGAGTCAGGAAGATTTGAGTTCAAATCCAGCCTTAGACATTTACTGCCTGTGTGACCCTAGGCAAGACATTTAACCTGTTTGCCTCAGTTTCCTCATCTGTAAAATGGAGTTAATAATAGCACTTCCCCCCAGGGTTGTAGTGAGGATCAAATAAGATAATAATTGTACAGCTCTTAGCATATTGCCTGGCATATAGTAGGAGGTGTATATAAATGTTAGCTATTATGATGATGATGATATGAATGGACTAGGACTGTGAATGGGTCAAGACAAATTTATCACCATTACTAGGAAAACAAGTCATCAAGTATCCCTTGACTGTGGTTAGCAGTATCATCTCAGAAAAGACATGGCATAACCCCATTACTTCCTATGACAAATGAAAGAGCACTAAATTCAAAATCAGTTTGCCTTGGTTCAGATGTTAGCTCTGCTACTAATTATGTGACAAGTCATTTAACTTTTCTGGGCCTCAGTTTCTAAAATTATAAAATAAAGGATTAAACTCTAGGATCTCTAAAGGTCCTTCCAACTCTAAATTCTATAATCCCATGACCAGAATGGGGGGGAAAGGGAAAATGTAAATCTGCCTGGGTATTTTTGCATGGCACTAGTAAAGCTATATAAACTTTTTGATTATAGTAATAATTTTAAAATCTCCTTCCATTCTTTCTTCTATTTATAAATTAATGTTAATTCTAAAAAGAACCTATATGGGAAAGATGAGAGGTTCAACCTCTAAGTGAAAATTGAAGTTCTTTATATGAGAATTAGAAACACTGAGTAGAGACAGTTATTCATGTTTCAAAATCCAGATGTGTCCAGAGAGAGTCCTTCTTGTTTTGAAAAGGATCCCTTTTGGATAATCATGAATTCCCTTTAGTTTGAGGGACAGTCCCTTCAGCACAATAATTTCTATGATTATGATACCAACAATATCCCAGTCTTTGAACAGATTTTTGCTAATTCTCTCCTTCAAATTTACCTGCATAGTAAATATTTATTTCTTTAGAGGGCAGAGAGAAAATTGAATCCATTTTATTTAACTATCATTATTACAGTTAATAATGACAGAGGTTCAGTAATCATGTTCTTAACCAAGCAGTATGATTGCATTGCATTCATGTCTTTCCCAATTGTTCTGTCATTTGCAACATTGGCATTCTTAACACTCTATTTGGAGAGTAGTATATACTATCCACTACTTATATGATGCTGTTCCTCTTGGGATATTTCTTGGTTTCTCTATTGTGTTTTGAAAAAGACTACTTATTTTTCTTGCTCCCCCCACCCATTGCCAATCAGATCTTTTTTATTTCCATTTCTCTTCACCTCATGTGAGCGGGGAGTTTTTATTCTGTATTACACTTCAGCTCTTCCAGATGGAATTCGTCTCTTCCTTCAGTTGGTGACATTTGCAGTTATAGGTCTGCCTGTAAAAGTACTTTTAATTCCACTGTGTTTTTTACTGCTGAATAAAAATATGGCCGGTGTGAAATACCTGTTTTACTTCTTTAAATCTAAACTGAAGTTCTACTTTATGCTCTTTTGGTTGTTTCTAATAACTTCACTCTCCTGAAATCTGTAAAATTGCTCAATCTTATGGTTTCCCTACAAGTTAGAAAAAAGAATCCCAAAACTTAAAATATTTTCATTGCCATGAAACTGTATACTTTTTTGAGGCAATTCCTTTAAAAAGTTTACCTTGAATAGCAAAAACTAGTTCTTCTTACTTGATTAATGAAAATACGAATAGCAGAAAAGTCTAGAAAACTCTTCCAGAATAAAGTATCCTTCAGGCAATTCTGATACCAAATTCTCTAAAGAATGATGAGTCCCTTTTGAGTAATAAATATTATTCAAACTATTTGCTCTATAGAAGTACTTAATCTTCTAACTTTATACCAAATCTCACATATAGAAGTAATGTAATTTGGCACTTTGTTCTTAAGAATAACAAAGAAATACCTACACCAATAGGTTGAATATAAATATGTGTACAAATTCAATGGGGTTTATTAACATGTTTCTAACACATATTCATATACAAGGATTATCTCTTCCTTTATATATGTATATTGTAGCTTTCATTAATATTTATAATAAAAAAACCCACTTTTAAGAAAAAAGAATTTTTGATTTTATAGTTGTTATCCTTGCCAATTAAGTGAGAAAAGTATTAGGTCAAGAGACTTGAAGTGAAGTCCTAGATCAGTCCCTTCACAAAATGTTGTTGGAAACAAAAACTGAGCTGACCAAGGATTTAGCAGGATAAACATGTCACATACAATGTCATGAGAAGACACTGCCTGTCCCTATTGTGAAAGATAAATTATTGATCAAATTCCATGGCCTCTTAAAATTATCACTAAACTACAATGGGAAGTCTATGGTTTTATGTGGTCATGTACTGCCAGTTGTAGTACAGAATAGCTTTTCTAGATTCTGTTTAATAAATAGGTTCCTGGAAACAAGGATATTGGTATGATTAAATAGGAACTAAACTCCATTTGATAGCACCATCTTGTGGATATTTGGGGAATTCGTTGCTTATTTCAGATTAGGTATCATATCTAAATAAGAATTCACATTTATATATAAATTCAAACTCTGAAAATCACTTTCTTCATAACAACTCTAAGATGTAAGTAATGCAAGTTGTTAATGATAATAGTTACAAAATTGGAAATTTTCTCTACTCATACATTATGAACCCTTAAGTTCTGTGGAATGAAGATTTTCCTAATAAATATTCCTATGGCAAGTAGCATCAACCTTCTAGTCACCCAGGTTTCTAAGCTTGGAGTCATCCTCAGCTCTCCACTCTTTGTCACCTCACACACCCAATAGGTTTCAAAGTCTCATAATTTTTTCTGACCCAACATTCCTCACTTCTCTCCCCAGCTGTTATTTGGACCCTCATTGCCTTTATCTTAGGCCAGGGCTGTCCAACCTTAGGTTTTTATTGAAACAACAGACAATATATTTTGATTTGCCATTTTAGTGAGAGCTCTGAGGTAGCTGGGCTTTCTTTACTAAAGCATTTATGTAAATTTCTGTGCTTGTAGACAGGCCACATAAATCACACTGGGCCACATTTTCTGACCTAGGCTATTGCAATAGCAGCCTAATTTGTTTCCCTGACTTGAAGCTCTCCCTTCTTCAACTCATTCTTCACATGGCTGCCAAAGTGATACTTCTAAAGCACGTCTGACCATGCCATTTGCACCCCTCCTCAATAAACTCTTGTGGTTCTCTGTTGCCTCTAGGATCAAATGCAGACTTCTCCATTTGGCAATTAAGGCTCTCCACAGCCTGGCTCCAGTCTACCTATCTGGTCTTGCTGCACATTACTCCCTTTCATACATCCTTTAGTCCCCTAAACTGGTCTTCTTGTCGTTCCTCACATTTAACACCTCTCTGCCATCTCCTGGTTTCTTACAGCCTGTCCTCCCTATTTGGAGTTCACTCCCTCCTTATCTCCACATCTAAGAATACCTAGTTTCCTTCAAAGTTAAACAACTCAAACACTACCTCCTGCATGAGACCTCTCTTGATTCCCCCTCTGCTGCTAGTGTCTTCCTCCCACAAATTATCTTGTATTTATTTTGCGTATAATTTCATACATACTCTTATATGTACAGATTGTATGCCCCTATAAAAATAAGCTCCCTGAGGCATGGATTATTTTATTAATGTCTTTCTAATCTCATAGACTAACATGGGGCCTGCCACATTGTAGGTACTTAACAAATCATTGTCGACTAATTGTAATTGATTTATGGTATTAATGAAGTGCTTTAAGTTTTAAAAGGTGTTTTATATATATTATCTCATTTTAAGTGTCAGATTTCTGGTTGGCTCTATATGGTCCCATGAATTATACTGTGTAAGTTGGAAAGTCTTTGTTATCCTCATCAATAGTTTTTCTCCCCACATGCAAGTACTTCTGGTGCATCTGCAACCACTGATCTTTGGTGGGGAACATTCTGCATATCACCTTTGCCATTTCATCTAGTGACTATAGACTTCTGCTTTTTGTGCCTTGTTCTTGGATGCAAATCCTGAAAGCAATAATCATCACAGAAAACACAGTGAAGTTGCTCATCTCTGTCCTTATTTTTACAGGCACATCACTCTTGGTAATCAATGTGAAGCTGAAACTGATAATAATTCAGTCCTCTTTGTATCTTTTGACACATTATATGTTCATGCTGTTATTCTGATGAAATTCATTTGACTTTTATATGCTTATTCCATTCTAAGCCACATTTCCACTTCTATTTTCTCTCCTCTAATACACAGAGTGTAGTCAGGCTACCCCGGGAGTATCAGGAAGTACCAGAAGGACAGCTAGGGGAGGTAAAATTGACTCACCCCATCCTGCTTTTTTTCCCCTCTATAAGGTGTTGACAGAGAAACAATAAATAATGGTAAAAAAAAAAAGGGAAAAGGATCTACATGTACAAAATGTTTATAGTAGCTCTTTTTGTGGTGGCCAAGAATTCGAAATTGAGGGGATGCCCAGCAATTGGGGAATGATTGAACAAGCTGTGGTATATGAATGTGATGGAATACTATTGTGCTATAAGAAATGATGAGCAGGTAGATTTCTGAAAAACCTGGAAAGACTTACATGAACTGATGCTAAGTGAAGTGAGCAGAACCAAGAGAACATTGTACACAGTAACAGCAAAGTTCTGTGATAATCAACCATGAATAACTTAGCTCTTCTCAGCAATACAATGATCCAAGATAATTCTAAAGGACTCCTGACTGAAAATGCTATTTATATCCAGAGAAAGAACTGATTGAGTCTGAATGTAGATCGAAGCATAGTATTTTCAGTTTCTTTATCTTTTTCATGTTTCTTTTTTCCTTTTGGTCTCTTTCTTTATTCACAACATGACTAATAAGGAAATGCATTTTACATGATTGTACATATATATTTTAAATTCTTAACTTTTCAGGAAGGGGAAGGAAAGAGGAGGGAAAATTTTGGAGCTCAAAATGAATGATAAAATTGTCTCTACATGTAACTGGAAAAATAAAATACTATTTAAAAAAGAAAGAATAGTAAAGTAGAGGAGTGAGAGGAGACTCTTTGTTCCATATCATCACATTCTACTACAGGCAGTAGCCAAAATCACAACGGAACTATCGTGTAATGACCGTGGCCCAACAATGACCATTGCATATATAGGTTACCCATCTGTTTCATTGGCTAATGTATTTTAAAAAGTAACTCAGAATAGTGGATAAAGGACTAGAAGTTCTTGGAGTCAAGAAGACCTGGGTTCAAGTTCTACCTCTGCCACATATTGGTTGGGTGACATATTGGCAAGTCACTCTCCCTCTTACTAACCTAGGCAACTCTAACTATAAGACCATAAATTGCAGAGAAAGTGCCAACCCTGCATTGGTAGAAGTTCCTCAGTAGAAGTTACCTGTACTAATAGAATTAAAGTTCTTGTCCATGTAGTATTAATGTGATCAAAGATCTTCCCCATCCATTCAATAGGCCTCAGGTGAGGCTAGGTGGGAAAGCTTGATTATATTTTTGCTTGTAAGTAGGCCTAAAGCCTCTACTAACCAGGTACTAAGCCCATTTGGGCGTGAAGCCCTCAGGGCCCTCAGGGAAGTTGCTAAGACCAGAACCAATGGTATGTGCACTGAGTTCTAGTCAATCATGAGTTCAGCCAATCAGAGACCTGAGTTCGAGCCAATCAGATGCCAGCTATGACTGTATGTAAGGAGAGCAAGGACTAGGAACTCGCTAAAGTGTTGGAGCAGAAAAATTGTTTTTGTTTGTTTGTTTGGTTTTAAGTCTAGTCTCAGCCCTAACCTCTGATCCACAGAATATTGTACCAACTTCTGGAACCAGAATGGCCCGAATTTAGTAAGTGTGTCAGACAAAAGTCAATGACAGCAGCAGATATGAGCATTTAATTTCAAGATTAGTTGCAGTTCTGACTTTAATCATCATACAAATGATAGATATTATAGACATAGATATATTCTATGTTTTGTGCATATGTTATATATAGTAAAAGTTAATATTTTATTCAACGAATAGAATATAGTTGATTTTTTCCCCTTATGGTTGCCTTAAGCATATGAATATGAAATGCAATAGTTACATTTTATATATAAATAATATATGTTATTTCTATAGTTGCCTTAGTCATATATATTAGTAAAGTTGATATATTTTATTTATATACATAATCTTTTCTTTCTGTAGTTGCTGTACTGTATCAAATATGTAAAAATTTACATAAAGTTAACCTAAGGGTATCAGTATTAAATGTAACACATATACATATACATATTGGCATATATTTTACTTTAATATACATATACCTAAGGCAACTATGAAAAAATCAACAATAATCTAGTAATTGACTAAAACATTAGTATAGTTTAATATCAAATCATTTAAAAAACTTATTAGACAAAATATTGCCAGTAACTATACATTAATCATTACAATAATGTCATACCAAATAATTCAGCATTTTATGCCATGTAATCCTGACAACTTTCTTTTTTACAATGTTTAAAGAAATCATTTTGATACCAATCAATATTTTCCCCTGTGGCCATAAGTTTATAATATTTATAATCGAAGATTTATATATTAGAATTTTATAAGTTACCAAAATCTCTTTTGCTAGTAAATTACATATATGAACAAAATCTCTAATCAGTTTTTAAACTTTTAAATGAGAACTGCTTTTACTCAAAAAACAGATGCTATATGGCTAAAAACAATTTTAAGATGCATATACTGAAAACATTATCCCTTTTAAAAAAACAATGCACACTTTCTTCATCCACTACCCATCCTCAAACGAGGCAAGTTATTTTGAAGATTTTGTTCCATGGAACTTCTGAAAACTACTTTTGTTTTTAAATTTCAGGGCAGAACAGGTTTTAGGTAAAGAACCTGTATTGGCAATCACAGCTTCTAAAGTAGAAAAAAAAAAACACTCTGGCTTAAATTTGACATAAGGTCAAAATTACGTTTCCTAGGACTAAAAGAAATGAATGATAAACCTTTTCTTGTAAGTATATGGGTTTCTGGTCTAGAGGGAAAATTTTTTGAGATCTCTATGGTATGTTGTATACAAAATTAAGCTAAAGTTAGTTTTTAGTGAAAAAAAAGTTTACTTAATTTGAAAGTCTTTTCATTATAGCAGATGGTCTAGTACTAAACATAGTTGTATGATTTTGTTGTTCTCTTAATTTTAATATTTTCAAAGGTGTAAGATAATCCATATAGGAAGCTACAACTATCATTTTACCCCCAGGGGAGGCTGCACAAAGCAATAGTAATAATAAATAAACTTTATAGTATGCTATGTGCCAAGCATATCAATAAGTAAAAAAGTAGAAAAGATAGCTGAGATATTCTTTTTGTCATCAAGGACCCTATGATTAAACATATCTATCTCCCATTAACTACTTTGCCAATGATTCACTTTTCTGAATCAGTCTTTAAGTTCTCACTTGAAAGTAGCTACCATCATATCACTTATGACGACAACACAAATGAGCTAATTTTAGATTAGCCATGTAATATCTCCTAGACATTATCATTATAGAAAAATAGAATGTGAAGAGACTTACATAAGTCATTTGGTTTCTTCTTTTGTCTCTAGACAGGTCAATGTATATATGGAGTAAAACTTTTATGTTAGAGGCTTCCACAGTGAAGGCCACACAAATTCTTTCAATAGTCTTTTAGTCTGTTCCAATAACAATCATAGGATATCAAGTTAAAAAAGAAGCATTAGAGGTTATCTGACTGAACATCATTTTATAGATACAGAAACAAGCTCATAGAAGTTAAAGTACTTATAAGGTCACACAGGTAGTAAGAGGCAAAACCCTGTCAGATGGTCTTGTCAAACTTGGAATAATTTAAGCCTATTTTTCTTCTAGGTTAGACTCCTAATCATATACAAAGAAACTGTTCCTGGTTATTCTCATAAAAATTCTCTATAAACCTGTCCTGCATTAGTCTTCTTTTCAGTTCTTTTTGAGATTCTTTCTAGTATTTCTGCATTTTGTTTCAGACAATAGACAATGTTCTTTAAATTGAGGTCTGAATGACTTCACTGCTGAGGACAGTGAGAAGATTACTTCTAGGTGTGTGGAGATCTGGCCATAGTGTATGTTGTAAAATGGGGATTAAGGTACATATACCTTATTTTCAATTTGATCATTAACTTTGTGTTAAAAGAAAAGCCACATTCTAAGATGATATTTCACTAGACTCCAAACCAATGATAGAGTTCCAAATATTTAGCAGTTTTTCCAGCAATTTTGAAACAAATAATACTGAGAGGTAAACTATTGGGAGCCACAATATAAAAAAAATGTTAGTAATAAAACCAGCAAAAGTTGGCCATTGCTCTATGCATTTGAACAGGCTGTCCTTTTTATTCAAGATGGGAGATCTAAGTATATGTACATGTAACACAAATGGCTAATTCATGATTGACCAAAGAAAGTATCATGAAAATATGATAAATTTTTATCATTTCCTGTACTACAATATGGAGCAGTGCAAATTTAATGTCAATATGTTAGGAGTTGACAAACTCTCTGATATATGCCGGAGGGTAGGACATTGGAATATTTTGCCAATAATGCATAGAATGGTCATAGTACTATCATATCTTGGCAGCTGCCACCCAATATTGGTTATCTCTCTTTAACTATACAAGACTTGGACCAAACAGCTGGGACATTAGAGAGTAAGGAACCACTGATGAGCTACGTTTGCTACAAGTATTGGAAGATTAGAACAAATTTATTTTGTTTCTCAATCTTAGACTTGGAAGAAGCACCTTTCAAGAATGGATCATGTCTCCAAATGCAGCTGGCACCTTCCCATAACACTAAGATGTTACACAGAGTTTAGGAAGTTAACAGATAACTGATATTCTTTCCATCTTAGAAAAATACCTAGTTACCCTCTGACCCAAACTAACCCAGAGCCTGTCCATGGTCCTACCTTCAAGCATCTTCAATGTATATTTTTGTCATAGCACTCCACTAATGACTAGCTTTACATAATGGTAGGATCTTCAATATTACTACAGCTATTACATATTAGACAATTAGACAAAAGAAGTATCTATTTTTCCCTTAAATCACAATCTTTTCTGGCATTACTGCTTCTAGAGTGATTAATCCTGAATCTATTTTATTTTTTTCAATTTAATTGAGTGAACATTTACTAAGCACATACTATATAAAAGGTTAGAGAGGCACAGTGGACAAAGAGCCTGCCTCAGAATCAGAAAGACCTGGGTTAGAGTCCTACCTCTTGCATACCTTCTCAGTCCTCTAGAGCTGGGAAATTCTCTAAGACTGCAAAGAAGATGCTGGCCAACATTGGTAAAAAGAATTTCCTCATTGTGGGGCTCCTAATATGAATGAAATAACAGATCCAGTCCCTAAACCTATATGAAAGGCACTGTGCTGTGCTAGGTGCTACATAATGACAAAAATTAAGTAAAACCTATCCTCAAGAAGCTTATATCTTCTGGTTGGGGGTTGGGAGAGTATTAGTTATAGCTTCTATAGTGATGAATAAATTCAAGGTAATCTAAAGAAAGAGAGGGTTTTAGCCATTAGAGATGTCTAACTTTTGTCTTTGTATCCCAGGTATGGGTAGGTTTGATGGCCTTTTGATGATCCTCATTCATCTTGACCTCCCTGCAGTATTTGCCACACACTCCCGAATCCATTCACTTCATTTTTGGGACACTGCTTTCTCTTGCCTCTCTTCCTACGTGTCTGACTTTTCAGTCTCTTTTGCTAGGTCATCATCTATATCTTGTCCCCTCACTGTGGGTATGCTGTAGGCCTCTATCTTTTGCCCTTTTTCTCTCTCTTTATACTTTCTCAGTTAATAATCTTAACAGATCTCATGGTTTCAGTTGTCATCCTAATCTGGATGACTCAGACTTGCTGTATACCAATTTCTCTCCTGAGAGCTAACACCCCATAACTTTTGGATATTCAAACTCAATGTCCGGTAGGCACCTCAAAGTTACTGAGTCCAAAACTCACATCTCTTCTGAATTTCCCCATACTGAAAAGGGCACTACCATTTTTCAGGTTATCTAGGTTCACGACCTTGGTGTTTTCTTCAACTTCTACTTCTTACTCCACATATCCAACTAGTCGCCAAACACTATTTTTACTTCCACAATGCTGTTTTCTTGTGTCTCTTCGCTACTCACAAAGTTACCACACTAGTTTGGTCCCTTGTTATCTCTTCCCTAGACTACTGCAATAGCCCTCTAATTGGTCTCTTTGTTTTAACTCTCTCCCTACTCCAATCAGTCTTCCATATAACTGCCAAAGGGGTTTCCTGCAGTGGAAATCTGACCACATCAATCTCTTACTCACTAAATTCCAATGGTTCCCTATTACCTTTAAGAGCAAATATAAATCCCTTTGTCTGGCATTTAAAACTCTTCACAACCCAGTTCTAACCTACCTTTAGAGTCTTATTGAACATTGTTTCCTTTAATACACTCAATGCTCCAGTCAAAGGGACTTTCTTTATGTTTCTCATACATGACTCTCCATTTTCCATCTCTGAATCTTTGCACTGGCCCTCCTCCTATGCCTGGAATATATTTCCTCCTCACCTCTGCCTCTTAGAATCCCTAGTGTCCTCCAAGACTCAGCTCAAGTGCCACCTTCTACATGAAGTCTTTCCTAATAGGTTTGTACTTTCTGAATACAGAAAGGCTTGAACTTTCTGATTAAAGTACTTTCCCCTCCAAAAATCACCTTATATATCCCTCTTTCTCTCCTCTAATTCTGCCACTAGCCTGGTGCAGACCCTTATCACATGTAAATTATTGCAATAGCCTTCTGGAGGGTCTGCCTACCTCAAGCCTCTACCCATTCTGATCCATTCTCCATTCAGCCACCAAAATGATTTTCCTAAAGCACAGGGTTAACCATGTCACTCCCCTATTCAATAAACTCCAGCTTATTTATTAACACTTGTTTATTTTAAATTCCCTATTGACTTTAGGATGATCTGATTGGCACTCAAAACCCTTCGCAACCTAGTCCCTTCCTGTATTTTCACTCTTCTTGCACCTTGCTTCTGGAATCCCACATAACTCTTTGATTCAACGATACTGGCCTCCTGGCTGTTCCACAAACAAGACACTCCTCCTCTTGACTCTGGCTATTTTCTCTATCTGTCCTCCATTCCCGGAATGTTCTCCCTCTTCAACTTCACCTACTAACTTCCCTGACTTCCTTTAAGTCCCAATTAAAATCTCATATTTTATGGGAAGCCTTTCCCACCCCCTCTTATTTCTGTGCCTTTCCTCTGTTATTTCCTGTTTATCTGGTATATAGCTTGCTTTGTGTAAATTTGTTTCCATGTTGTCTACCCCATTAAATTGTAAGCTCCTTGAGGACAAGGATTATCTTCTGTTTCTTTTATCCCTCAAGCAGGGCACACAGTAAGTACTTAATAAATGTTTATTGATTAGTTGATTGAAACAGACAAAATAGGAGTTTATTTTAATAGCCCATGCTAGTGGTGTTAAAGGCCTGAATAAAGGCAGTTGTCATGGGAATGAAGGGAACAGATAAGAGATGTTATAGAGGTAGAATAAATAGTACTGGGTAACCAACTGGATGGGACCAATGAGATAACCAGAAGAGTCTAGGGTGGGAAACCTGTGGCCTCAAGGCTACATGTGGCCCTCTAGGTCCTCAAGTGGGGCCCCTTCACTGAATCCAAACTTCACAGCACAAATCCCCTTAATAAAAAGTATCTGTTCGGTGAAACAAGGATTCAGTCAAAAAGCTATACCCAAGGACCTAGAAGGTCCTATGTGGCCTCCAGACCCACAGGTTCTCCACCTGGGTAGGATGATTCACAGGTTATGAACTTGTATGACTGGAGGATAGTGTACTCTACTGGATCATTTCCTCAAAGTTCTAAGGAAGAAAGTATAGCTAGAAGAAAGTATAACAGAGAGCAAGCTGCCAGGCCTTGATAGCTTCTCCCTGAAAGATACTTGTATTCAGTCTCAGATTGGAAGTTATTGAGAAAGTCTCCGAAAAGTACACTGTCCAACACACTCTAGGACTATGAAGGCTAGGCACTTGTCCTAGTAGCCTGTTGGGGGAAATATATGCCTTACCTGACCTAGCCCAAAAGAAAAAAGGAAGACTGTGCTCCTATCAAGACAGTTACCCATATCTGGGAATTCTATAGGTTAACACAAAGAGGAAGAGCAGCCCATAGCAGTAAAGCAAGTGCTGTTGGATTCAGGCAGAATTCAATCAGATCTCACAGTCTTTAAAGAGAGAAGATATCCACGAATGCATTGAGCTGAATCTACTCTCCCTCCCTTGAAATTTGTATTTTTATTTATTTATTATAAAATTTTTATCTTATTTTTATTGATACCTTTAGTTTTTATTTCTGAATACATTCATTTTTTGAATATATTTCTCCTTTTTTCTTTACCAAACAAGTCATCCACTGCAACAAAGATTTTTTAAAGAGACAAAAGAAATCAGTTAAATTTTGTATAGTCAATAGTTGGTGCACTCAACAGATTCTTTCTCAGGTCCTTTTTCACAAAATCCTATGTCAATTATGGGATCAGTTTTAAAATGGCTCTTATAGGATCTTCAGATATAACAGTGGCTCTAAAAGAGCAGACATTTACTGAAAAATTCTAAGTCTGAAAAATTCTAAAAGATTCACTCAAATATGCTGAAAAAAGAGCAAAGTTACCACTTAACTAAATTCATGGTTT
Source organism: Trichosurus vulpecula (assembly GCF_011100635.1). Classification (NCBI taxonomy): domain Eukaryota; kingdom Metazoa; phylum Chordata; class Mammalia; order Diprotodontia; family Phalangeridae; genus Trichosurus; species Trichosurus vulpecula. The sequence continues at coordinate 262,678,932 of NC_050574.1, forward strand.
TAGAATGAAATTTCCAAATAATTAGATGACAGCATTCAAAATATATGTATAAATCCCTGCATAAGACTGCTGTATAATTTGGTGAATATCAAGATGTTATTTTCTCAAAATGAATAGTCTTAAGGGAAAATTAGCTCTCTCATATCAATCACCTTATAAAATGGAATCCTAGAGTTGCAAAATGTATTGTGTTGTTTGCAACTGTTAGAATACTATATAAGATTAAAATTCCTTTGAGAAGGCCATTTTCAGCACTTTCAGTTTTTACTTTAAGTTAGAATTAGCATTATATCTTGAAAGGGTATCTAGTATGAATTTTTAAAAATGTATAATTCACACAATAGCTATCTGTTGGGTCAAAACTTTTATAAAAGATATGTGACAGGCTGAGTTATTTTTTGTTTATAACATGACTTACTTGTCAGTGTAAGCTATTTATTTTTTAATCCCTTAAATCAAAAGATTGGTTTTTAATATGCCACAGTATAAGACACTTTCCTTCTTTATCTCTTTTGTGGAGGGCAGAGAATAGGAATGGTTTCTAATTCTGAAGATCCAAAAGACTTAATAGCTGGATGAATTATATCTCAACATTCCCATTAATTTGTCCTTAAATAGGGAAAACCCACAATTCTGAGAAACTTATTATTATGGGAGGAAAAGCCCTGATGTATAATTGTAACCAAATATGAAAGCCCAGATTTTCTAAGCTAAATATTACATGTTCTTCAAAAGATTTATAAATTCTCATAGACACAGAACTTGGAGAATGAAAAGATTATAATTTGACAAATTATAGATTTCATTGTTGTTGTTTTTTTGATGTGTGAAACCTACAAACAAATATCAAGAGATTGTATTGCAAGATTGAAAATCCCTTGTTTAGCTTTGCAAGGGACAGTGTCCTATGTGGCTTGCAACCCTGCCTTGAAAGAAAATGCAGTGTAATGTAAAAGACACTCTAATCACTACATCTAATTACAAAGAAGAATAACTCACTAAATTTTTTAAGGATCCTTGGGTGGGAGTGCGGTTGAGTGGTTAGAGCCTAGGACTGCAAGTCAGTAGTCTTGGTTTCTATTTTAAACAGTACCTCCATGACCTTCAGTAAAACATTTAACCTCTTTGTTTCTGTTTTACTCATGTGTCAATTGTAGTTAACACTATGCATTATTAACGTTTCTTGAATAAGAAATTGAGATTTATAATTTAGATTTTCAAGATCCTAGAAGAATAAGGACAATATAAGTTCAAATCTTGATTCTGCTTCTTTTTGGGTAAGTCACTTAACCATACTGGGTCTCAGTTTCCTATAGAATGAAGGGCTTGTCCTAGATGAAGGGTGGGAAACCTGTGGCCAAGAGGCCACATGTGGCCTTCTAGGTCCTTCAGTGCAGCCTTTTGACTGAGTCCAAGTTTTACAGAACAAATCCTTTTATTAAGGGGATTTGTTCTGTGAAGTCTGGATTCAGTCAAAGGACCACACTTGAGGACCTAGAGGGCCACTTGTGGCCTCGAGGCCAAGGCTCCCCACCCCTATCCTGGATAATCTCCAAGTTAACTTCCAGTTCTAAGTCCTGTGTGCCTAGGGACCTAAGTAGGAGTCACTATTGCTCTAGACAAAAAGGTGTGGTGCATTCTTGACTGTCAGGACCTAACCATAACAAGAAACAAAAATCTCTCTTAAATTTTTTTTGAATAAGCACTTTGAAAGCTATCAAGGCAAATTTCAATAATTTCAAAACTCCTTAATAACTTTCTGGTGACATTACTACATCCAGATGCTATGTAGAAAATTCATTTTTAGGACATTATTTCACAACCAGCCCATCAGTAATGTGACTAATTCCTGAAGCTTCCCTCCAAGTTGCTCTTTGGCTTTGGAGGAGATGTTGTGCCAATGCTGCTCTTTTTTTTTTTTTGCTAGTCATTATTATTGTTCCTCTAAGGCATTTGCAAGCTGCATCATCGTCAGTTTTGGGTTTTGTTGAGTAGTGGTTTTCAATGTCCTCCAAGTATTAAATATAGACAAATAGGCATATAAGTTTTCTCTAAACTACTTCAGAGGTATCTGGGGCAAACACAGGTAAATGATTCAAATTCTACTATACCTGTATAAATCAGCTACCATGGTAGCTCTCAAAGGGGATACTTAACATTTTGATTCATTGAGTATGGGAGACATTAGGACAGTAATTCTTTCCTTTCCTAAAACAAAACAAAAAACAAACAGACTCTTTCAGGACTCTATGGACTTTTCTGAGGCAAACGTATTTCTTGTACTACTTTTTGTCCCAGTTTGGGGATATTGATCTTTTTGCCTAGGGATAGGCCTTTCTCTTGGGAGGCTACATTTAGTATAATTCACTAAGACGTTCTTTAGACAAATCGGGAACAAATAGCAATAAGAATAGTGTTGGATATTAATGCAGCATGTAATGGAGTTCTCAAAGAAGTGGTAAAATATTCAGCCTTTACCAAGAAGGCTCATTCTATGAGCTAATTTATTTTTTTCTAGCATAAAATGCTCATTGAAACGCAATTAGTCAAGATAATGTATCATGAAGGGAGATGGTGACTATTACAAAGCAAACTAAAACCGTTAAAAGAAAATTCTATTGAAATGACTTGATTAGAATGCAGGATAAGCTAAGGCATAAGTCTCAGGTAGAGGACCTTTAAGTCAGAAGTAGGGCTACATTAGGGCTACATTTAGTCTTTTGTTATTCCACGGTTGGTAAATCCAGAATTGTGTTTTTATTAGGACAATCTCATAGATAAAACTTTAAAATGTGAAGTGGTTATCTCTAGTAATAGCCCTAGGACATCCAATTGATATTACATTAGAGAATAAATTATGAAAAAGTATTTCTTTTATTAAAATTTTGTTTAATTTTTTTCAATTTTTTAGTTATTATTATTTTAAACAATAATATCCCTAGTTTGCTGTGTCCAAAAACTATATGTCTCAAACTGTACCCTGAATCAACACCTCTCTGTCAGGAGGTAGCTAGCATGTTTCACCATGAGTCCCTCAGAATTAGAGCTGGTCATTGCATTGTTTAGAGTTTCAAACGTTTAGAATGTTGTTACTGTTATTACTTGTTTACCTAGTTCTGCTCACTTCACTCTTCATCAGTTCATATATGTCTTCCCAAGTTTCTTTAAAACTATCACCTTCATCTTTTCTTATAGTACAATAGTATTTCATTCAACCACACATGATAATTTTTTCAGTCATTCTGTACCTGATGGGCACGCTCTTTAGTTTCCAGTTCCTTGACTTCACAAAGAGAGCGGCTATATTTCTGTACATGTTGGTCTTTTTTTTTCTTTATTTGACACTTTTGGGGTATAGACCTAGTAGTGGCATTTCTGGGTAAAATAGTGTATTCATGCACCTATTTTCTGATAGCTCCTCCAGTACTTGCTATTTTCCTTTTTAGCTAACTTTGCCAATTGATGGGTATGAAGTAGAATCTCAGGTTGTGCTAGTTTTCTTTTCTCTAATCATTAGTGGAACATTATTTTTCATATGGTTACAACAGCTGGGGGTTTCTTCTGAAAACCCCCTGACGAAAATGTGTTTCTTAAGGGTTTACTACGAGACAGGAACTATAGAAGTCAACTAAATATGACAGAAATATTAAATGAATAAATTAATTCAATTAAAGTCAGAAACCCTGAAGAATATACATGATATATGTTCAAAAATCTAAGAATAACCTCAACCTATTCTCAGTTCCTGCCACAAATCCTTTCAATTTTCCTACCCTTCGCAAACCCATAAGATAAATACAAAAATGTAAGAAAATCTAGGAAGTTTTGACAGTTATAAAAAAGCTCTAAATTTCCATTTACTTCAACAAATATTTATTAAGTGTCTATTTTTTGCAAGTCACTATACCAGGAATTGGGGCAAATAAAATTCATATAAAACAGGATTGCTATCCTCATGAAGTTTACTCCCCCCTTTAAAATCCATGTTTCTGTTTGATCCTTAGTACTCTTTATTGACCCTCCCCTCAACACCTAACTCCCTAGCGCTTCCCCATCATGCATGCATTGTGAAAAGATTTTAAAAGTTAAACCACTGACTCCTATTCAGAAAGGAAGAATAGCTTAGTAGAAAGTGTGCTAGACTAGAAATCAGAAGTTGGGGGTTCTAGTCTGCCATTATAACCCCCAAAACATTGTATAAATCACCAAACTCTTTAAACTTTTTTGCTTAATGATAAAACAGGGACAAAAATATCTTCTCTGCCTACCTTACAGAATTATCGTGGGAATTAAATAAAGATATCATCTATGCTACATATATTTATATTATCATTCTATCATTATCTATTATATATCATATATGTACATATACGAAATTACTTCAAAAGTTGCACATCACTCTACAGACATGCTATATAATTCTGCCCCCATGTGGAGGATGGAAATAAAAATGCAGACCTTGATTGATATAAAAGAAAAAGAAAGTAAGCACCAGATGGTAGAAAGAGTTCTGTGCTCGTGTTCAAGAGGTCTGTGTCTGAATTCTGCCTCAGATATAAGTAACTGTGAAACAAGAGAAAGTCACATTGCCTCTCTGAGTCTCAGTTTTTTCATATGTAAATGAAAATAATACTTGTAGTACCAATTTCATAAGTTTTTTGTAAGGAAAGTGATTTGCAAACTATATAATGCAAGTTATTAATATACAAACTAGTTCTTTCATCTCAAAAAGATCAGTTTTTAGAATTGTAAAATTGGAAATCTCACTTTCTTTCTTGGGTATACATTATGACTACTCCTCTTATAATGACAAAAACACCTGTGGTTTATATATGGTTCTCTTAGTCATAGCTGCTAAACCTTTTGTTCTAACCCCAGGAGTCTCTTCCCCATCAATCCTAATTCTGTTATACAGTAGTTCACTGTAGTTGCCCACAGTAACCTTAAATATGCTATAGTACTTTATGGAAAGGGGAGGAATTGGCTTCATGTAATGAATAGACCAAAGTCTCTGAAACCTGGATAGAAATTTTGGGAGAGCAGGGAGTCCCTATGGCATGTCAATGTGTTACTCATTCTATAGAAGTAAGATTTATTTCTTTTTGACAAAAAATAAAAGGTTACCATGAATTTTTTTTTTAAATCATCATAGTGACAGTTCTATATCACGGCCATCTCCTCTTGGTTTATTTTAAATTTGATGTCTATAATAAACAATTCTTTTGTTAGGTTGCTAATGACAAATGTGGATTTTTTTAAATAATTGGAATGCATTATCCACATAAAAAAGTAGTAGAGTTAATTGACAGTATTGTCAGTAAAATACTAGCTGGCTGAAGCGAACATTCAGTTATTACACGATACAAAAGCACTAACATTATAAATGTTGGTAATGATATTCATCTTGCTAGATGTAACAAGAAATTTTCAATTCAAGAGACAAAATATTCCATTTTTTATATGTGAAAAGAACTATGTGGTATTGACAGAAGAGGAAAATAGAGTTGAATATATACATATAATACACATGTAACATATACCAATATTAGAGGGTTCAGAGTACAACATACAATATTTTTTTTAGGATCTCACAACAATCCTCCTAAGGTCAGTATTTTCCACACAAATAAGAATTAAATTTAATTATATTCAATTCAACAGGAGAGTCAGCATAATGTAATGGGGAGAGAGCTGGCCTTTGAGACAGGAAGATGAAGGTCTGCCTCTGACACCTACTGGCTGTGTGACTGTTGTCAAGTACTCAAATTCATAGTGCTCTCTAAGCAATTCTCTTAAGATTTTAAATTGCAAGAGAAAATGATGATTTGCATTGGGTAGGGAGAGTTTCCTCATTGGTAATAATACATCTAGAGCTGGAAGGGACTTCTTACATTTTATAGATGATGAAACTGAGGCCCAGGGGAATTAAATGGAAGTTAATATGTTCAAAGTCACACAGGGAGTGTCATAGGTGGGATCTGAACCCAAGTCCTCTTATTCCAGAACCAATCAACACTGGTTTTCCTCATCATTCCTTCTTTCATAACATATATTTTATACATCCTTTTTATTTTCTATTCACTCACTCAGCTACCATTGTGGTATAGGCCATGCCCTCTTGCCTGGGCTAATGCATTATCATCTGAATCTATCTCAAGCTTCCCCCCATTACTATCCATCCTCCACTCAGCTGCCAAAGTGATCCTCTTAAGATGCAGGTCTAACTCCTCAATAAATTTCAGTGGTTTCATATGATTTCCAAGATCAATTGTAAAACCATCTGCTTGTCATTTATAGTCCTTCACAACCTAGACCTTACTTACCTTTACTCCCCTCCACACACTCTTTGACACAACTATACTGGCCTATTTCCTCCCTCCATCTTCTTACTATGTGCCTTTGTCTTGGCTGTCCCTTGTGCCTATAAAGCTCTTCTTCACCTCTGACCACTAATAAGTGAAGGAGAATAGTGAAATAAAGGTTGGTTAACGTCAGAATAAACAGGGCCTTAATGGTAGGATTAGGACTTTATACTCTAAAAGTTAACCAATGAATCAATAAAAATGGATAACATTTATGTAGCATTTCAAGGTTTAAAAAATACTCTATGTATGCTACTTTCATTGAGTCTAACAATACTGAAAGTTAGGTACAGAAAAGGTTGTGCTTTGCCTATGAGATCTCTCACTTGACTAGGTTCAATTCTCATTTAACCACACCATTCTTCCTTTTGTAAAGCAGAGAAGTGACATGACATTATCAGTGTATTAGGAAGACTACAATGGCAATGATGTAAAGGATGAATTAGAGAGGTGATATATACTGGAGACGGAAAACCTATTGGCTCCTACAACAGTCTAAGTAAGAGGCCATAGGATCATAGTTTTAGAGCCTAAAGAAACATTACACACCACTGAGTTCTACATGCCTCCTCATTTAACAGATGAGGAAACTGAGGCACAGAGAAGTTGAGTGATTTGCCTAGGGCCAAGATCTGAACCCTGATTTTAAGTCCAGTTCCCTGTCTACTGAGTCAGGTTGCCTGTCTGAAGTCTTGAACTAAGGTGGTTGGGAGTGGAAAGAAGGTATAGATGTAAGAGATATTGTAGAGGTAGAAATGGTAGGATTAAGCAACTTATTGAAAGTAGTGTATTAGGAGGCAGGTATGTGACTCCCTGGATTGAGCACTAGGCCTGGAGTCAGGAAGACCAGAGTTCAAATCTGGCCTCAGACACTTACTAGCTGTGTGACCTTGGGCAAGTCACTTAACCTTTGTTTGCCTTAATCCACTGAAGAAGGGAATGGCAAACCACCCCAGTATCTTTGCCAAGAAAACCCCACAGACAGAATGATCCATGGGGCCACAAAGAGTCAGATATGACTGAACAGCAACATGGAGGGAGAAAAGAATCAATTATGACTCTTAGACTCAGAATCACTGAATCTAAGTTGGGAGGGACTTCAAAAGCCACTTAGTACAACTGATACCTAGACAAGAGTTGCTTCTACAACATATCTGACAAGTGGTTTTTCAGCTTTTACTTAGAGACCTTCACTAGGAAGCTACTATTTCCTGAGGCAAACCATTCCACTGTGGGATAATTCTAATTATTAGGAAATGTTTTCTTTAAGCTTAAATTTACCTTTTTTGATTTCCAACCCATTGTCACTAGTTCCACCCTCTGGATCTAAGGAAACAATTTTAATCCCTCTTACATGTGATAGCCCTTCAAATATTTGGGAGTAGCTATTTTTTTCCTTTTTAGTATTATCTTTTCCAGGCTAACATCCTCAGTTCTTTCAACTTACATTCAGAGGGCAAGAATTTAAGGCTATTCATCCCAAAATTAAAAGCTTGAAAGACTTGGAGGATATTTGTTATATTAATAAACATAGAGATTTTAGGGGTAGGGGTAGGTTTATGGTAAAATATGGATTCCAAGCTGAAGATACCTATCTAGTTGGTAGTTTGCAAATATTTAGGCCTGGAGTTCTTGGTACACTAGGACAGAAATAAATTTGGGAATCATTGGCTTGAAAGCAATGAAGTCATACTAGTAGATGAAATCACCAAGGGAAAGAATCTAAAAAGAGAAGAGAGCCTAGGGTAGAACCTTGAAGAACCCTCTATTAGGAGAATGAGGAGCCAACAAAATAAGAAAGGAGAGAGCAGTATTAAAAGAAAAAAGCCATAAAGGTAGAGTGTCACAGAAACCAGGGGAAGAGAGAATTCCAAGAAGAGAATTCCCTATCATAATAGGTCAAAGATAAGAACAAAAAAAGACAATTAGGTTGAATAATCAGGGTATAATTAATAACTGTGGAAAGGGATGTTTGCGTAAATGAGTAGGGAAGGAAGTCAGATTGCAAGGAATTGAGGAGTGAGTGGGTAATGAGGTGGAGGCAACAAGGTGTAAACTACTTCTAGGAATGTGTCAGTGAAGCCAGAGGGTGAAGGAAGAGATAGGATAACTGCTACTGGAGGGTAGCAAAGTGAAGGAAAGGTTTTTGGATTTGATTTTTAGGCAAGAAGAGACATGAGCATTCTTGTAGGCTGGAGAGGGCTCAGTAGAGAAGACAAGATAGGAGACGCAGAACAGCGTTATTAGTGATGTTGCTGCTGTTTGTCCTTCATTTTAAAAAAAACTCATTTATTTTTAGTTTCCAACATTCGCTTCTGTAAGATTTTGAGTTCTAGTAGCTCTTTGCCCCAGCAGTGGTGGCGTGTGACTCTGGGCCAGCCCTTGTTCTGAGCTCCTGGGCTGAACCTAGATGTTGAACTGCAGAACCCACAAAACAGCAGGGGGAAGCAGGGCTCCAGGCCAGGACAGCCTGGATGGTCTCTGGGTGAGGAGCTGGGAGCAGAGCGGAGCGGAGCGGAGCAGAGCCCAGCGTGAGCAGCACGGACCAACCAGATCAGGAGCCAGGCAGAGTGTGCCCTAGCACCCTGAATCAGCGAACTGCAGCAGTTACCAGACTTCTCAACCCACAAACACCAAAGACAACAGAGAAGGTTAGTGGGAAAAGCTGCGAGAGTGGAACGAGTTCGCAGTTCGGCTACCACGGAGGTGGTGCAGCCACAGAAGTACAGCTGCAGTTGCTTCCGGCCCCAGGCCCACCTGGGGGGAGGAATTAAGTGGCGGATCAGAGCAGGAGTGCACAGCCTGCTGAAGATCTAAGTCCAGTCCAGGTTGGGGCTTCTTGGGGAAGGAGGAGTGCTGGTGTGGCAGAGCTGGCACATCCCCCCAAGCGTGGAACACAGTTCTCTTAACTCCACAAGCAGTCATACCCCACTGAAAAACTCAAGGGTCAAGTTAGTTGGCTGGGAATATGGCCAGGCAGCAAAAACGCACCCAGATTCAGTCTCAGACTTTGGATTCTTTCTTTGGTGACAAAGAAGACCAAAACATACAGACAGAAGAAGTTAACAAAGTCAAAGAGCCTACAACAAAAGCCTCCAGGAAAAACATGAACTGGTCCCAGACCATGGAAGAGCTCAAAAAGGAGTTGGAAAAGCAAGTTAGAGAAGTAGAGGAAAAATTGGGAAGAGAAATGAGAAGGATGCGAGAAAACCATGAAAAACAAGTCAATGACTTGCTAAAGGAGACCCAAAAAAATACTGAAAAATATACGGAAGAAAACAACACCTTAAAAAATAGACTAACTCAAATGGTAGAAGAGCTCCAAAAAGTCAATGAGGAGAAGAATGCCTTGAAAGGAAGAATTAGCCAAATGGAAAAGGAGGTCCAAAAGACCACTGAAGAAAATACTACTTTAAAAATTAGACTGGAGCAAGAGGAAGCTAGTGATTTCAGGAGAAATCAAGATAATATAAAACAGAACCAAAGGAATGAAAAAATGGAAGACAATGTCAAATATCTCACTGGAAAAAACACTGACCTAGAAAAGAGATCCAGGAGAGATAATTTAAAAATTATTGGACTACCTGAAAGCCATGATCAAAAAAAGAGCCTAGATATCATCTTTCAAAAAATTATCAAGGAGAACTGCCCTGATATTCTAGAGCCACAGGGCAAAATAGAAATTGAAAGAATCCATCGATCGCCTCCTCAAATAGATCCCAAAAAGAAATCTCCTAGGAATATTGTCACCAAATTCCAGGGCTCCCAGATCAAGGAGAAAACATTGCAAGCAGTCAGAAAGAAACAATTTGAGTATTGTGGAAACACAATCAGAACAACCCAAGATCTGGCAGCTTATACATTAAGAGATTGAAGGGCTTGGAATACGATATTCCGGAGGTCAATGGAGCTAGGATTAAAACCAAGAATCACCTACCCAGCAAAACTGAGTATCATGCTCCAAGGCAAAATATGGATTTTCAATAAAATACAGGACTTTCAAGTTTTCTCAGTGAAAAGACCAGAGCTGAATAGAAAATTTGACTTTCAAACACCGGAATTAAGAGAAGCATGAAAAGGTAATCAAGAAAAAGAACAAGAAAAAGAAATTGCAACGGACTTACTAAAGTTGAACTGTTTTGTTTACATTCCTACATGGAAAGATGATGTGTATGATTCCTGAGACCTCAGTATTAGGGTAGCTGAAGGGAATATGAATATATATATATATATATATATATATATGTTTATGTATATATATATATATGTAAGTGAATGTGTATGTATGTATGTGCATATATGTATATTATATATATATATATATAGAGAGAGAGAGAGAGAGAGAGAAAGAAAGAGAGAGAGCAGGCACAGGGTGAGTTGAAGATGAAGGGAAGATATCTAAAAGAAATAAAATCAAATTAAGGGGTGAGAGATGGAGATAGGGAGAGATAGAATGGGGTGGATTATCTCACATAAAGGTGGCAAGAGGAAGTTCTGTGGGAGGAGGGGAGAGGGCAGGTGAGGGGGGAATGAGTAAATCTTGCTCTCATCAGATTTGGCTTGAGGAGGGAATACCAAACATACTAAATTGGGTATCTTACCCCACAGGAAAGAAGAGGGAAGAAGACAAAAACAGGGGGGGATGATGGAGGGGAGCACAGATGGGGGTGGAGGTAATCAAAAACAAACACTTTCCAAAGGGGACAGGGTCAAGGGAGAAAATTCAATAAAGGGGGATGGGTTGGGAAGGAGCAAAATATAGTTAGTCTTTCGCAACATAAGTATTGTGGAAGGGTTATACATAATGATACACTTGTGGCCTATGTTGAATTGCTTGACTTCTTAGGGAGGGTGGGTGGGAAGGGAAGAGGGGAGATATTTTGGAACTCAAAGTTTTAAAAACAGATGTTCAAAAACAGAAAAAAAAAGTTTTTGCATGCAACTAGAAAATAAGATACACAGGCAATGGGGCGTAGAAATTTATCTTGCCCTACAAGAAAGGAAGGGAAAAGAGGATGGGAGGGGAGTGAGGTGACAGAAGGGAGGGCTGACTGGGGAAAAGGGTAACCAGAATATACACCATCTTGGAGTAGGGGGGGAGAGGGTAGAAATGGGGAGAAAATTTGTAATTCAAACTCTTGTGAAAAACAATGCTGAAAACTAAATATATTAAATAAATAAATTTTTAAAAAAAGATTTTGAGTTCTAAATTTTCTCTCTTCCTCTCCTCCCCTAGAGAGTATGCAATCTAATGCAGGCTATACATGTACAATATCATATTAAACACATTTCCATATTAGTCATGTTGTAAAAGAATTAGAACCAAAGGGGAAAACCACAAAAAAGAAGAAACCAAAAAAAAAAGAAAGAAAGAGAAAATAGTATGCTTTGATTTGCATTCAGATTCCTTAGTTCTTTCTCTCAATGTGGATAGCATTTTCTATAATGAGTCTTTTGGAATTGTCATAGATCCTCAAATTGCTGAGAAGAACCATGATTGTCAAAGCTGATCATTGCACAATGTTGCTATGTACAAGGTTCTGCTGGTTCTGCTCACTTCACTCAGCATCTGTTCATATAAGTCTTTCCAGGTTTTTCTGAAGTTTGCCTGCTCATCATTTCTTATGGAACAATAGTATCCCATTACATTCATATACCACAACTTGTTCAGCCATTCCCCTATCGATGGGCATCCCCTCAATTTCCAATGCTTGGCCACCACAAAAAGAACTGCTATAAATATTTTTGTACATGTGGGTCCTTTTCCCATTTTTATGATCTCTTTGGGATATAGACCTAGAAGTGGTATTTCTGGGTCAAACGGTAGGCACAGTTTTATAGACCTTTGGGCACAGCTCTGAACTGCTCTCCAGAATGATTGGATCAGTTCACAACTCCACCAACAATGCATTAGCATTCCAATTTTCCCACATCTTCTCCAATATTTATCATTTTCCTGTTTTGTCATGTTAGCCAATCTGACAGGTATGAAGTGATAACTCAGAGTTGTTTTAATTTGCATTTCTCTTATCAATAATGATTTAGAGCATTTTTATATGACTATAAATAGCTTTAATTTTTCATTTGAAAACCGTCTGTTCATATCATTTGACCATTTATCAATTGGGGAATGACTTGTATTCTTTTTTTTTCTAATTTCAGACCTGGAAAGGACTGAGAGCCTCTCATTTCATTTTTTTTTTACAAATTAATTTATTTATTTTTAATTTTCAACATTCACTTCCATAAGTTTTAAATTTTAAATTTTCTCTGCTTCCCTCTTCTCCCCCAAAACAAAACCAAAAAAAGAGAGCAAATAATATGCTTTGATCTGCATTCGGACTCCATATTTCTTTGTCTAGATATGGACAGCATTTTCCATCATGAGTCTTTTGGAGTTGTTTTAGGTCTTTGCATTGTTGAGAAGAGCTAAGTCTATCAAAGTCAGTCATTTGGCTGTTACTGTGTACACTGTTCTCCTGGTTCTGCTCGCTTCACTCAGCATCAATTCACATAAGTCTTTCCAGGTTTTTCTGAAGTTCACCTGCTCATCATTTCTTAAAGTATAATATTATTTCTTATAGTATGTTATTACATTACATTCATATACCACAACTTGTTCAGCCATTCCCAATTGATGAGCATCCCCTCAATTTGCAGTTCTTGGCCACCACAAAAAGAGCTACTATAAATATTTTTGTACATGTGGGTCCTTTGCCCAATTGACTTATATTCTTATAAATTTGGTTTGTCCTTCATTTTTGAAGGAGACTAATAACATCTCAGGATGATGTCTTGACTTCTGTGTGAATTGAATTTAAGTGAGGCAGAGTTGCACAAAGCTGTCAGCCTCCCTCTCTCTTCCAGAGTCATCGAAATACAGTGGCAGGGCAAAAATCAAGATGACTAGAGATGGCCCAGGATACAGTGTATGACCTATGTCTAACTAAGCTCTAAGTACTCCACAGCACCTGCTTCAGCCATCTTCATTACTATTGGAACAAATTGTTTTCATCTGCCTGTTCCACTAGGGGAGTCTTCGAATGTTTGGGGTAGACATCCCCTAGTAAAGAAAGGCCATGAGGGCAAGGAGATGGGATTGGAAGTAGTAGTAGAAAGGAGGTGTGACAACTCTGAAACTGGAGGGAAGGAAAAGAACATAAAAGAAGCCATTAAAAAATTAAAGGACTTGTAGATGACCTCAAATCTTGTCTATAAAATAGGAGACAAAATGCTCACCAATCAAATAGGAATCAGCATGGTACAGTAGAAAGAATACTAAATTTGGAATCAGAGGATCTAGGTTTCAATCCTGGCCCTATCACTTAAAGCCAATGTGATCCTGAACAAGTTACTTAACTTCTCTGGCTTCAGTTTCCTCATTTGGAACATAAGGGGCTTCAATGAGGTGATCTCAAGAACAAATACTATCTTTTGCTTTTTTTGTATCCCCAAAGCTTAGCATAGTGCCTGGCACATAATAGGCACTTAATACTGGCTGACTGACCAACTGGCTGACTGAATGACTGGATGAATGAATACATAAATGAGTGAATGAATGAATGAATGAATGACTATAAGTTCTCTTCTAATTCTAAATCTATGATCCCACAACCAGCTGAGAGTGACAGTATGGGGAAGTGCATGAAGTTTGAGGATTAATAAGATAAGAGATATGGAATAGCTGATGTGGGGAGTATGTATAATAATGTGATGAGTAAAAGGACTGCAAACAATGAGCTCCCGGTTGAGGTTAGACAGAATCGATGTGTAGTTAACCCATTCAGCATGATTTTGTAATTTACTCAAACAGCACAGCATTTGGCAAATTAGGAAAAGAGCAGATGGTGGAAGAAAGTAGAAGTCACCCACGGTAGGAAAAAAAAAAGATCACAGAGGCAAAGAAAGAAAGGAAGACCAGAGAGCATTATTGAAGTTGATATCTGATCAAAACTGGACAGAAAAGAAATTTAGGCCAGAAAGAGGTTGATTCGGATATGAACCTGAGCATCAAATGCATAAAATGTTTTTGCTTAAATTAGTTTTCCCATAAATGATTTAACCTCAGATGTTTTTGACTAGGGACAGGGGAAGGAAAGAAGCATTTATTAAGCACATTCTATGTACCAGAGACTATTCTAAATGCTTTACAAAAATTATCTCATTTTATCTTTACAACAACCCTTGGAAGTAAGTACAATCACTATTATCTCCATTTTATAGTGGGGGAAACTGAGGCAGGCAGATGTTGAATGACCTGCCCAAGGCTACACAATTAGAGGCTGAATTTGAATTCTAGACTTCCTGACTTCTGACCCAGAACACTTATTCAGGGCTCCATCTAATTGCCTAGACGATAAGTAGAGGATGGTCTAGGTCAGCAAATGAATGATTTTCTAATCCTATTAAACAGGGGCTGGATCACTTCTCTGGGAGATTACGGAAGGAGTTCTTTACCAGGTGTTAGTTGGACACCTGAAGTCCCTTCCAACACAGAAATTCCGTGATTCTTTGGTAGCAAGTGAGAGGGCAGCTAGGTGCTGCAGTGGATAGAGCACTTGAACTTAGAACCAGGAAGATTCATCTTCATGAGTTCAAATCTAGCCTTAGACATTTACTAGCTATGTGGCAAGTCACTTAACCTTGTTTGCCCCAGTTCCTCATCTATAAAATGAGTTGGAGAAGGATATGGCAAACCACTCCAGTATCTTTGCCAATAAAACCCTAAACGGAGTCACAAAGAGTCTCAGATGATTGAAATGACAGAACAAAAATTTATAGCAAGTTCTGGAATATTTGTCTCTTCCTTTTTGTCCAAATAACTGAGAAAAATATAAGTGTGAATGAATATCCCAAGGGCTGTACATAAATTTGTCATTGAGAAGGAAGACTGAAGTACTTGCTCAAAGAAAGTACTAAAAACCAGCAGAGAAGAGAAAGACTCCGAAGTTTGCTTGTTTATTTTAAACCTCTTATACTAGGAAAATAACATCAAAAGATGGTATCCTTCCCCCACCTCCCCCATTTCATGTGAGAAACTACTACACTAGGTGATCATACTACAGAGGTTGTAGAGCTACAATCTCTCCAGTTGCAGTCTCTTTACCTTCATCTCCCTCTTTTAGCTGGGGCTGGAAAAACTAGGAGCTTCCCTTTCTGGGGAGGGTCAAGAATGAAAAGCAGTAGAAACATGAAGAGCAGGGGGAAAGAGTTGTAAGACAGAAGTAAAGAAATACCACTTAGCCCCAAGAGGAGGAGAGCCTTCAATGAGCTAAGATTAGAATTATGGGGGGACCTCCCAAAGAAATGCCCTCACATTTAATATAGCTCTTTGGAACTAAGGGTTTATTATTTGGTAATTTATTTCTTATCCTTAAAATAACATTTTATCCTATAGAAGAAATGAATATACAAAATATTGTGAACTACATTCTTGAAGTGAGGAGCTAATCTCATTAAACTGATGAGAGGAGTGAGTAATAAGCATAGAGATGAGCACTTTTGTGCAGGCCAAAATACTTAGGATCATCAGTTTTATTTCTGAAAGGTATACATAACTGAGGCAGTAATATAGAGGAACAATAGAGATTGATAACCCTATCAGCTTCACCTAGCCAGGTTTATTTACCTATGAAGCATTATGAGAGTTGAAGGATTCCTCATCTCCCAGCCCCAAACTTTTCTTGTGTGTTTTGAAGAGAGCAGAATCACCAAAGTGGGAGAACCAGACTCAAAAATTTGACAGGAATTAGAGGGAATTTCCTAGTCCACAACCCCAAGTGGTTGGGTAGGACCAGGGACTTCAAATGAAGGCTGTAAACAGTTAATCAAAATGACAGATAATGTTAGCCTGTGGTAGCTTTCTTTTTTGGTTTTTGTAGTTGTTTTTCGTTTGTTTGGCTGCCTTGAAGAGTGAAATTTTGATGGCCTTAGGCTATGCAGCTCCCCAGGAAGGGAAGCTCCTAGCTTTTTCAACCCCAGCTGAAAGCTGGTAAAGAGGCTGCAACTGGAGAGGTTGCAGCTCTGCAAACACTAACCAAGAGGAGACATCAGTGGAGAATAGCTATAGACCTGAGGAGATAGGATCTGTTGCCCAGAGAAAAACAGCAAGGATGATCAAAACCCTGTAAAGACATGACAGGACTTCTAGCTAGAGTGGCTGTTCAACAGAGGTCAGTTTGCAGTGTCAGAGGTATGACTTGCCCCCTGCACTGCCGGTTTCACAAACTGTAGGACAGTTATCAGGAGGTGGCTCAGTGGATAGAGTGCCAGGCCTAGAGTCAGGAAGACTTATCTTCCTGAATTCAAATCTGCCCTCAGATGCTTACTAGCTGTGGGACCCTGGTCAAGTCACTTACCTTGTTTGCCTCAGTATCCTCATCTGTAAAAATGAGCTGGAGAAGGAAATGGCAAATCACTCCAATGTCTTTGCTGAGATAACCCTAAATAGGGTCACAGTCAGATAAGATTAAAAACAACTGACCAACAATAATATTATACCCAATGTAGATGAGTGGGAGGGGACTGTATCATCTAATTTACTATGCTGTTTGATTAAATATTTTTTTTATTTTGAACGAATTGTTGGTTTAGTAAAAATAAACACCTTAGTAAAGCTATGGCTCCAAGTAGTTGCTGATCTACATTGAACCTTAAACCTGGAATACTGGGATAACTTTTTCTGGGATCCCAAATGAGGGGAGGGATGTTTACACATACCTTATCTTAGGCTTCCTGGATAGGAGACATAAGTCAAAAGAAGGAGAAAAATTCCCCCAAATGAACCTGGGCCCCTCAAGATTGTAAAAGAAACTGAAACAAGGCTTACATTATCATTATGTTCCATTAAATATTGCTAGTGATTCTTTTTGTCTTCTATGAAAAATCTCATTTTACCCTCATGTATTAAAACATTGAAAAAAACTCATTTTCACTCCAATTTCCTTTCACTTAAGTCACACATGATTCTACATGATTTCACTTAGAAGTGTGGAAATTTCAGATTCAAAAATTATTTTTTCTGGGAGAAATTGGGGACAGTATTTGCAAGCAGCTGTTGGAGATAGTTGCTTGAAATCAGAATATTATTCTACTCTCAATATCCTACTCCCCTTTCCATTCTTATTCTTTGACTAAATCTACAAAAGGAGAAAAAACTGGAAGCACTGGGTAAAGAATGGTGCCATAGACCAACCTCAGCTGAAATAGAATATTTCTCATATCCAGTAAATCTTGCTACAATTCAACAGTAAATTCACAGCTTGAAAAAACAAAAAAAGCTCACTAGTCATAAGCATCACACACAAGAAATATTAGACAAATCTTGTAAGCAATCAAAATAGACATGACAATGACCACTAAGGCCCATTCTTTATAAAAAGGTGGGAATGGCAGGTAGTACTGCTTTGACATTGGCAGATGGCAGATTAAATCAATACAGCTATTAGCAAAGCAATAAAATTGCATCTTTAATGGTTATTTTGACCTAGGGGGATTATAAAGTCATATAAGTGATTCATAATGGTAGCATAACTGGAAAAATACAATATAGAAATCTACTACCATAAAAGCATACAAAGTAATAAGGAATAAAGTAAATAACCATTTGCGAATGTGCAATTTTTGAGAATAATAGTGGTTTAAAAAATTTACTCAAAAAAGTTATAAAGAAAAGGCAAGCAACTCAAAAGAAATTAATCGGCTAAGCTCTTCTAGTGCAAAAAGTGGTTTTCAGGTTCATCTGTTAATTTAAGTCCCTGCAATTCATCCTTCATTCTCAAAAACGGAACATCACGAGGGTGATGGCTTTGAGTTTCTTGAGAGTTGGATTCAAGTGAGGCATTTATTGTATTTAGCTTTTACATATAATAAAATAATTACCGTATCATAATTCTTAAGAATGTACCAATATTGCAGTGGAAAGAGAGTGGATTTAGTCAGAGGATCTGTATTTCAATACTGTTCACTTAATGTCCCTGTGCGATAGTAGGCATGTCACAACCTCTCCGGATCTCCGTTTCCCTGAAAAATGAGAGGGATGGAATAGATGTCCTTCTAAGGTCCCTTTCAGCTCCAAATCTATGCTTTTCAATGGAAAAAATACTGGCTTTGGGGAGGGCTCAGATTCAAATCCCACTTTTGATAGTACCTGTGAGACTTTGGCCAAGTTTCTGTAACCTCCATGAGTTTCAGTTCCCTATCCATAAAATGAAGTTGGATTAGATGCCTTAAATAAGGTTCCTTCCAGCCCAAAAGCCAGGATTCTATGATTCTGCTCTCAGAGAGCAGTAGACCAGCTATAGTATCAATACCTATGTGAGGATACCCATGGCAGGGGCTCCTTTCAGGATTTCTAATCTGCTATACAAATATTTTTCCCAGAGCTCAATGTGAAGCACATACCTCTGAACTGCTGGGAAGATAAAATGAGATAATCTTTGTAAAGTGATTTGTAAACTTTAGAGCACTACCTAAATGCTAACTTAGTTTTTGGGGGGGGACAGAAAGGCAGCTGACAAAACACTGCAAAGGACTGAACCTGTCTTCTTCAAGAGTCTCACAGGTTCCCAAAGTGGGCAATACATACATACATACATATATACATATATACATATATATATACATATAATATATGAAATAAATAAATAACAGTGGAAGCATAAGGAAAGAAAAGAAGATAAGAAAATTTTGAAAAACTATTCACACATGTTTCATCTATTATGTAACAGAGTTAAAAGTCATAGTGATTACATTATTTTCTAAATGAATACACAAAATACAAGTTATAACTGATCAATGGTCAAGTCCACTGACAGGTCTTAAGAAGCAAGTGTTGGCAGGTGAGCATGTGGTGCATTGTCAGGAAGTCCAGCATGCATCAGCAGGAATATGTGCATGTAATGACTTGATTATAATATGATACTATACAGTTACATGACACAATCTTGCATCATCAAAATTTCGATGCAGGAAAAAACCCACACATTTACGATAAATTATTAAATTTAAGATGCATCATTTAAAAAAACTATATTTTTTGAAACAACGCTAAATCAAAAAAAGGAAAACCATTAAAGGGTTAAAGAAAATACATTTCCAGGGAGACACTGAGTGGTTGGTTGTTGTCCTTCATTAGAGGAACACAATGACATCACTATGCTAGGGTCAAGTTTCAAAGTGTCTGACTGTGGCTGATCAGACCAATGTGAGCTGGGAATGCTCTACCGCAAGTCGAGCACAAAGAGTCCATGTGAACATTTGGAGTGGATTCTCTAAATTTGCACATATTGAGGTTTTTTGAGCTACTTTAATTCTGCTTTGCTCATAGAGCACAGCACCATCTCTGATGTGGAATGCAGTCCTGAGCAGTCCTCTGCCCGTGTCTCCTATGTCACACAATCAATTCCAAAATTCTTAAGAGAGACCTTGAGAGTTTACTTGTATCACTTCTTCTGACCACCATGTGAATGCTTGCCTTGTGTAAGTTCTCCATAAAATAGTCTTCTTGGCAAGCATACGTTTTACATTCAAACAGCATGGCCAGCCCATTAGAGTTGTGCTCTCTAAAGCAGAGTTTGAATGCTTGGCAGTTTATTTCAAGAATGGGCTTCAGTGTCTGGTATCTTAGTCTGCCAGGTGATCTTCAGAATCTTCCTAAGACAATTCAAATGGAAGCAATTCAATTTCCTGGAATGACGCTTGTATACTATCCAGGTTTCATAGGCATACAAACAAAGAGAATAGCATAACGTCTCTGTAGACCTTCAGTTTGGTAGTCAGTCTAATACCTCTTCTCTCCCATACTTTTTTTCAGAGCCTCCCAAACACTGAGCTAACTCTGGCAATGCATGAGTCAATCTCATTAGCAATGTGGACATCCCTGGAAAGTACACTACAAGGGTAAGTGAACTTATCCACAGCATTTAAACTTCCTCATTTGCTGTAATTGATGGTTCCATGTATGGATGGTATGGTAGTGGCAGATAGAGCACCTGTGTTTTCTTGGTGTTAATTGTTAGGCCAAAATCAGCACAAGCAGCAGAGAATTAATCCATACTTTGTTGCATCTCACCTTCAGAGGTTGCACTGAGTGCACAATCATCTGCAAACAGAAACATCTGCATCAACACTCCTACCACTCTGGTCTTGGCTTACAGCCTTTTCAAGTTGAAGAATTTACCATCAGTGGGGTAGCTGACCTTGATGCCAGGTTCACCCTCATTGAAAGCATTTGACAACATGGCTAAAGACACCATGCTAAAAAGCACAGGAGGAAGCACATAGCCTTGTTTCACTCCATTGGTGACTGGGAAAGCATGAGAGGATTGTCCATTATCTAGAACCTGGGCAAGCATGCCATCATGAAATTGACATGTAACGCAGATGAATTTCTCAGGGCATCTCATGACCTTCTCATCACCAACACTGTCTTCCATTTATTTAAATGCAATAAAACTTCACGGATGCACCCTCGCAGCAAACACTAGCAGTTAATAGACTATGTGATTGTAAGGAGAAGAGACAGACAGGGTATGAGAGTGACAAAGGCAATGTGTGGCGCAGAGTGCTGGACTGATCATAGAAGTATCCTCTACAAACTAAAAATTCGCATTCAACAAAAGTGGCATCCCCAAGGCAAAATGACTACCAGAAGAATTAATGTCAACAGATTAGAGCTCATCTCTGAGCAGGAACAGTTTGTTGCTAACTTGCAGGGAAAGTTGAGCCAAAACACAGGTGGCAACAGTGGAACAGAAAAGGAGTGGGCAGCTTTCAGAGATTTCATGTATAGCACTGCATTTGCTCATCTGGGTCAGAACACTTGCAAACATCAAGACTAGTTTGATGAAATTATGGGGAAATTCAGCAGCTGTTAAATGAAAAATGAGAATTCCACAGGGTTTACCAGCAGGACAGTTCATCTGTTTCTAAGAAGGCAGCATTTAATTGCATCAAAAGTACAGTACAAGCAAAGCTTAGAGAGATACAAGATTCTTGGCTCAGAAAGAAGGCAGGTGAAATTCAGTTTTATGCTGATAGTAACAATCCAAAGCACTTTTATGATGCCTTGAAGGCTATTTATGGGCCAAAGACCTATAGTGCATCTCTATATATGCAACTACTCTATAGTGCAACTACTCAGTGCTGATAGAGCCACATTGATTAGTGATAAGGATATGATTCTAGAGAGATGGGCTGAACATTTCCATAGTATTCTCAACAGACCATCATCAATCAATGCTGAGTCCACTGACCATTTACCCCAGGTTGAAGTCAATCCCTCCCTAGCTGAAGTTCCAACTGAAGAAGAGGTTTTGAATGACATTAGGCTCCTTTTGTGTGGCAAAGCACCTGGTGCTGATTGTATTACAGTTGAGACACACAAGGTGTGTGTGTGTGGGGTCCATTGTTCATACAAAAGCTGACTGAAATTGTCCTCGTTGTTTTGCCATGCAAAAGGAGGTTGTCCCCTAGGAGTTAAGGATGCCTCCATCGTTCATCTCTACAAATGGGTGTTGAGTAACTGTTTTTTGAAAAGGGGGCAGTAGGTCAAATAAGTTTGGGAACCTCTGGTCTCGTCTTTGGATCTTTTCAGTCCCTTGGAGTGCTCTGGGGCAGCATATTTGTTCTTGGGTAGAACAGTGATAAGGAAGTGGGTGGGTGTAATGCTCTCCCTTTCCTCTCTTTTGCTCATGAAATTTGGAGTGGACTGCTTTTCTTCTCAGGCAGAGGTATGGATGCATTTGGATGCTGATGGGCAAACCCAGGCAACAGACAGGTGGCACAGTGAATAGAGTGCTGGGCCTGGAGTTAAGAAGATCTGAGTTCAAATCCAGTCTCTGATACTTACTGGCTATGTAACCATTGGCAAGTCACTTAATCCCTGATTACTTCAGTTACCTTATCTGTAAAGTGGGAATAATAATTGCACCTACCTCCCAGGGCTGATATGAGGATCAAATGAGATTATAATTGTAACGTATTTAGCATAGTACCTAGTATACAGTAAGTGCTACATAATCATTGGCCATTAACTATGTCAACCCTGAAAACAGATTACTAAAGAGTCACAGAGGTTTTGCAACCACTGTTAACCCTAAAAATACCAAAGAGCTGACACAGGTTATCACAACCACAGTTTAACTCTGAAAAATAAAATAAAAAAAAAACAAAGAGATAACAGTGGTCATAAGCAAAAAGCTTTCTTTATTCCATTGGAGGAGGGAAACTAGACACATGTACTGGGGTCCCCTCTAGTAGGAGACCCACTTTAGTGTGGGCAAATCTTAATATATATACTAGTGGCTACATAGTGAGCTATACCCGACAATGAGTGGTAACAGCAACAATTAGACAAGTTTGACCCATAGCAGGGCTTCATGACAAGAACATGGGTCCTTCAGGGGCTCGTCTGAGCTCAGGGATCACCTGATGCTGGCGTGAAGCAATTCTGGTATTTTGCTGTGCCTGAGTTCATACACAGGGTGATCGCAAAGAACTGTTGTTATGGCAAGCTCAGGGCACAGCTTTCTTTTTGGCCCTTAGCTCTGGAAAACAAGGCATCTCCTAATAGTAAAAAGACAGGAAAAAAAAGAGAGGAGTGGTCTTGGCATGGGGTTCCTATCAGCTATTATGTAGGTTGGTAGAAACTAACATAGGGAATCAGGTCTGTGGGACCACAGAACTCCCATAGTTCAAGAGAATGACTTCCTGCTTGACATTATGGTTCAAAGATAGGGAAAGATGGGACATCCTGACCTGTATCTCCTACCTGCAAAGAGATCCTAGGACCTATGTTCCTCTCTTTGAAGACCAGGAGCTATGCTAAGAAGCAGAGATTGGACTAGAAACTAAAACAACCAATTAGAAACCAGTGTTGAGTCAAATCCAGACAGAGAAGTTCTCTGAAAGCAGGTGAGAAGCCTGGGGGAACATTCCAAACTCATGACATTATTCCTCATGCTTCCCTTGATTCCAGCATTAATAGTACCTGATCCCATGAGAACTCCCAGAAATTCAACCTCTTCTTTAATCTGTTTGATAACCTGAAAGAGAAGATCGTTTGGGGCTATTCTTGGGGTTATCTCAAAGAAATGGGAGAATAAGTAGGAGGAGGTTTGAAGAATGGATGAAGCTTCCTAAAAGAGTGGAAAATTTGACAGTTTCTTACAATTTTACTTTACAAGGTTTAATACCATGTGGCCACAGAGAAGTTAATTGGTTGTGATTGTCAATGTAGAGCATCAATAGAGCAGGAAATTTCCAAGAGGAAGGGCTGGAGATACAGCCATGGAGAGCTACATATCTTAATAAATTTTATTTCATGTCACACTTAGATTCATTCAGAACCTGAGTCATCAAAGATTTTTCTTTGCCCTGCTACTTGAAACTACTCTGGGCTTCAAGCACATGTGCACATCCATCCAGGCTTATGGGACTGGGCTGGTAGCTAGAGTAGCATGCCACCTGGTGGGCAAAATTATACATTACTTTTCCATGCCAATTTATGGAAAAGGTACATCTTGCTTTTCAGTATACGGGCCCACTGTGGGCTACTTATTTTAGTACAATGCCCGAAAATGTCACCTTGAACGCCCACCAACTACACACATAACCAACATCACTGTTCAAAATAGATCATTAGATTGAGAATCAGGATTGTAGATTTCTCTATTGATTTCTTACTTGCTTTATGATTTTGTTCCACTTGCTTTCCTCTCCATGTCTACCAAGTAGGATGTAAGCTCCTAGGAGAAATGTACTAATTTGGGTTTTTGGTTTTTGTGAACCCAATACCTTGCATAATATCTTATACTCAGAAGACACCCATCACTGTCTGTTGAATAGAGTTTAATTGAATTGAATGTTGTTTTTAAACAGCTATAAAACAGAAAATGGTATAGGAATAATACATAATTCTTCCCTACATCATAGGAATATTATGAGGATTCTTATACAAAATATTAAATTGCTGCCAGACGGAATAAAATGAGAGAGAAAAGCCCAAAAACATTAGCCATGTTGTCCAGAGGAGGAACCACTAAATGTTTAAAACCAAGGACAGTTTTCCCCCTGGCAAGTTAGAGGCCTGGTGACTTCACTGAAATTCTTTACTGAGAAAAGGAAGAAATCGATCAGAAAATAAATCACATTAAGATCAGGGAATAGAGAAATTAAGGCAGGAAAAAGGAATAAACAGCAACTAGGAGAAAGAAGAAAGTATCAAAGGTATCTCTGGAACTTCTATATCGCCTATTTATTCCCTTTAAGTCCCAGGAGAGAAGGAAAGCCAGTTGAAGGAAAGGATTATTTAGCACTTCTGACAGGACAAATAGAGAACACAGAACCATTAAAAGGATGTTTTGTTGTCAAGATAGACTTTTAAAAGATAGCAAACATCCACACAAAGATTTTGTTACAGGAAACACAATTATGAAGTCACTGGGGACGACTTGAGATGTGTTTAGAGTGACCACAGATGTTGGATAAAAGAATATGACACAGACTTTAAGAGAGGCGGCAATTTGTGACTTATTTTTAAAACTATATCTGGAGAATAAAATGAATTGCTGGCAAGACGAGCGGATCAAGAATGACAACAATAACAGCTCACACTCATACAGCACTGTAAGTTTACAAAGTGCTTTCTCCACAACAACTCTGTGCGGTGTCTCTGCACACAGTTAGCGACAATTGTTGCCTTGCACAACTATTATTCCCACTGTATAGGAAATTGAGGGAATAGAGGTGCTGATTTTCCAGTCATTGCCCAGCTCCTGTTGGAGATGGGATTCCAACCCACCTCTCCTGACTCCAAGTTGTCTCTAATACGTAAACAATAATAATTGCATATATGTTATTAAAGATAAAATTATTGCTACAGACTAAATTCAACAAACAGTTGTTGCCAATGATGTGCAAAGACACTGTGCCAAGTGCTGGAGATATAAAGGCAAAAATGAACTAGTACCGGGCACTAAGAGGCCTGCATTCTACTTGAGGCATTCAACATGTACACAAAAATGGAAACAAGAAGGAATTTTGAAGAGGAAAAGAACACCCACATGTGAGGATGATATACACAGCAATATCTTAGGCAAATATGAGGTATAGAGAGGGAAATATAATATACCATGGGGTGTAGGGTGTGTTCAGAGAAGACAAAATACCTTTGGTGTGAGGACTGCTGAGCCCTTTTCAGGGTTGTTTTCCACCTTTGGTGTCCACCTAATCCACCTAATTCTCACCTGTGACTCCAAAAAGCTGTAGCATGCACAGTGGCCACAACCTGGTAAACCATTTCAGCAGATGGGCTAAATCAGGTTGAGGGTAACCAACAGGGCTCAGACCCATCAGTGAGTTAGAGGGGTATCTACCCCAAGCATGTGAAGACTTCCCCTGGTAGAATGGGAGAATGAGAACAATTTGTTCCAATGGCCATGAAGGCAGTGGAAGCAGATGTGGAGCACTTAGAGATTGGTTAGACATTGAAGAAACCAAAGTCATCCGCTGCATCTCAAGACATCACCAGTCATCTTGACTCTATCCTGCCACTGGAGTGTGATGACTCTGGAAGAGAGAGTGAGGCTGTAACTCTGTGCAACTGTGCCTCACTTAAATCCAATTTGTGCACAAATCAAAAGATATCACCCATATCATTTTACCAGTTTAACCTATGTCAAAGTCCTTTGGTCACAGACAAGTGATGAAGCAGCAGGTGTATATACTGGGAGCTGTATTCACAACTCTGTACACAGGTGACTCAGGCCAGAAGGTCATCTTCTCACTGGAAGCAGCAGTGGGATTTGCCAGCCCCCGGGTGTGTGAGTGCCTTTTAAGGACCACACTGTTCACCCCCTTGTGTGAGGAAGGGGCTAGAAAAGGTGCCCTAAAAATTGTCTGCTTACCCAACCCTGACCTGTTTACTGTGGCAGGCAGGAATCCCACCCTGTGGTCAAAACACACACAAAAATGTATAAAAACTTTTGCAAAGATGATTCCACTCACCATCAGTACATGGAATGTGGGCACACTAACATACAACACAAAATGCAGTAGACCTGAAAGACGAACAGCTCTTGTGAGAGAACTCAGCAGGTATCACAAGGTAGCACATCCAAATAGCAGCCCTGAGTAAAACAAGGCTGGCATATGAAGGCCAGTTTACTGAATTCAGAGCTGGATACAAGTTTTTCTGGAGTGGCCACAGTGAAGGGGAGTGCCATGAAGCTGCTGTGGGCTTTACAGTCAAAACTAATCTATTTAACAAGTTTGTATGCCTCCCAAAAGGAGTGAACTACAGGCTTATGATAATGCTATTGCCACTTGCAGGAAAACCATGCCACCGTCATCGGCACCTATGCTCCCACCATGATGAACCCTGATGAGGTAAAAAAAAAATTATGAAGACCTGGAGACTTTTATCATCAATGTGCCAAAATAGGACAAGCTTATAATTCTGAGTGACTTTAATGCTAAAGTAAGCTCAGATTACCAGACATGGCAGAGAGTTCTCGGGAAGAATGAAGTTGGAAAAAGCAACAGCAATGGACACTTACTTGTGTGTCTCATGACCTTCTCATCACCAACACTGTCTTCCATTTACCCAAAAGCAATAAAACTTTGTGTATGCACTCTCGCAGCAAACATTGGCAGTTAATAGACTATGTCATTAGAAGGAAAAGAGACAGAGGATATGAGAGTGACAAAGGCAATATGTAGCACAATGTGGTAGACAAATCATAGACTTATCCTCTCCAAGCTAAATATTTGCATTCAACAACTACTACATCCTACATCTCACTCGTCACTGCTCACAAATTCCTTTCTTATTTAAAACCTAGGTATTGTTGTTCACTCTTCTCTCTCCCTCACTTTTCACATCTAATCAGTTACCAAACCTGATAGATTCTACTGCCACAATATCTCTTACATTGATTCCCTTCTTTCTATTCCCAGTTCTAGTACAAGCCCTCATCACTAACAGCCTATTCCATCATACTACCTCCTAATCAGGTCTTACAGATAATATTCTCTCCACCTCCAATCAATAATTTAGACTGCTGCCAGACATATCATCTTTATACATGGAGTTGGTTATATTGCAGTTAGGTGGTGTAGTGGATAGAAGGCTGAACATGGAGTCAGGAAGGCCTGAGTTCAAATCCAGTCTCAGACATTTACTGACTATATGGCCATGGGTAAGTCAATTAACCTCTGTTTGCTTCAGTTTCCTCATCTATAAAATGAGGGTAATAATAGCACCTACTTCCCAGGGTTCTTGTAAGGATCAAATGACATAATAATTGTAAAGTACTTAGCAAGTGCCTGGCACATAGTAAGTACCATATAAATGTTAACTTATTATTATTAATATGTTCGAAACATTTCAATGGCTCCATATTATCTGAGTAAAGTTTAAACTCTTTAGCCTGGTATTCAAAGTCATCTAAGACCTGGTGCCTTCTTATCTTTCTAGCCTGGAATGACTCCCTTCCTCTTCTTTAGCTATTGAATTCCTATACATCCTTTAAAAATCCAAATCAAATTTTACCTCCTTTAGAAAATATTTTTCTGGTCCCCCAAACAGTAATGATCTTTTTACCTTTGGATTTCATATAGCATTATGCTTGCAAGTCTCTAATTCAGTATACATATATATATGTATATATATATATATATACACACATATATATGTGTGTGTGTGTATACATATATATATATATGTAAATATATACATATATATCAGACTGCTGGCCTTCTTGTTTTTGGCTAGACTTGATTGAGTCTCGTCCCCTGGCAGTTGAGGTTTGGTAGTGAATCAAGATGAGATACTCATAGGTCATTTAACCATTAACAAAAAGATTTACTTGGCCATATCAGAAGGATATTCAAGGAACATAGACAAAGAAGGCATTTCAAGTTGATTCATTTGAGTGAGGCTCTCTTGCCATCATTTTTTGCAGCCATGTATCAGATCCCCTGAAATTCTTCATGGCTTCTTTTCACTCAAGTTATAAGGAACTGATATTAATAGTCTAAGCCAACCAAGTCTCAAGGGATGTCTCAATACTTTTTAAAGAAAAACTAGCCCAACCTGCATGGAGGTAGAAAGGAGAGGCACAGGATGAGGATCTTGCTCCTAGTATACTCACGTTTTCTCCAATTTGACAATTTTATACACACACACACACACACACACACACACACAGAGTTTATTACCTCCCCCAAACATAAGTTTAGGTGAAACAATTTGACAGAGGTTCAAGAAAGTTAATCCTGTGGGGTTCAACACAAGCTCAAGTTGTTGGGTAAAATTTAATTTGCAACTTGAACAATTAGTTAAATGTGTTGGGATAGGACTAGGACCCTCTAGTATAAGGGAAGTTTCCAATGAGAAACCTATCAAATTTAATAAAGAAATAGAATTTGCTGATTAAATTATATTTACCCCCAAACCTACCCCCTTTCAAACTTACTTATATCTGTCAAGGGTACCACTACAGTTCTAATCACCCAGTTTTGCAACATTGGCATCAATCTCAGTTCCTTATTCTCTCTCACCTGACATATCAAATCAGTGTTCAAGTTAATTCTACTTCCATAACATCTCTTATGTCCACTCCCTCCTCACAATCACCATCCTAGATCAAGCCCACATTGCCTTTCAAATAAACTATTGTAATAGTCTTCTAATTGGTCTCCTCTCCAATTCATCCTCCTGTACAATTATCAAAGTGATTTTCCTAAAGCTCAGGTTTGTATGTCATACTGCCTTGTTCTATAAACTCTAGTGATGACCTATTACTTCTAGGATCAAAAGGAAACCTTTTTTTTTGGAGGTTGTGGGAAGCACATTTAAAGCCCTTTACAACCTGGATCCAACTGACTTTTCTAGGGTTATTATACGTTATCCCCCACTTCTGCCTGGTAAGGAATCCAGTCCAGTCCAAATTTCAAGGGCAAGTAGCAGGAAGCAGAGATAATTATACCTATATTCTACTTGGTTCAGCCAAACTGGCCTTCTTACTGTCTGTCACACTCTCCCATCTTCGTGCCTTTGAATAGGCTATCACCTCCTCACCTTCACCTCTTTGAATTTTTAGCTTGTTTCAAAGTTCAGGTCACGTGCTACCTTATCCTCTACTCAATGAGAAAGAATAAAAAGAAGGAAAAGGAAGGCAGAAGGGGGAAGGGGGAAGGGGAAAGGGGAAGGTGAAGGGAAAGGGAAAGGGAAAGGAAAGGAAAGGAAGAGGATATCAGAACTATGCTCCTTCATCTCTGCCTCAAAGAACCTAGCTATATTATATCACTCCTTTGTTCCCACCAGTCACATAGGAAGAGGTATCCCTCTTCCATTTCAAAACTACTTCCCTATGTTCTCGATTCCCCTTCTTAACTCTTGGCAGATTTTGCATTCAGTTACTCTCTTCTTCCACTCCACATTTATCCCCTTAATTATCCTTCTCAACTGCCTCCTTGCCTTCTGTCCTTCAAATGAACTCAGAAGTCCTTTATCTAAAAATGAAAAAAAAACTAACCTTACAGTTCTATTTTTCTCCTTTTAACTGCCAAACTTCTCAAACAAGCGATATATAGCCGATATCTTTCTTTTCTTGTTACTCATTCCCTCCTTGACTTCTTTCAATCTGACTTCACACTCAGTTTAAACTGTAGTATTGAAGGTCACCCATGACTTCTTTCGAGTCAAATTATTTGTCACTACTCAATCTTATTGAGCACTTAGAAACATGTGACACTGTCAAATCACTTATTTTTTTAAAATTCCCCTCTGGTTTGGCTTCTACGATTCTTTATCATCCTGGTTCTCTTCTCATTCTTGTGATTTTTCTTGGTTTCATTCATTTCTCCCTCATGCTAATTATGGGTATCTCTCAAGGGTCAGTATTTGGTTTTCTTTTCTCTATTTACACTGCCTCAGAGACAACATACTTTTTTAGGACTAAAACTATCACTTTTGTACTGGTGACTCCCCAATCTATATCTTCAGTACTAACCTATTATCAAAAGTCCAGTTTCATATTTTCAGCAGCCCTTAGTGTTTTCATTTGACTGAACATAAGTAAATTAGTTTCCATTTAAATTCCAACCTCATAAATATAGTGAGAGATTACCAAAAGATTCTACAAAATGTTGATGAATGACAGGATATGTTAGAAATGGCCCTAGCACTAACTTACCAAATGACAGATCCCTTGCTCATTTGTCCTTAGTTTTCTTATATAGAATGAGAGTGTTAAAATTAATAAAGTTTTTATTTTGTGTTCTATACGTTATCATATCATTTTCTATGCTACCTCTTAGTACTTGCTGCTATATTATACTTTTCTTCCCTAGTCTTGCAGCAGACACAATACCACATCTGTTTTTTCAACTCTTCTGTTTTCTGTGAAGAGGCACCTGTTTAGAAAGTACCTAAGGACTGGCTTCTTTTTTGTTTTTTGAATAATTAAAGCCCTGCTGTAGTGTTGGCTGACATCTGGATACACTTTGAAAGACTTGGCTATGCTTTTCTGGCTCCTGGGAGGTGCACATAGTATAATGTCATGGATGAAATTGTGGTGATGTGCTTCATTTTGCAGCATCAATTTTATTCTTGCTTTGTTATTTCCCCATTGCAGTGAGTGAGGGATGCCACTTTGTTGCTGCTGCACTGAGATTAAGGGAAAAGAGTCGAGCTCCAGAAATTTAATGTGCCATATAATGCCTGGCTTATTTTCATCCTGGCATTGACTTGAATTAATGAAACTCACCTGGGATTGTTCCGCAGAATCAATATCACGGGAGTTCAAAAATTTTATGAGCTGGTTCTGAAATAATTTATTTTGGGAGAGATAAAAGTCAGAAGTCTCAACGATTGCCAGTGGTAATGGAGAAAGGTAAACTATGTTAAAATATTTAATGACACTACAATATCACTACCTATGAAAGTGGTACATTTTTGGTCACCACTGTATTCCAAATTCTTTCTGAGATTTTTAAAAATGTGATTATAGGGTTCTATTTAAGATGATCATATGGCTTGCTTGAGAACTACATTGGTGCCCTGAAAATATGAAAAGAAATAGAGGAAGGCCTCTAGTATGGAATAGCATGGAACAATTTTGTTATCTGCCATTGAGGCCATAAATCAATCGAAGCAAAGCAAAGATTTTAAACTAAATTTAAATTACAAATGTATTATTGTGGATATACTCTTGGGCTTAAAATTGGCACAGATCATAACAACCACTAATACTATCAAAATTATACTGACATTTATATCAATCAATTAACTAACAATTTATAACTTCCTACTATGTTTCAGTCAGTGGGTCTGCATAGATTTTAAGGTTATATAAGATTGTGGATAAATGCAACCAAAGAGATTACTCAGTTCAGTGACCATCTGATTATTACCATTAAGCATTTATCATTACTTAGCACTGTGCTTTGCACATAGCTCTTTAAGAACTTCATAAATGCTTTTTCATTCATTCATTTGAGTAAGGCAAATGTGCTTGTCGAAATTTTCTCCACCATAATGGATGTTGGCCTTGATAACCCTGAGAAAAGTTTTTTTGAAAAAAAGTGATTCTAACACAAGGCAATATAGTCCATGTGTTTGCAGATGATACTGTGCTAATTATATTAAGCTCCAAATGGTATTTAGGGGTATACTGTGAGAAAGAGAAAGGTAAAAGAAAGACTGCTTGGGAGAGAAAGGTCAACAACAGAGAAAAGGTAGAAATGAACAGTTTTACTTCCGTCTTCGCCGTTCAGGAAAATGCTCTTTGTGATGAAAACAACAAAACAAAACAAAAAGGCTAATAAGGAGTTGATACTCAAGGTAAAAAGGTAGTGGGAAAGTACGTAGCTGCCCTTCATAAATGCAAGTAGCCTGGCCCAGAGGCAGGCAGGTGGAACAGTGGATAGAGTGCTGAGCCTGAATTCGGCTTCAGACACTTCCAAACTGCATGACCCTAAGTGAGTCACTTAAGGTTTGTCTGTCTCAGTTTCCTCAACTGTAAAATGGAAATAATAATAATGCTTACCTCTCAGGTTTGTTGTAAGGATCAAATGAGATATCTGTAAAGTACTTAGTGCAGTACCTGGCACATAATAAGCACTTAAATACTTGTACCCTTGCCTCTTCCCAGATGAGCTACATCCTTACATACTGCATGAGTGTCTATCGTTGCTGCAGCACTGTCAATGTTTGAAAGATTGTGGATGATGAGAAAGGTACTAAAGGACCAGAGAAAGGAAAATATTTAACCTATTTTCAAAAGAGGGAAACGATGGAGTCTGAAAACTCAAGACCAATAAGCTTGACTTCCATCCCTGAGAGAATTATAGAACAGATTATTTAACAAGTGAATCTATGCTTTGTTTACTTACCTGTATAACATGTTTCACCACCAAGAGAATGTAAACTCTATGAGGGCAGAGACTATTTAATTTTTGTCTCTGCATCCCCAGAACCTAGCACAGTCTCTGATACGTTGTAGATGCTTAATAAGTTCTTGTAAAATAAATATGTAATAGGGACCTAGTCAATGGAATCCCATCCTTAGAGCATGCAGTACTCTTGACTGCTACCAACCCACATGGAAAAGCCTGAGAAGCCTGTTTCCCAAATAGAGTGATGACATGTAACAGAAAGGACCTGATCGCCAGTTCAAAGAATGCATAGGTATTCTATTTCCAGTCCTTTTAACCTTGTGAAGAAGACCTGCATATCAACTGGCTAGTAGGCCAGAACTGAGAATACATGCAAAAAGTGTTAACTGGCCAGGAGGTTTCCTCTTCCCTGACTCTCTCTGTTAGAGTGAGGAGGCCAAGACTGCAAAAATTCATTGTTGGGGAGAGGCCTCAGGACTTTATCTTCCCACCTGGGCTACTGCCATGTGGCCTATAAGCTGATGGGCCTACTTGTTGCTCGTAACTCTATTGGGTTAGAAGTGACTTGTGACTTTACTTAATAAGAGAAGATATATTAGATATGGCTAAGACTTCGTGAGCTTTGAAAGGATAGAATAGTGAGCACCAGAAATTTAAAAGCTGATCTGTATTCTTAGATCTGCCAGAAGCAAATGGGTGAGGTGGCAGCAGACATCTTAAAGAGCAACCTATGTGGCCCAGACCAGCAGTAGCTGAGACCCAGATATGCCTAGTAGTGCTATGCTGCATTTGGAAGTGAACTCATTGGAGCAAGTATCTGTAGAAACTGTTTTAAGTTTAAGCCCACTATCCCTAGGGGCTTAGGAAACAGAGGAGAGAGTGTGACCCTAGGTGTTCAGAAGAGAGCAGGAAATGGGCTTACTTCTGTTCTTGCTATATATTCTTAATAAATACACCTTTGTAAAAGCTAATTGATATTAGTTGAATGGTACTGGAAGTCTAATCACTGATAATTGTATTGAGAAGAACACACTGGAATAAGGGCTTGAGCTAGTGGCATCACTCACCTGTCAGGTATATCTCTAGAACTGTGAAGGGGAAGTAACACCTTGCATGGGGGACCGGACTCATCAATGTAAATGTGAATAGGGATAAGGGAGCCTACAGTTTTATATGGCCTACAAATGAATAGAAGAGATGGTTAGTGAACATCTAGAAAGGGGAATAGGTGGTGACAAAGTGCCATCATGGTTTCATCAAAAGTAGATGACTTATAAAGTACCTCCCAATTCTAATTCCCATGAACCAATGAAATACTATGACTATTTCAATTTCAACCTAATTACTATATGAAATAACATTGTTTTTAGAGATGAACATTGTATGTTCTGATTCCAAATTTCCTTTCTTCACTGCCCCGCCCCTCCCAGTCACACAGTGGGAGAAGGGATTCCTGTAGAATCCCATAAGGGTGTCAGTTGCTGCTGCTTCAGTAATGTCCGACTCTTTGTCACTCCATTTGGGGCCTTCGCAACAGAACTAACATGTAATGACCGAGGCCCAAAAGTGACCATTTTATAATATAGGTTACTCATCTGTTTTATTGGATAATGTGGTTTAAAGAGAAGTAACATGGCACAGTTGATAGAGGACTTTCAGTCGTGTCTGATTTTTTTTGGAGCCCTATTTGGGGCTTTCTTGGCAAAGATACTAGAGTGGCTTACCATTTCCTTCTCCAGCTCATTTTACAGATGAACAAACTGAGGCAAACAAATTAACAGGGTTAGGTGACTTGGCCAGGGTCTGTGTTGGTAAGCAAAATGTGCTCTTAGTGCAGCTGTAGCTAAGAGACCTCCAGCTTGTAACACGGATGTTGGAACTTTGTTAAACTTTGGTAACTATGTATCGGGATTTGAATCAGACAAGGTCTGTCAATGTTTGTAATTTGTTTGTAAATTGCTCTGAACTTCAGGGTGCTGGTTTTTTCCCCTGAACTAAGTGAATGGAATTTGTATGCTGAATTAAAGCAAGCATGTTAACCCCTTAAGTTGCTTTCCTTACTAAAGCAGATCAAAAGAACCTGGGCTTTTGCAACGTGCTGGTAGCGTGCTTGTTGTTGGCCTTGTGTTGGTCTTTCACCCCTACAACAGCGCTAGCCAGATTGTTGAAACAGGGTCACACTGCTAGTTAGTGTCTGAGGCCAGATTTGAACTCGAGAAGACAAGTCTTCCTAACTTCAGTCCCAGCACTCTCCACTGAGCCACCTACCTGCCCCCAAGGATATCAGTGCTGCTATCCAGAATCATGGGAGACCTGGCTCTGGCAGTGTCAAATCCCAGAACAGTTCTATCAGTTACAGGTACTCACTTCACAAGGACCAGGAGTGGGGATGGGGTTTGAAAATACTAGCCATCAGTAAACTGATCATTTGCACAACTGAAAGTAACTTCTTTTTAAAATTTTCTTTCCCCTATGGCATTTTTAAGTACTTTTTTGCATGTGAAACCAATCATAGAATTAGCAAAACAAGTCAAAACAAGAAATGCTCAAACTACATAATTAAATGAAAAAAAATTGTAAAGTGGTTGGGTGAATGTTAAAAATTGTTTTTACATGTAACTGGGGAAAAATAAAATACTAAATAAAAAAGACATTTGAAATTGACTTTAGTTATTTCTTTGGATGAAGCTTTTGGGTATTTCTACTCAATACTTCATTACTTTTCAATATCTTTGTTATCAGTGTTCCTTAGCATTCTAAAGACTTCAAATAATGAAAAATTAAACGTGGTTTTACCTATATGGACCAGATGCATCCATTTATCTATCTATCTATCTGTCTACACACACACACACACACACGCACACACACACACACACATCCAAATACTTTATACTTCTGTTGTAAATAAGAAGAAATGCTCCTACACCTATTTCTATGGGGTCATTTCTTTAACCATATTAGCCTTTTTCTCTTGGAATGTTAGAATTTACCAAATGTTTATAGAATCTTATGAGTAACGTATTTGTAAAGAAAAATAAATTTTATCTTTGTATGTAGTTTCCACCATCTTACTAATTTATTTATTTTCCTGGATTTTCAGAATTTCAGAATTTATAGTTTGATTTTTAAAGTAATCTAGCTCTCCTTGCATCCTTACTGATAAAATATCTGAGGGACTCTGATTAATAGATTTTAGAAATAATAAAACACATCCTATCCAATTCACCCCAAGGGTGAATTTTCAGATAGAGAATTTCATGATGTAAATGCTACAACTGAAATGAGTGAGACAAGAAAAAGTATTTCTTATCTGATTCTAGCAACAATAAACCCATCAGTGAAGTTCCATCTACAGATGATAATCCGAAAAGATAATAAGCAAAGTGGTTCTTTTCTGACCCCAATTCACAATAAAAGAGATGAAGAACCACAGCATCTAAAAGAGGAAGATGGTTATTCTTGGCAATGGTCTACTGTTTCTCAAGCAGTACAAGGCCACTAGCAACAGCTAAATGTTACTTTAGTAACGCCTACCACATATTCTACAAACTGTGTGTCATTGAGATAAGTCCTGTTTCTTCTTTTTGAATTTTAATTAGTGAGCCAATGCCTAGAAATATTCAGAAATGTACAAATGCTTAGGGCCAATGAATAACATGCAATACTAACTGGTCTATTACATTAGACGAATTAGAAAAGTTCATTGGCCTTATTGTTACTTGTGGTGTTATCAGTAGATGAAACTTACCCATAAAGATATGTGGACTAGCTCCTAAGGGAGTCTTTAGTTCAATAAAACTATGCCATGAAAGGGATTCTTAGATATAACGAGATAATGATTTTGCCCTGAAAAGTGAACGGAAGCATAATCTATCTCAGGACAAGTTTTGACTAGCATCCTTGTTCCGGAATCTTCTTATTGAAAATTGTCAGAAGGCTTGATGTACACATAATGGTCAATGAGCAATTACTGGCTTGTAAGGCACGCTATACAGTTATTCAATATATGTCAAATAAACCAGAAAAATTGGTCTACAAATTTTGCTTGACAAGTGAAAACAAATATTCATTCAGTGGATTCCCTTACTTGGGAAAAGATGATCCTAGAAGCAACAAGACCAGTACATCTACAGATAAGAGTGTTGAAGCTCATGAAACCACTGTTCAACAGTGGTTACAAGGTAGTCTGTTGCAATTATTTCACATCCTCTGATCTTTCCTTGAGACTTGAAATGCAAAGGTTAGGCACAGTTGGGACTATTTGTCAGAACTGTACGGAACTCTCAAAAGTAATGAAGACACATAGGCTACTGAGTGAAATTCTACTTTCAAAATAGACAGAGAAACCCACTGTGACACTGACTTCATGCCAGTGTAAGAAATCCAAATCTGTAATCATGAGGAGTACCAGTGTTCAGAGTCTAGCAGAGAACAACCCAAAGCAAAGTCAAATACTGTCCCATTTTACAAGAATAAGGTAGATGTTCTTGACTAAAAGACAAGGTGTGAAAGCTGGAACAAGGGTCATTTTCTATCCACATTTTCTAAAGAATTCTAGACATGGCCTTACTCAACAGCTGGGTAATATATTTAGAAATTTGTCATTTAAACATTAGCCATCAAGAATACATCCAAAAAGTGAGTGAGGAGTATACTGGATATTGTCCAAGTGGCAAACTGAAAGCTACAGCAACCATGGTTGAAGATACGGATACCCCTCTAGCCAAAATATGCAACAGTTGTTATACTACAAAGTGCCAGAAGTACAGGACCACTGATCTATATTTCATTTGTAAACAAAACAAAATAAAAAAACCTGCTTGCGGCAAATAATGCACAACCCCACAAAAGTGTGCAAAATGCAATTGCTAAATAAATGCTTACAAGGAAACATATTTGATAATATTTTCTTTCTGCTATCTGTTCAAATATATTTTAACATAAATAATTATGAGTAGATGTTATAATTTTACTCTGAAATAAAAAAATTTTATCCTACTAGGTTTTCTTTCATATATATACATATACGTGTACATATACATGTGGGTATATATGTATGTATGTATGTAATGCATTGCACCAATTGACACTGATTGAAAGATGGAAATCCCAATGAGGGGAAAGTCCATTTTTCTCAAAATTTGGCATTGGCTCCCTCTTGCCCAGTAGATAAGGTTCAAATTCCTTAGTCTGACATTGATTCCACTTTATATTTCCTGACCTATCTCATATTATTGTAGTGTAGCTAAACTGGAATACTTGTCAGGCCCTACACATAATGCTACACATTCCAGCCTCCATGCCTTTGCTCACACTGCTCTCTGGGTAAATGATTGTTGTCCTTTGTGCTTGAAGAATATAAAAACAAGTTCACTATGTTGGAGTTGAGTTTCAGTGTGTCAGACCAGTACAAGCTTGGAAGGTTCTATCACAGATCAGACACAAATAGTCCATATGAACATTTGGAGTGGAAATGTCTCTAAATTTACACATCTCACATTTCTTTTGAGCTACTGCAATCTGCTTCACTTAGAGAGCACTGCACCTTCTTTGATGCAGGTACACCATGCTGGGTGGTCCTGTGGCTGTGTTTCCCATGTCTTCCAATAGATTCCAAAGTTCTTTAGAGAGAACTTGAGAGTGTCCGTGTATAGCTTCTTCTGACCTTTGCATGAGTGCTTGCTTTGTGTGAATTCTCCACAAAAATAGTCTTTTAAGCAAACATGTTTGGCATTTGAACAACATGGCCAGGCCATCAGAGTTTCACTCTCTGAAGTAGAGTTTGAATGCTCTTCTCTGTAATGTCTTTGTGCTGTCTCCTCCCACCACCACTACCTGTTGGCTTCTTGTACATCCTTTAAAACCTTGATCAAATACTATTTCCTCTATAAAACTTCCCTTGATACCCAGTTGATATTGACATTTTCACCTTCAGATACTATGTATTTTGTCCTACCTTTTATATTATCATATCATATTATCTTTCTGTCTCTCTGTCTCTCTCATTGTCTATCTATGTATCTAACCTATATGGATAGTTGGGCTGAACTCCACTGAGTGATTAAGAATCTCATTAAGGAAGATCTTTAATATGTTGGGGATGCACAGAGCATCCAGAGAGAAGAACATCTGGAGGATTTTCTTCTGCAAGAAGCCTTTCCAATTTCCCTTTAATGGAACTGTCTTTTCTCCTATCTTATTTTTACATAGGCATTTGCATGTTGTCTTGCCCATCACTTACAAGTTCCTTAAAGGCAGGACTTTTTTTGTTTTTGTTTTTTGCTTGGCTTTGCATCACAAGTGCTTAGCACAGTACCTGAATAAATGCTTGTTGACTTAACCTAAGGAGACTCTTCCCCTAGCCCACAGGTAATCCCTCTTCCATTTAGACTCCATATTGGTCACAGAAGATGATAGTGGCAAATACCATCGATAGGCATATGTCTCATTGTTTTCTGCCTTGTTTGATATTAATAATCAAAGGCTCAAAAATTATTTCTGTTGTTACACTTTTCAATCAACCTTGTACAGTTTTAACATGTACTGGAAGAGAGCCTCTCAGGAAGTATTTTACTCTACTGCACAAATTTTTTATTATTCTGATCCTTAGTTTCCTTACCTGTAAAATGAGGATGTTGGACTATATGGCTTAAGGTTCCTTCTAGCTCTAAAAATCTAAATTCTTCTCATACTTGTGAAAGTCTGGTTCTTTAACCTTTAATGAGAGAATCTTGATAGATATGTAGATATTCTCATAGAGATTCTGTGGACATGAAAAAGAACTGATGTTCTCTTGACCTCTATTTTTCTGTTAATGATGAGGTTCAAAAATTTTTTTTCCCAAGTCTATGGTATTTTCTCTTCTTTCAGATATCTTGAGAAGTGAGCCCTCAATACCTTCCAGGACCAACTTCCTCTATACATATTTGATCTATTCCAGCTGTTCTCCTGATTTTTTCAACGTTATTTCTACTTCCTCATACAGCACATCTGGGACTATGAAACTAGACTACAAATGTTGTGGCTCCACTGTTATTGATGATGAAGAATATGTTATAAAATTATTTATAGGTCTTTTTTATTTTTCACCTGTTTTCACCACTTTTATTCTTAAATTTCCTTAGAATGACCACCTTATTTAAGTCTTTTGCTAAAATTTTTGAAAAGTCATTTATCCCTCCACTCTTTTATGAGGCAAAACTGTTCATAATTTTTCACTATTGTCATAACATTTTATAAATAAATTTCTAACAAGGTGTTGTGACACTTGGCTGACAAATCTCTGTTTTGCAAGATCAGATGTTTGTTGGCTGAAGCATTTTCTAGGCCCTTCTATTCTCATTATTGCAATTTTTAGTCAATCAATAAGCTTTTAGCTGCTTAATTTGTACAAGATGCTATGCTAGACACTGGATAATTTAACTATATAAATATTTATCAAACTCTTACTTTGTGCAGAGCACCATGTTAGGCACTATTGTTGTTATTTCAGTCATTATTCTGTCATATCCAACTCTTTGTGACTCCATTTGGGGTTTTCTTGGCAGAGATACTACAGTGATTTGCAATTTCCTTCTCCAGATCATTTCACAGATGAGAAAATGGAAGCAAACAGGGTTAAATGACTTGCCCAGAGTCGAACAACTAGTATGTATCTGAGGCCAGATTTGAAGAGGGGTCATGACTCCAGACCCAGCATTCTATCTACTATCCACTATACCACTTACCTGCCCCATGCTAGGCACTAGGGGATGATTAAAATTTAGGTTAAACATAGTCCCTGTCTGTGTGTAGTTTAGAGTCTAGAAGGAATTTGTAAAGTCACGGAATTTCAGAATTGAAAGAGATTTTAGAGGGCATTTAGTTCAACTCTTATGTGAAAGACTATCCTCTCTATAACATGCCTGACAAGGGGATTAAGACTTGTGCATTACAACAAGAGCAACCTACTTCTTTTTCAAGCATGTTATTATGTCTTCACAGGATTTCTACCTTTATTCTCTGACTTCCTTCAAGGCTCAAGGTTGCAAGTTCTACACAAGTCCTTTCATGATTCCACCAGCTATTAATGCCCTACCTCTACTCCCAAATTTAACTTGTACCTATTTTGATTTTTCTTATGTGTATATGTTGTTTCAAGTTCCTTGAAGGAAGAACTATTTCTTTCTTGTTTTGTGTCCCAGTTCCTGGTACTCTGCACAATAAGGAATAAAAATAATAATTGTAAGAATTTTAATATCTAGCATTTATATGGTACCCACTATGCTAAGTGCTTTACAAAGGTTATCTCCTTTGATCTTCACAAACCTGGAAGGTAGGTGCTATTATTACTCCTCCTTTACAGTAGAGGAAACTGAGGCAGACAAAGGTTAAGTGGCTTGACCAGGGTCACATACTAGTGTATAAAACCAAATTTGAATTCAGGTCCATCTGACTCCAAGCCAAACACTATCCACTGCACCACCTAGCCATCTATGGTGCTTAATGCTTATCAAACTGAACTAGGAAAAATATATGGAAGGAATAAAGAGGCAAATTTAAGCTTGATATAAACAAAAATTTGCTAACAATTATAACTATCTAAAAGTGGAACGGATGACATGAAAAGCTATAAAGATCCTCCCCACATATCAATGAACATACTATAGATTTTTATATTGCTCTGCCCTCAAGTACATTTGAAAAAAAAGAATGTATTGACCATATGCTTGGCTGAAGGAAGCATGAAATCTAAGAATATATGATCTTAGTCCCAATCTGAAGGACATGATACATAGCAAGAATGGAAACAATAAAAATGATTTCTAAGAGAAATGTAAACAAATGAAATGGTGAGAGAATTTGGATGAAATAAATGTCTTTCTCCTTCCCCGCTTCCTTTCTCTATCCCTCTCCCTAGTCTATGCTTTTCAGAGATATACTCTGAGGTACTCATAATAGGATTTTGAGGTAGATTGGCATGAACTTCATGCAATGTATAAAACAAGAGCACTTGTCTATTTTCATTTGCAAATAAGGCTGTATCATGTGCAAATAAGGCGATTTTATAAGTAAAGTTCAAGAAAAATTGAGTTTCTCATTTGGTATAGAGATAACACAGTAGTACATGAAAATATATAGATCCCTATTTTTCCTAATCTGGTAGAACACTTTCAAGATGATATAGAGAGATGTGTATACACACATCTCTCTGTATCTATCTATCTAACATTATTTTAAAATGCAACTGCTTGTAGGTTGAGACCTGGCTGAGGCAAGATTTATGAAAAAAGATCATACATTTCAGACAATGGATTATGTCCTAAAAGTAAGTCAAAGGGTTCAGGTGGCTGAGTCAGAGGCATCCTTGTCACAAGGCTTATGAAACAGGCCTAAGTTCATAAAATGTTTTTCACATTAACCTCCAACCCAGTCTCCACACTACTCTTCTGGAGAAAAAGTGAAAAAAAGTAGAAAAGAAAATATCTAGTATCCTGTTTTCAGTGCCTGTCAATACATTCATGCATAGCCCAATTTCTTTTCTCCAGAATATACCAGAATAACAACTCTCCCCTCCAAAAAAAATATTTACTATGACATCTGGATATAGAATAGGTTCACTGGGGAACTTCAGAGACTATTTACCTAATCAACATGTTGTGAAATTGCAGTAAGGGTCAGAGTATGAACAACCTTGGTCACCTGTTCCAAACTCCAAGTCCTTGTACTTGACATTTATATGATGTGTTTGCTTTAGCTCTAGTGATACGTTAGCCAGCTAAGACTGGCTAGGTACCAGCAATTGATTGATTTTAATATAAATTTGGGAGTGGAAGGGCAGGTATACATTTAAAATGACCATCAGTTCATGGCCTGCTTCAGAAGAAGCCTCAATCTGAGGTTGGCAGAGGGTATTCCAGCATTGATGAGGTTTCAATGGTGTATGTTTAAATGCCTTTGGACAAAGTAAAATAAATGTGTGGATTTTGAGAAAGGAATTTGTAATTTTCATATTAACTGATATATGTGTAATAAATATACTAATAATTCAGTTTTCTCAAGAGCTGCTTTTCTGGCTTGGGAGTTATGGCTCATAATAAAACGTAAATTGATTAATCAAAACTCAAAAATTGATTAATTAAACTATTTGATTACTGGTACTCCATTGCTAGTCCTGTTTTGTGAGGCTCCAAGCACTCTCAGGTTAGAAACTGTCTCACTAAAAATTCTGTTAACATTAATTGCTGTCAGAAGTTTGTAAGGGTGGATGTAGGGTGAAGCCTCGAGTTCTTCAGTACAGGGGAAGAAGGGACAGGTGCCACTGGATTTTTTTTCCAGAAGTCCCAGCTCACTTGACTGATAAGTTCAACGATCCTGACTCTCCCTTCATTACAGGTGTAGCCTCTGATCAAGTCTGGCTTTTTATTATGAGGTATGCTCCAGGGCCCCTTTTCTTGACTCAGATCACTTTGGTAAGGCCTGTAGTTTTTGGTTTTTGGCACATGGATTTGGCTTTGCATCTGTCTTTTATATTGCAGAGCCAGCTATGGTCTTTGGTTTTTCTCTTTTATAAATGCAGTCTTAGCTATGGACTACGTGGTTTAATTTCTGCATGTGGTAAAAATATTTTGTGTTAAGAGTTACTTGTGAGGTTGGTTTTGTGTGCTGTTAAACTGGTTGAAATTAACTTTTTTAATTGCATGCTTGGTTAGAATTATGGAATGTTTACTTCTATAATTCAAGTGAATTGCTAGCACAATGTGAAATACTTGTAATTGTACTTGTACGTTGTGGATTTGTGTTGTTATATCCCCTTATAGTATGTTTGTGTATTGTATATACTTACTAGTTAAGTGGTGTTATTATCTTTGAGTTTACACCTTTAAAATGGGACGGATCTGTGGTAAAGGCATGAGGGAAGATACAGCAGTTCTTATTAGCAAACCCTCAGAATGAACCTTTCAAATGTAGAAGAAATATGGCCTTAACTGTCCCTCATATTGCCAGGATTGGGTTGATTTGACTAGTGATGACCTTAAACTTTGCTGGCTTCATTGGGGCAGCTTTGAGATAAAGACCAGATTAGAGTATT
Source organism: Trichosurus vulpecula (assembly GCF_011100635.1). Taxonomy (NCBI): domain Eukaryota; kingdom Metazoa; phylum Chordata; class Mammalia; order Diprotodontia; family Phalangeridae; genus Trichosurus; species Trichosurus vulpecula. The sequence continues at coordinate 262,722,771 of NC_050574.1, forward strand.
TAAGGCAGAAACAGAATGAACAAGGAAACTCAGTCTCTTGAGTGGGACCACTATAATAAATGATACTCAGAGGCAAAGGAAAGAAAGCATTGGTCTGAATTAGAATCAGTGAAAGAAAGGATTAAATCATTTGAAAACCTCCCCCTTAACAACCCCCAAATTACCCAACTACCTAAAATATATCCACCTTTACCAAAAGACTCCATCAGTTCCCCAGTTTCTATATTCCCTTTCAAAGTGAAAGCCAATGCTCTCACAGGAAAAAAACCCTGAGTGGCTTGATCAGGACCTATGATTTCAAGCCCTGACAGCTCAGAGAACTCCAGGATATTGCCAAGGAGTGTCCCAGCCCCAGGGAGGATCCCATAGGCTTTGATGAATAGTTCTGACTCACCCTGTGATCATACAGACCCAGGTATCCGGACCTGTATCAACTCATGGTAGTCTCAGTTGGGAAAGACGGGACTAGGTGTTGGTGCCAAAAAGCACCCCAGAAAGCAATGAGAGATGATTCCCCGCAATCCTGATCATTCAGTGTGACTAAACTCTGAGAAGGCCTGACAGGAGGGGTGGCAACAGGAGGAAGATGTACAGACAATGCCCATAATCCCCATGATTTGTATTGGAGAAGTTTTAAACCCCTCTATCTTCCCCACTCCCCTCCCCTGGAATTGAGTGTATCTGAGTTGTGGAGATTGCTAATAAGACCACTGTAGCCCTTCTCTCAGAACCACTTTCCCTTTTTAATGGATAAATCACAGCTTTTCATCCTTTTGTCCTGGTCTCTGAGGCCCTTGGCCACTTGCTAGGACAGGCCACTATTGCATTTGACCCAGGAGGGACCAATTCCTTTTGTTCTTTATCTCCAACACCTTCCTTAACCCCTGCCAATCATCTAGCTGTCAACCAAATTCCCTCCAGCTTGTGGACTTCAGGTGCTACTGATATTGGGTGTTATCAATGCCCATTAATGTTGTAAATTAGCTCTCCCATCTAATTTATTCACCTCTGAGAAAGGAGGGAATATAGTTGGTGTAAGCAGTACACTCAATCCTGTCATCTATTGCCTATGAGACTTTGGCATATGACTTTGGGATGCTATGGAAACATCAGGGCTTCCAAACCTCCTCAGGACAGCTCATTAAAAATCAGAAATAGGTTTCCCATCTATTGGACTCTTTACTGCTTTTCCCAAGCTGTGGCAGTAATTAAAACTCCATGACACAGTCAAGAAAACAGCATTCATGCCCATGGAAATGACTTGGTTGACCAAGCATCAAAAACCACAGCATTAACTCCTCAAAGTCCTGAAGGAAAGGTTCCTATAGTACAGGTCCCTATGGAACTTTCACTTTGCCCCATAAGTATAGCCTTAGCATTTTCATCTTACCCTGAAGGCCCGCCTAAGACTCTTAGCCCTACTAGAGAAGAGATAGCCACTGCCCAGGAAAGAATGCTTATCACAAAGCAAGAAAAGCTTCAAAAGGAGGGACTAAATCTGATGAGACCATGGTACTATAGGTTATCCCAAATGGGTTTATAGTACTCCCTAAGAACTCATCCCTTCCCATGTTGGAACACCTTCATTTATTCAGCCATCAGGGACCTGACAAGCTCATGGAGCTAGCTCAAAACTATGGGTTGGGAGTTTTCACAGAGGTGCTGCCACCACCTATGAGATGTGTCCTACCCGCCCCAAGAACAGCGCACCCAAGCATTGAAGCTTGTACTCTTTGAAACTTGGCAGATCTGACTTTATTCAATTGCCACCTGCCCTTGGATTCAAATATGCTTTGATTATGGTCTGCATGTTTTCCCAGTGGATGGAAGTGTTCCCCTGTCATATTGCCACAGACTCTGGGGTAGCAAAAATCCTTTTAGAAAAATCATTCCATTATGGAGAATTCCTAAAGAGATACATAGTGATAGAGGTACCCATTTCACAGGAGCTTCATTCACTAAGCTACTTTCATCCTGGCCAATTCTTCAGCCTCCATTGTGCCTATCACCCCATCAACAGGAATGGTTGAACGAGTTAATGGGATACTTGAAACCTCCCTTGCTAAATTCACTGAGGAACTAGATATCCTCTGGTCCAAAGCCCTTCTTTTAGCCCTGGTAAACCTTAGGTCTAGACTGGCTGAGGCAAGTGCTATGGAGTGCTTAGAGCTTGATCAGGCATCAAAGACTCCAAGGTCATCCACTGTATCCTGGGCCATCACCAATTGTCTTGACTTTTGTCCTGCCACTGGACTTGGTTAACTTAGGAAGAGACAGTGAGGTTGACTATGTGCATCTCTGTCTCACTTAAATCCAATTCTAAATCAAGATATCCTCTCATGATGTTATTGGTCCTCTTTAAAAATGCCAGACGAACAAGAACAAAATGATTCCTAAACATTAAAGCACTATTTATTGGCTGGTATTATTTGTTAGTAGTACTAGCATGAATACGAAGTTATCTTCTCAATATTTCAATTGGGTACGGGGAGTCTGTGAAGGGCTGGGTTTTCCCAGATGGCTAACTGGGACTATAATTAGAAATTGCCTTTGTTCTTATATTCTCAGGGAAATGATTGTTCAAGTAATCTTTGTGTCTGCACGTGGAAAGATGAAGGATGGGGAGAGGGAAAGAGAAGATATTGTTAAGATTCCAGAAGAACTTTCTCCAGGCTCTGTTAATTTGGGAAGGGAAAAGGTCTTTGTATTATTGTGCTTCTCTCAACTGTGACTCAAAATATTCTTCTAAAATGTCAGTTCTCTTAATTTTTAGCATGATTGTGTGTGTGTTGAGGCAGCATTGTGCAGTAGACAGAAATCCACTAGAAGGCTTAGGTTCAAATATGCCTCTGACATATACTAAGCTGAATGATCATCCCAAAACACTTAATTCCTTCTCAAGTGTTACAGGCAACTCTCCAGGACTTTTATAGTTTTAGAAGGAATAAGTTACAACTTATAAGTTACAACAAGAAGGAAATTTTACCAAGCGTTTCCTACACAAATGAGATTACAATTCTGAAAAGTACTATTTGAATGCTATAAAATAATTTCAAAATATAACAGATTTACAATCTTATTTGCAACTTTACTGAAATAAAAATGATTTATCATTTTTTGCAGCAACATTTATCAACTGCCTACAATGCATATAAAACAAAATACAGGCACTTAAGAGTTTGCACATAAAGTAAAATTTAAATATGGATTTGTAATGAAATGATACTTGATTCCTTTCCTTTCCCTTCTCACCCCCACCCCCATCTCCCATCCCTTTCTTCCTCTGTGCTATTTTTTAACAGCCTGTTTAGGGAAAATAAACCATGGGCTTGAAGTCCTAAGGCATAACAAGTCTAGGATTCAAAATTCACAACTTCAATATGCATATGAAATTCAAATTTGCTGGTGATGGTGATGAAAATCTGGTATTGATTGCTCTAGTTAGCTTCTCTTCTTTTGTATTTTGATACTGTTTAGAAAGAATCGTCCAATTAAAAAACCAAAACTCCTGGATGAGAAAGCCTACCTTCTCATGATTATCAAGAATTGAGAATTTTCACTCAATGTTCAGGAAATTGTATTCTAATTTAGTCCAGCTCAAGTAAGAATCTTATGATTCTAAGTTGGGGACTGGCTAGGCTGAAGCTCTGACCACAATACCCTGCTCCTTCTTGCCATCTATGTCAGCCCTATCCCTTCAAGATCCCTATGGCACACATATTTCCATTGTACCCTCTAGAATCCATTCTATTGCCAACAAACTGTCCTTTATATTAGACCTGTGTAGTACCACAGAAACTGGGACCATAGACTTAAAGCTGGAAAGGACCAGAGAGTCCATTAAGTCTAATCATCATTTTAAAGATGTACATTTATCAAATTTATTTAGATATTCATGGTTCCCCTAGATAATTTAAGCTTTTTGAAGTCTTGACCTGTTTCCTTTTGCCTTTGTATCCCCAGTGCGTAGCACAGTGCCTGACACATAGAAGCTTGTTGAAGTGACATAATTTTTGGAAAAGTACACTATATTGACAGTCAGGATTCTTCCTGTTCTGATCCCACCTTTCTATTAAAGACTTTTGCAATCTGGCCCTGAATTTACTTTTCCAACCTTCTTATATTTTACTCCCCCTTCCATACACTTCAGTCGGCCAAGCTGGCCTTGCCATTTCTCACATACAACACTGTTATTTCCTATCTCTACACCTTACACAGGTTGTCAAATATGCTGGAAATCTGAGCTTTCCCTCTTAGTATTCTTTGTTTCCTTAAAAACTAAATTCTCAAATTACACCTTTTACATGAAACCTTTCCTGATTCCCCAGTGCCTTCCTGACACCAAATCTTCCTTGCATATATTTCTTATTTATACTTATTTCTGTATATGTCATCTCCTTAGATGTAAACTGCTTGAAGGGAGGGATGACTTCATATTTGCGTTGCTGTACCCTTGTGTCTAGAACAGTGCCTCATATATAGTAAATGGGCTTAGTAAATAGTTTACTGGTTCATTTGTTTTTAGGGATATTAGTTTGGCAGCAGTATAAATGGGGTACGATGGGGTAGGGGAAGATTTTGGGAACGGGTAGATCAGAAAGGGAGATTTTGTTTTAATCTAGTCATGAGGTGATGAGGATCTGGCCTAGAGTAATGGCAGCGTAAGGAAAGAGGAAAGGGAAAAGCTGAGAGATATTTTGAAGGGAAAAAAAAGAACCATATGCAAAATCTGGCCTATATGCAAATTGGCAGATGGGCCCTAACCAGAGGTAGCAAAAAAAAAAAATCTTGGCTTGGAGTTTTTAAAACAGAAAAGTTCATTTTAAATGTATTTATGTATATAAATTAAAAAACAGAAATTTAAATCAATTAAACTAAAATAAAACATGAGTTAACAGTGACTTAAAAACAATGACATTCTTTTTATGATGAAATTGTTATTTCAATTTTGAATTTAACATGTTTTTTCAATTAACTTAAAAAACATAACCACCCTTACTATTGCTATACACTTATTGAGTATAATTAGGTCAACTTGTTTTATACAACCATACCCATTTTTATAATTATCTAGATATCTATGTGTAACTAACCTGGCACCAGTAAACAGATACTTTACGCTTGCTTATTCCATTATGATGTTAACTGATCCAATGGTTTGGCTCAGAATAACAAACTTACTCCACCTTTTGCTGTGAGGTCACTCATTGTAAATACTTTACTGGGTTATATTTCTCACAAGCTTATTTTCATACTTACATGCAATAATAACCTAACAGCTTATGTTAGAAGCAGCCATTTATATGTCTTCTGTTTATATTTTCCCACATGGGTCAAAGAAAATGTTATAAATCCATAAGGAATTACCCTTTGGGAAATACCGTATACCACAGATATAACAGGAACACTGGCTATACAACTCAATTGCCTTTATAAAGTCTGACATATTGTTGGTATGCAATATGTTGCTATTGTAATAAAAATGGTGTTAAAGTTAATTACAATTAATTATTTTACTATAGATCATAGGTGAATATTTTAATATTCAGGATCAAAGATGCTTACTGTTACTCACAGGAATATTACCAGTGTACATATATTGTTAGCTCTCAAATTCTTTAGAAAAGGATGAATTGTAATAGATTATCTCCAAAAATCTAGAGCCTATTCCCTCATTCCTACAGTCATATGACATAGTGTAACATCCCTTACTTATGTGCCACAGAGTCAGGAAGTGATTATAAAGTCCAACTTGAGTTTAGAGCAAAGATCAGTTATTACAATGCTGTTTTCTTCCACACGAATATTATACAGCATCCTCATGGTACACTGGGGAAAAGCCTCAGATATGGAGTTAAGAAAAAAACTGTGTGTGCATCCTAGCTCAGTCACTACTTGTGTAACCCTAGGTCACTGAACCTCTCTAGGCCTGTTTGCTCCCCTACATATTGAAATGACCTGAACTACTACTCCTAACTCAGGACACTGAGTCTTCCTTAACCTACTCCAAGTTACTCTCATACACCAAGTTTAATATGGACCTTGGTTCTGCAGCTTGTTCAGTTAAGAGTGTTGGTGTGGGCAGGGGTGTAGGGAAAGGAGTAAGACTTAAATATTCAGTATGTATTAATGAACTTGAACGTACATCTTTGAGTCTGCTAGGTCATCTCTCTATTCACTGGTACTTTGCAACCTCCCTGGGAAATTACACAAGGAAAGTAGTCCTAATGACATGAAAATATTTATTAGTGAACTACTTATAAAAATTAATTCCAATTCGAACAATGCTCTCAAACAGAAGAATCTATCAAAAGACAACGATTTGAATATGAAAAAATTGTGTGGCCCTAGAAAAACTGATGAAGTCTTGGAATACTTTTGCTGCAATAACCCTCTTTATGATAGTGCTTCATAAATTTAAATGTGAAGGATGTGGTATTGGCTACCATACAAATGTCAGAAAAAAACCATCTGATTCTTTGTTTAGATTCTAAGAATTGTCACAATTGCAACAATAATCTAAAATTTGTTTAAAAAAAAACAAAACATCTTCATAAATTTTAGCTTCATCTTTCAAGAAAGTCCAAATCAAACCTTTTACAAACTATTTACTATGAAATGGTGGTCCCCATTTTAAGTGGATTCATTTTAGGAAGCCTTTTCCCGTTATATCAATAGTAATCCTCAGATGACTAGGTATCATGTATTGATGGGCTTGCCACAAATTTTTCTCTTGGAGAACCAGAAAGATTTTGAGTCGCAGATTCCGGGCCACTCACTCGAGGGATGTGACCTTGGGACAATCCCCATTACCTAATTTCCACATGCTAAAATGGAGGGCTTAGACGAGGAGATACTCAAGTTCCAGGCATGCTTAGACTCTGACAGACTGGATTTGGGGACACCCACCATTTACCTACAACTGCACGACGTGGCCCACGAGAAGAATGAATTCTGAAATCACTCCGCTGTGAGGGCTGCACATCCCACAAAACCCACGAGTGGGGGGAGTGCATGCTAATCGCTTTTTCTTTCTTGCCCTTTCATAACGTAGCTAAGCTTGCTGGGGTAAAGCAAGCCTCGTCGGCCCTGGAAAGGCCTGGCACTGCCCGGAGCCAGCGCCAACACCAAGGAGCCCGGCTTCCCAACGGAAAGGGCGGGCGCCACCATGGGAGCTCTCCACACACGAAGCGTACGTCGTGGGAACTGCCTCCCTTTGAGGCCCCGAGAACTTTGGAAAGCCTCCCCCGAAAACGTAAGCCGGGGAACACGGCCACAGACCTGAACCGTGCCTCACAATCCCCTCGGGATTGTTGGACAGCTACTATTACGGCTCACCCCGACTAATGCGCATGCGCTGTAACGGCTTCCCCTCCCCGCTTCCTTCCCTTCCCTTCCCCCTCCCAGCCCGGCTGAGAGACTTTCTGACACTTCCGTTTTGAACTGCCCGGCGAGACCCGAACCTGCCAATAACAAACTCCCTTCCCCAAGAAACGCCCCATCCCCGCCTTCCGTTCCCAGTGACCAGACCCCCTAACCCACTCCTCTCAGGCGGCGGGTAGCGCCCTAGACCCCCTTCCTCTTACGCACCCGGGGCGCGCGACGTCGCTCGCTGACGACAGCACTACGCTGCCGCCGCCTCCCGCTCTCCTCACGGGCGGTTGAGGCCGGCGGCAGGTGTAGTGGCTGCGGGGAGGGACCGAGCTGAGCAGCCGCCGCCGGCGGCGGCTTCATGACCCTCCTGCTGTCACTGCCGCCGTCGCTGCCACTGCTGCTGCTGGTCGTGACCAGGGGCACCTGCGCCTTCTTCTCCCAGGCCGGGGTCATGAACGTGTGCAGCAGCAGCAGCGGTGGTCGCGCCACCCCTGCGGTGGGCTACCGCGGCGTGGGGCTGGGCACCCAGTGCCTGCGGCTGCCTTCCGTGCAGGGCGCCGACCCCCAGCGCTGCAACGAGCTGCTCCTGCTGGCGGCGGCGGGGGTCCGCGAGCAGGAGAACCCTCCGGGTAGCCCTGGAGAGAAGGCGAAGCCCGAGACGTCGGCGGCAGCCCCCCAGCATCACGTCCTCTACTTCCCCGGAGACGTGCAGGTAGGTGGCGACCCCGCCCCCTCACTCCCCGTGCCTTTCTCCCGGAATGCTTTACCTGGGTGGTCTCTGGGACACGCGTGAAGGGCCCTCGGCCTGCTCCTCCCCCTCCCACTCGCCCGCCCGCGGGGGGCTGCAGGCGCTCTGAGGTCCCGCCCCCAGGAGGTGCCCCGGCAGCCCGGGGTTCCCGACTTCTGAGTGGCCGGTTAGGGCCGTGGGAGGAGGGAGTGTGCTCGAGTTAACCTGGTGTGTAGTGTTGTAGAAAAGGCTGCCGGACCCTGGGGCTCTGAGCCAGCCAATGGTCTCTGTGACCCAAGGGACAGTGCTGGGGGTGGAGAGAGGAAGTCGAGCGTGTCGTGGTAGTTTGAGGCGCACCCAAGGTCTGAACCCTTAATTTTATTAAGTAACATTTTAATTGATTTTAAGAAGGTGACAGGGTGCTTGGAAGTTTGGTTATCTGGTGAAAGTCTATCGGACTGCTCCTCTCCGTTTCCTTTGCTGAAAGCCCCTTCAGATATCGCCTTCTAACCTTAGGTGTCCCCCAGGGTTCTGTCCTGGGGCCTCTCATTAGCTCCCATAGATTTAATTATAATGTCCATACTAACGAATCTCAAATCTACCTATCTTGCCCCAGACCTCCAGCCTCTCTCGGAGTTCCCATTTGCCTTTCAACATCGTCCAGTAGACACCCAGTCTTAAACTTAAACATGGCCAAAACGGAACTCATCTTTCCCCCTAAACATCCCACCTCCAAACTTCCCTATTACACTTTCTCAGGCATCACCATTCTCCCAGCCCCCCAGGCTGGCAATGCACATGTCATCCTCAGCTCTTCATTGTCTCTCACTTTCATTATCCAGTCTGTCTATCTCAGCATTTTAACATCTCTCCAATAGCCCCCTTCTTTCCTCTGATACTGCGACCACTCTAGTTGGGAGAGGGGTTGGGAGTAGAGAATAAGCATTTAAATAACACCTACTGTGTGCCATTCACTGTGTTAATATTTTACAAGCCTCATTTGATCCTCACAGCAACCCTAGGAGATAGGTACTTTTATCCCCATTTTACAGTTGAGGAAACTGAGGCAGAGAGAAGTTAAGTGGCTTGCCCAAGGCCCGTTGGTTGTTGTCCTTCATGCTTGAAGAAGGCCAAAATGACATCACTATGTTGGGGTCAAGGTACATTGTCACTGATTGTGGCTAATCAGACCAATATAAACTTGGAAGGCTCTATCACAGGTGGGCCCAAATAGTCCATATGAACATTTGGAATGGAAATGCCCAGGGTCACACAGCTAACAAGTGTCTGAGGCTGTATTTGAACTCAGGTCTTCTTGACTTCCAGACTGATTCAGGGCCTCTTCACCTCATGCATGGGACTATTGTAATAACCTAATGATGGAACTGCCTGCTTCACATCTCTTCCCCAATACAATCCATCCTCCAAAGTGGTTTTCCTAAAGCAGATTTCACCGTGTCACCCTTCCCCCCTGCCCAGTAAACTCTGTTGTTTCCCTATCCTTCCAGAATCAAATTCAAAATCTTCTGTTTGGTAATCAAAGCTCTCCATAACCTAGCATCCCCCTCCAATTCCTACTGTTTCTTGGGCTTCTTACACCTTATTTTTCTCCTCTGTCCAGTTGCACTGGCCTCTTTGGTGTTCCACCAACAAGGCACTTGTCTTGTCTCTTCAGGCATTCTCTCTGGCTGTCCCCCATACCTGGAATGCTCTCCCGTATCAATTCTGCCTCCTGGCTTCCTTCCCCCAACTAAAAATCCCATCTTCTACATGAAGCCTTTCCCATGTCTTAATTCTATTGTCTTTCTTCTTTTAATTATGTCATATCTACCCTGGACATAGCTTGTTGGTATATATTTGTTTGCTTTGTTATCTCACCCCATTAGATTATGAGCTCCTTGAAGGTGGGTACTATCTTTTGCTTCTTTTATATCCCCAGTGCTTAGCACAGTGCCTGTAGGCATTTAATAAATACTTAGTGACTAACAACAAAAGTTAGTTTAATATAATTTAATTTAATTTAATTAATAATTTAATTTAATTAATTAATTTAATTTAATTTAATATAGTTTAATATAAACAGTATACTTTTGAGGAAAGTATGTTCTGGAAAGTATACAGTAATATAGAGTTATTCAACAAATAATTTGTGCATTGAGCCCAGTATAGCACCGCACAACCTCAAAGTTGGAAAGGAACTGAACTTATACCTGAAGAAGAAATCTTTATAGTATATCTAACAAGGGACCATCTAACCTTTGAAGACCTCTCATAAAGGGGAACTCACTCCTTCCCCCATTTCACTTCTTTGTTGTTGTTGTTGTTCAGTCGTTTTTCAGTGTCCAGCTCTTTATGACTCCATTTGGAATTTTCTTGGCAAAGATAATAGAGTGGTTTGCCATTTTGGCACTCCACCCACTCACTGCACCACCCAGCTGCCCATTTCACTTTTGGATAGTTCTAATTGTTTGGGAATTTTTCTTTATATCAAGCCTAAACCAGTCTCTCAGCAGCTTTCACCCTGTTGCTCACAGTTCTGCCCTCAGAGACCAAGAAGAAGTCTAATCCTATTTCCACACAATAGCCCTTCAGATAATTGAAAATAGCTATTATGTCCCTGTCCAGTTTTTGAGGCCACTCTCCTCCTCCTGTCTCTCCCCCACCCATCCCCCAGTTTTCTCTAGGCTAAAAGTCTTCACTTTCAACTAATCCTCATTATGTCATAATTTTCTGACCCTTTACCACATGGTTACCTTTCTCTGGAAAATCTCCAGTTTAACATCCTTCCTACATTGTGTCATCCAAAACTGAAAACAGTGATCCAGATGTAATCTGACCAGGGTAGAGTACAGTAGCTGGCCTCTCACCTCTCATCTTGGACATTATACCTCTCATTTTAATTTAAAATTATGCTGCTTTTTTGTTTATACTGTTGATTCATATTCAAACTGAAATCCACTAAAACATTTATATCTTTTTCAGATGAATGGCTTTCTAGACATGGTTTTTCCATTTAGTACTTGTAAGGTTAATTTTATTCACATTAAATTTCCTGATACTGTATTTAGTACATAAAAATATTTTAATATCTCAAGCTAAATTTTATTTGAGTCTGTATTGAAGATGAGTTATGATAATTCTTGCTGAGAGCTATTATAATAAACAAAGAAAATGGGTTAATAATTTATGGTAACAAAATGTACAGATCATTTTTAATGTTAAAATAATTGGATAACTCAGTTTTCATTATTGTCTTGTAGACTTTTTGTCTAAAAATTATTAAAAGCTCACAAGTTAGTACCAGAAAGAATTGTAAAAATGAATAAAATAGAACTATTCAGAGTCTTTAAAAATCACTTGGTTCGTATCAAATAATCATAGAATATTAGAGGTAGAAGGAACTTTAGAAGTGATCCAGTTCAACTTCATACCCAGTGCAAATCCTCATCCACATTTCTGCTCAAACTCTTACCGTGATTCAACTTACATTTATTAAATGCCTGTATTCTTGGCCACTTAAAAGAAGCTCATTTCATTTTAAAAATTCTTACTCCTTATTTCTGTCAAGGGCACCAGCATCTCTCCTATTACCCAGGTTTACATCTGTGATGTCATCATTAATTTCTCACACTCACCCTATAAATCCAATTAGTTGCTAAACCCCTTATCCCTTCTACCTCCCTAACTTCTCTTGCATCCATCCCAGTCTCTTCACACAGCTACCACTCTAGTTTAGATGCTTATCCCCTCTTAATTGCAGTATTACCATAGCTTCCTGATCTGTATCCCTGCCTCAGGTCTCTCTCTTTATGCCAATTTATCCTGCACAAAGTTACCAAGGTGATTTTTCTAAAGCTCCAGTCTGACTACCTTACTCCATTACTTAGTTAACTCCAGCAGCATTCTCTTACCTCTAAGATCAAATATAAACTATTTTGTTTGGCACTAAAACCCCAACTCTACCTGACAGGCTAACTCTAACTTAACTTTCCAGCCTTTTTACATATAACTCCTCTTATTACATACAACAAAATTACATATTGATCCAGCCAGACTGACCTTACTGTTCCTCTTGTGGCACCCCATTGCCCATTTCAGTGCCCTTGCCCTCATTGTCCCCCATGCCATCTTTTTGAATTTACAGTTTTTTTCACTTATCACTTTCTATATGAGGTCTTTTCCTGATATTCCAGCTGCTAGTGATTTCCCACCCCGCATCCCCATCAGTTATCTGTTTGGTATCAATTTTGTGTGTGTGTGTGTAATATGTATGTATATATGTATTTACATACTTACATACACGCATACATATAATGTCATCTTCCAATTCAATCGTAAATTCAAGGGCAGGAAATGTTTAACTTTTGTTTTTGTATCCCTAGCACCTGGCACACAGTAGGTATTCAGTAAATGCTTGTTGTTTGATTGTTGACTTATCTTCAGTTGGAATCAACCTCCCTGTAAAATCTACTGACAAGAAATTGGCTGCCCTATTGGTAATAAATTTAAAAATCTACTCTTATCTCATATATGATGGTTTCTCAATTTGGGGTAGGGAGAGTTTTGCCTGTATATTTTTCACTTTGCTCAGCGGTTTCTCTCCAGATTTTTACACTTATAGGCCACTAGGTATTATAAGTGGCCCCCATTGCCTTCAGCAATTGATATCCAGCTTATCTGTCCATAATTAGTTAAGGTGGGTGACTTGAAAAGAAGGTGTAATTTGGGGTTAAGGGTAAGCTTGTAACAAGACTAGCAAAGAAAACTTTGCTTTATTACATCCAAGTTGGCATGGTACCTTAAGTGTTGGGATGGGTCTTTAATGAACTCTAATATTGCTGCCGCACACAGTTGGAAAGGAAATGACAGGAGTTAAAGCAAACTTGCCAACTTTTGCTGCAGCTCTAATAGCTGCAGAAGGTCCTGAACAGGCCTAAGTGCTGGACAAAATGGCAAAAATAAAACAGTCACATATTGGCAAAGACAATATGTACATACACATATATCTATATACATACATATTATATGCATCACACATACATATACATGTATTATACTTATATAAATATCTATTATACATATATGTACATGAAAACTAAACACAAGGTAATGGGGGGTAGTGCGTGTCCTAGTTTTGTATAACCATGAAAAAGTCACTTGACCTTTCCGAGTCTTAGTTTTCTCATCTATAAAATGGGTATACTACCAGCATGATTTACCTCACAGGGTTGTTTTTAGCCACAAAGTACTATATTGTAAGCCAAACAGGCATAAAGCTGTGATACTGCCTAGAGGCTGCTAGGTGTCACAGTGGATAAAGTTCTAGACCTAGAATTAGGAAGACCTGAGTTCAAATTCAGTCTCAGATACTTACTAGCTCTGTGACAAAGAGAAAGTCACCTAATCTTTGTTTGTCTCTATTTCCTGTCCTGTAAAATGAGGATGATAATAGCACTTGCTAATAGCACTTATCTCCCAGGGTTGGTCAAATAAGATAATGTTTGTAAGGTGCTTAGAGTAATACCTATAAGCGCTTAATAAATGCTTATTCCTTTCCCATATGACATTGGTCACAAATTGTACTTTTTCTTTTTTCTGTTAATGTACAACTAGCTTCCTTCAAGAGTACTAGAACAGGTGCCATACGTTTGGGCATCACCCAATAACAAGGTCTGGTCACTATATCCATGTTGCCAGATGAGTGCAGATGATTTTATCTTTGTTAATCTAGAGTAATTCCTCATGTATGTATGAGTGTGTCCAAGCCCTCCAAAAATTAACTGGTCAGAGCAAGAATATTCATGCAAAACGCTGGTTATGAGTTCTGAAAGAACTTATTACTGGTAAAGCTGATAAATCTGCTAATTAGGAATTTTTGCCTTAAGGGCAATATCAAAAGTCCCCTTAAGCTCTGGAAGGAAGCTATCTACATGGTCCGATGGAAGCTATTCAGCCAGGTATAGAGTGGCCAAAAACGACTTAACAAGCAAGTACTTGATCCTTCTTGCCTGAACAAAGGGCAGGAATTTTAGAGTATGAGCCAAGCTCAATTGTTAAACATTATGGAGAAAGATAGTTAAAAAAAAAAAAGCCTCACAACACTGAAATCAATAAAGGGGAAAATGAGTCTGCAGAAAAGTTGGTGTGAAATCCAGATAATAGGATCCTAAAAGTATTTTAGGATGAAGCTGCCGGGAGAACACAAATAGACATAATAATGTACTGGATTTGCCAATGTTTTTGTATTTGTTATCATTGATGAATGAGGAAACACTACATTGGGACTCTTAATACCTCATCACCTGATATTATATATGAAGAATTGAAAATAACACTCAATGAAATCAAACTGGGAAGCATGGCTGGATCAGACCAAACATATAGAGAAAAAAATGCATACAGGATGGGATCCTAGTTTTGAAGGTACCTAGATAAGTTTTTCAAGTTTTCTCACAAAGAGAACATTATCAAAGAAATAGCAGGAAAAAAGCATAGCTCAAATTATTTCCCCTCAAAATTCATTGAATCAACTACCAGCCCTATACATTTACTTTCTTAATGCTAAAAACTATTTGAGAATGCTCTGTATACATGTTGATGGTATCATCAAAGAAATTGAGAAAGAAACTTTTAAATAGGCTTTTGTAGCTTAGTTCAGTGCCTGGCACATAGTAGGCGCTTATTATGTGTTTATTATTGACTATTTTCTACAGTGGTCTTCATATTTATATAATTGAGTAAAAAAAGTGGAGAACATGAGATCTTTTTTCTTAGATTATCAATTTTATGTTTTTAATCATATGTTTTCCAATAAACAGAAATCTATCTTTCTCTTCTTTTCACCTTCTCCTTCCACTGAAAAGGAAAAAAAAAACAACAACAAAAGCCCTTTAACAAATATGCATAACCAAGCAAAACAAATTAGCCATATCCAAAAATATGTCAGTCTGCCCCTTACACCATCACTTTTCTGGAAATGGGTAGCATGCTTTCATCATAGATCCTTTGGAATCATGGCTGGTCATTGTATTGATCAGAATTCTTAGTCTTTCAAAGTTGAGAACATAAGATCTTACAATGTTTATTGTTTGATTGCAAAAAGCATTTGACTTTTTAAACATTTTTTACTTATTTAATTTTTAATTCATGGGATAAAATAAGCATTTCTATAACATAGTGTAACAAAAAAAAGATGATTGCACATAAAACTGCAAATTATTATGTACAACTTGCTAATCCTTTTAAATATATAATAAAGTTATCATGTAAACTAAATTCCCTTTTTTCTTTTTTCTTCCCTCCTCTTCTCTCCACTCTCGAGATAGCTACCATTAGACACAAATATGTGTGTATATGCAAAATCATTCTATACACACTTCTATTTATCAGTTCTTTTTCTGGATACAGGTAGCATCTTCCTTCATATGTCCTTTGTAGAAGGAAAGAAGAAGCCCTAATGTAATGAAAATAGCACTGGGCTTAAGAGATAAAAGTTCTGATGTCAAGTCTGCCATTTACTAGTTGTAGGATCTTGGACAAGTCACAAAATAACAATGTCCTGCTAGGAAGTGAGCACAGAAGTCATCCAGGCCAACCCACACCTGAATAGAAGTCCCTCACAATGATCCCAAATGATCATCCAGCCTCTTCATGAAGACCTCCAGTGATGAAGAACCACCTCCCAAGATGGCCAGTTTCACTTTTGAACAAATCCTAATTGTTAGGAGGTTTTTCTGAAAGTGAAATCTGCCTCTTTTGCAACCTCTACCCATCATTCCTAATTCTGCTCTTTGTGGTGAGGCAGACAAGTCTAATATCTCTCTCATGTGGCAGTCTTTCCAGTGCTTAATCAAAGAGACATCCTATTGTCCCTTTGGCTCTTCCTCTCTCCAGACTAAATATGTACAATTTGTTCAACCAACATTTGTTTGGCATGATGGCCAACCTTCTCCCATCCTGGTCACTCTACCCTTGATGTTCTCTAATTAATGTGATTCCTAAAACAGGATAGATACCCAGAACTGAACCCAGAATCTCACATATAGAATTACCAGAGCCAAGGGCAGTTGGGCTGTCACCTCCTTTGCCTTGGACAATATGTTGACGAGTGTTAGCTCTGGAGGCTGCCATGTCGCACTGTTGATTCATATTGAGTTTAAATTCAGCTAAAATCTCCCAGTTCTTTTTCATATGACCTTGCAATGCCTGCTGTAATTGTGCCATTGATTTTTTTTTTGAGCCCAAGTATAGAGTCTAAATGCAGTTTTAAGCTTTAATTGCTATGATAATATAATAATTTAATAGCTTAATAATTAATACTTAATAACTATTAAAGCTTTAAGCTGCACTAAGACTTTTGGGACATCTTACATAGGATATCATTTATCTTTAATACATTTTGTCTTACTAGTCATATATAAGTAATTTAAACTCTGAGACTTAATTTTCTTATCCATAATATGATTTGGTGTTAATAACAGGCCTTATCTATGCATCATGTGAGGAATTTTAAGACTATCAAATGGCACCAAGTTTTTTGTATACTGTAAAGTACAATACAATTCTAAGAGGCATTAATACTATTTCTACTATTAATAGTTTTAAAAATATATTGCTAGTTTAAAAATATATATCACTAGCCTCTTGTATTTGCTGTTAAAAATTGCCAAGGGATGGAAGACTGAGTAAATTTTTTATTCTGTCCACCTTTAGTGACCCTGCCCTCCTTCTGCTACACCTCACCAATGGATTGCTTGTCTTTATCACCCTTTGACCCCTCTTTCCAGCAAATTCCTGTTGCTCTCCTACTGCTCATATATAATTAAACCAGGATGAAGGAATCCATTGTGTATCATCAGCAAAGACATTGCTCAACTGTGTTGTTTTGGTGGAAGAGTTGTTGATCAATATCATTCTAAAGCCCTCTTCCCTTCCCTCTCTACTTTCACTTATTCCATAGAATCCTAAATTAGGAGATTCCAGGAAGGAGGCTTTCCTCAACACTTGAACTTTTGCACTTTAAACTGTGGACTGCCTGGGACAGACAACCGGGTGCACTTATTTAACGAATTGATGAACTGTCATCAGATGGGGTTGTGCATTTGTGTGGGTTGGTGAGTAGGAAGGCTAAAGGAAAAACAGATTCTCTTTGTCTCCAAAAGAACCTTTCAATACTGCCAAACAGTTACTGAACAATCTGTTGGTTCTCAGAGGTACTGATCCCTTTTGGCAGCATTTGACTCTTAAAGTGAGTACAGCTTCAGTCACCAAAAAGGTGTCTCCCATGCTTATATTCAAGTCAATGAGATAGTTTGATAGATGCAACCGCAGAGACAGTTTTGTTTAGTGACTCTTGGATTATCAATACCAACTGAAATATAAAACAAAGGTGAAGACTCCCCCAAGGTGTTCATCACTGTCATTTAGGATGTCCTGTGCAGTGCAAATGGAAGAGAGATTCCCTATACATGATAAGGTACTCCAAATGCTCCTGTTTGCAGGTGACATTGTGGTGTGTTCGTCAAACCCCAGAATACTACAGGATCTCAATGTCCACTTAACAGATATTGACTCACCACATAGAAAAAACCAAGTGGATGAAGAATACTTGGTCAGATTATGAGTAGCCCATTTTGTCCTTCAGGATATCTATGGTAGACACTACATATGGATGATGAACTGGGCCCAGTATTGAAGAGGCTCAAGAGTGGGCTGAACTGCATTTAGAAAATTATGCAGTGCTTTGATTGTTCCCTTACACAAAAACTTGACTTCTTAATACGAATAATTTTTCAGTGATTCTATTTTGCTATGAATCATGTATAACCGTCAGAATTTCAGGTGACACAAAGAGAATATTGTGTAGTAGGCATAAGTTAGCTACAATAAATTACCAATACTTATGCAACACTAGAGAGATAAGAGGTTATCACTGGAGAGATAACATGCATGATAAAAGGTCTTGAGCTAGTCATGGCACAAGATCACAGAGACAATAAAAATATCAAAATACCTAGCCAAAGACCGTTGGCAAATTGGGTAGATCATCTGTGGAAGATATATGGGAGTAAATAAATGAGAATTTCTCTAATGGCATAAGGCATGGATGAGTTAAGATCTGCATCAGTAGAGGGAGAATCTATATTAATGAAATCATGTTATCTTTCAAAAGCAAAGTATAAGTGAATCTGGCTCAGTGATACTAAGATAGGATACCACAAAAGATATCTTGGTCTAGTTCATAGGAAATGCCAATAGGTGGAGGTCCATGAACAATCGAGAAAGACCTATTTGGCAAATAAGCCTGACCAATTCCTTGTGCTGTCTGTGGCCGCCCTAGATTAAAGAATTCTCCTTAAGCCAAGTTGCTGATGGTCTTTATTGCTTGATAGATCCTCAGGAATTTGAAAAATAGTCATCACAGCTTATGAATTCTGGAGACAGTTCTGAGCATCTTGCAGAAAATAACCTCAGTCATTATTTTCAGGCAGTCTATTTTGGGATTGAGATAGTATCATGGTTTACCCCAGGCAAGGCAAAAAAACCGCTGGAAATTAGGAAGACATCCATGCTTGGGAAGGGCTTAGTGGTAGTGCAGGGATATGGGGGCAGGTATGGTTGAAAGAGATAAGCAAGGATAATCAAAAAAACTGGGATGGTATTGGTAGGTTTGCAGAACATCCAAGTCAAAGTTGCTGAGAGGAGCTTATAGAGAGGGAGAGCTTGGTGTTAGTAGAGGCCGAGAAGACAATACCAGATAAGGCAGGAGAGAGAAAATTTCAGTTCTTTAGTAATGTCATGTTGTGTTTTTGGTCCTTGGTCCCTAGTCATGATTATTGTCATTTGCCATGTTTCCTCTTTAGACTGTAGTTAAGCTGTGAGTTAATATATAGGTACATAACTGGATTTTTGTTAGACCTCTTACTGTCAGAATCAGTCCATGTATTATAGGATCATTGACCTAGAGCTGGAAAGGACCTGAGTCCTTCATTTTACTTACAAGGAAACTGAAGTAGAGGTAATAAATACTAGGGGCAGTACTTGAATCCCAATTCCCTATCTTAAAACTCCATCAATGCAGATTGTAATTTTTCTGTTTTCAGATTCTTTCTCTCCTGACACCTTGACAATACATCTAGTACCCTCTTCCTCTGGAAAAGCATTTTTTTTTCTGGTCCCTTTCTTGGATCTTAAAAAAATTTTGTCTTGAAATCCTTCAATCTCTCCAATAAACCTGAGTTTAGAGATGCATTTCTCAAGCCTGAGACCATCTTTCATTTATGGTGCAAATAGTTAATGAGTCCCTTAGGCAGAAAGCCAAATGTAGCCTATAACCTGGTAAGTCACTGACAAAGAATTGTAGAGGATAAGAACTAAAAAGGACCCTGAAAACACTTTAGTGTAACATCCTTATTTTACACATGAGGATAATGAAACCTAGAGAGAAGTGACTTTTAGGTTCTGAGTGGCAGAACTAGGACTTGAAATCAGGTCTGTGGTTTTTTCCTACCATACATATTGCCTTCCAGTCCTCTTTGTTCATATCTCCTAGATAAGATTAACTAATGATCTTGACTTTCCCTATAAACTTTTTTTTTTTTTTGCTTACTTGTTAGCCACTGGGCTCCTTGTCTGTTTTCTTGGAATGTTTATTTTTAAATCCGTTTGGATGACCTTTCCAAGTCTTAGTTATTAGCAGTAACGTATTAGCTAGATGTCTTTTTAGCAAACTGCAAACACTAAGACTACTTGAGGCAAATATTCAAGAAAGGCTCATCTCTTTGCCCTCTTGATATGGGCCTACAGGACTCCTAGTTTTTCCCTGCCTTGAAATGACTGCAGCTGTAAACTATCCTAAATAAATGAAGCTTATCTATTCTTAAGACTCATGCTATCAAAGAATTCATCTTTGTATCTGACCTAAGGTTTTATGCTTTGGTGTAAGCATTTCTCTTCTTTTTTTCCAGTTGGGATTAAGGATCATTTTACATATGATATCAGAGAACTCTTTAAGAAAAATATCTAAATTTTAGAGTTGTGTTGTTTGATATAGCACTGGAAAAAAAAAAAGATTAATTCCAGTCTCTGCTATGTTACTAATTTGATCACTGACCTTGGGTAATTAATCTCTCTGGGATTTAGTTTCTTTTTCTATGCAATATAGGAGCAGAATTCTAATTTGTCACTAAGGTAGGTCCTTTTGTGATTTTTATATGCCATTGTAATAAATTTTTAAAAATAACATAGCATTGTCTAATGCTTCTGGATATAAATTTCCACCAAACTAGGGTGTTGTGTTATTTGGGAAGGGACTTTCTCTTAGTTATCCCATGTTGATTTGATATTGAGCCTATAGTTTAACCATTAGAAAAGGGTAGAGCTACCTGCTTTCTTGGTAAATCATCTGCTCTTTCACATGTTTAATCCTTTTAAAATCTAGGAGCCAAATTTTTCAGTTTAATTATTGTATTTTACATTTCTGTTCAGAGAATGGAGTAATAGGTAAAAATCAAACACTTATTAAGCACCTACTCTTATGAAAAATAAAAAACTAGTACATTAGCTCTGAAAATAGCACCGCATATATCAAACTTTATATTGTTAGATACAGAGCAACCCAAGTAGTTGTATTCAATTGTTATTATAGTCAACAATATGGCAGCTACCATAGGAGAGAATTATTTTAATCCTAATTTGCAAGAGAATTAGTTTATGTCAAAAATGCAGTCAAATAAACTTGTATCTAAAGCAGTACTTACATTT